>NC_044578.1:11250875-11554000 GCF_901933205.1 Camarhynchus parvulus
TGTGCTTCTCTTCCAGAAGTTCTTAGTTTCTTAGTTCTTGGTTCATGCCAGATGGTGCTGTGTGTTCGGTTGTGAGAAAGCTGTTTTATCATTCAAGGCAGAAAGATGTATCATTCTGATTGCTGACTTCTGCATCAAGATTCAAAATTTGGGGTTGTGTTCAGGCTTCCATTTTACTCAGTTCTGCTCACTAATTATTTATTACTTTGGTGATATATGAGATCTATATTATATCTCTGTCATTTAGAGTTAGCAAATTACATTCATCTAAAGTTTGGATTGACACTGTTAAGACAACTGCAGTCATCACAGCTTCACCTCAGCTAATGGGTGGTTTTTCATGTGTCTGACTAATCTACATGAAGCTATAGTCTAGTAAAAATGTCATTTGAAATGAATAAATGAAATTACATTCTCTGAGGTTCAGGGAGCTGCAAGTTCTATTGTTTGGTGATGTTCTCTGTGAATTGAGGCAGTAAAGCTGTTAGTGTCCAGAATATCAGAGTTTTATGCTGTGTTTCTAGTTGTTGGCTTGAATGAAATACTATAGTAATGATATTTTCATTTTTGGACTTGCTTTCATGTATGTATTGGTTTCTCTATCAGAGTTATTTGGAGGAAATATAAAAGATTAGCTAGTGTTGCTTAAAATTTGCAGAAAGAACTTTTTCCTTGGGAAGCTGTGAACATTGACACTGAGTCTGGCTCAGAGAGTTAAATTTTGGCATTTGGGAAGTACATCCCATCAGTATTTTGTATTAATGGGATTTAAAAAAAGAATTCTGCAAGATGAGTAAAAGTTCATTTAATTTTGAATAGAAATTGAGCAGAGTTAGGGAATACCAATGTCTTTAAATTACAGAACTTTAGGAAGAAAAGTATGAAAAAATTGATTCAGACTGACAGAGGAAATGTATAATGCCTGTTGGAACATTTTTAAGGACAAAGATTAATTGTAGTTTACAATTTGCTGTAGTCTTTATCATGATGATGCAATATCTGCTGCTGCACCAGTAAAATCAGCAAAAGGTTCTCATTCTCTCTGAGATGCCTGTGAGCATCTCAGCAACCCCAAAAATACGTGTTTGATATAGTGACCATTTTTCAAGTACTTGACAGTGGATCTTTCTTGAACTATTGCTTGGCACTTCCATTCTTTCTTTTTATAAAGTAATTCCTTCAAAAAATGCTAATGGATTTGTCCATCTTAATTCATAAAGGGTTTAAATAGTTTCATTGTCAGTCAAGACTGCTTTATTACCTGAAAAAACAAGGGTCTAAAGCATGAAACCTTAATGAAATAAATAGATTTTTCATTATAAAACACTTAAAACCTCAGCATCTATTGCTATTTGTGGTCAATCACCAGATGGTTAACAACTGTTTGGGGGTTTATATCCACTCTTCCATTTCCTGATAAAACACCAGTTGTTCCTGAGTGTTCTGCATTTATTCCCTGCAGCCCATTAGTAACTGCATTTATATTCTTTATGAAGATTTTCCTAATTAAGATGAACACTTTTCTCTATTAGGCAGATGGAACTCAATAGAAGTCCGTTCTTTATTAACATGCCAGTAAATGCTGCTCAAAGCACCAGCACTTCTGTTAAGGAACACAGCTCCTACTACATTACACTAATTACACAGTAAAGTGAAACTTTATTAAAAAATATCAATATTAGCTATTATTTTGTGATAAAGCTGTGGCTGCGTATGGATTGGTGTGAGCTTAGAGACCTATTGATTCTGCAGTGGTTGCTGACTGTAGCCATAGAGTTGTTTCTTTTTAATTAATGATTAAAGACAAGGAATATATAATCAGGATCTACTCTATCATTGTGCATTTTCACATGTTCCTTGAATTTATCCATCTATGTCTTCTAATTTATCAAATCTTCATTAAGTGCCCCTGGGTCTGTTTTCTGCTTCTGATTAACTGTATGTTAAATCTTTATACAGTGTTTGGTATAGCTCTGTGCACACCTTTTTCATCCTGTGCTTTAAATACTCTGCAGCTTTTATTGTTATGAGAGAATTGCTGATACGTCTCAGAAGGAACTGAGCACATGGATAGGGTTCTGGATTCGGTCCTTGAGGGTCCCTTCCAACTCAGCATATCCTGTGATTCTGTGGTTCTCACATCCTGTGAACATCCACCTTTGGAAAGGATGATGTAAGTCAGTGACTCAGGCTGGCAATTCTTGTTAGCATCCTGGATTGCAGGGCTTCCAGTTTTGCTGCTGGTGGTGAGGATAGTTGCAATGGAAAAAGTATTGGAGAGAAAAATTAGCAGAATCATGGATTTTGAATGAAGCCTTTGGTGTTCATCTTCCAGAGTTCAATGTTTTTCACTTCTCAGATCACAGTATATAAAATAGGTCTTGATGTTCCTAAAGGAGCTTATAATTTTGAAGGAATAGAAATAAATTATTTTTAAATCTAGACTAAAAAAAAAAAGATAAATCAATCTATTTTTTAAAATTCAGCCTTGCTGCCAAGTGAAGTAATTGTCTTGAAAAACACAGAGTGATTACTGTTGACATCTATACTTATTACCTGTTGTCACACAGCAATTCTTTTCTAAGAGATATTAAACAGGTTAGAAGATAAATGTAATGTTGCTGTTGCTTAAGTGTAATATGTTGTGGTTGCTGGTAACTGTGGGGTTTCTAATGGAAGCTCCCTAAAGAGCTCTGAGCTAAATTTATAGTGCTTAGTAAAAAAAAATACTGGAATCAAACTGCATGAGATGCATTGGGAGGTTTGTGCTACAGAGCCTGTGCTCAAGTGAGGATAGCAACTTTATGAGACAGGAAACAACTCTACAACAATTTCTTGCTTTGGATAGAGAAGAGTTTCTGTACATCTATCCACCCACTAGTTAGTCAAATTCATTAGAAACTACTTTTATAAGAAAAGGTGTATGAGAACTCTGATGCATATCTTACAGAATGATATTTAGAAGAGATTGTCATCTCAAAGCTTTCTAGAAGTAAACAACACAGCAAAAGAAAATCTGTTTGAAAGTAGAAAAGTTTAGCCTGAACTTATGTTCAAGTATTTTATCTTAAAATGTAGAAGGATTAGTAAACAAATTCTGCATGGAAAATTTAATTAGTAAGAAGTCAAGCCTATGTGCGACCTCATAGGTAGGAGGAAAACTAAAGGGAAATGGGAATTTTTGTGACTAATTATGTTAATTTAGAACTCATTGTTAATAAGTACTTGCTTGTGCACATCTTCAATATGTATTTTTACCCAGATGAAAACAAAGCAAGATGTTTTACATTTTTAAATTTCTATGTCTGTTATCCCACATAAAGAATTTAGGCTGCAATTTCAGGACAGTGAAACTGTTCAAATCTATGGATCCATAGCACATATCTTTGGAGGTGACTCAGGATTCATAACAGTGCTTCTTGGGGAGCCTGATGTGCTATTGGGATATGCTACAACCTGTGTTTAGAAAACAATCACTCCTACACAGTTCCCATGATACTCAACTTCTCTGAGCTTTTAACCATGAGGCAACTCTGCATTTGAAGAGTAACATGCACAAGAGCAGCATGTACAATTTTTCTCAGAGATTCACATCTTCAGCAGGTTTTGGAACTTTCAACAGTCTGGAAAAACATAACTGTAAGAGTAGGGATTTATTATGAATCTTCAATCTTATATCTTCAAACAGTTTGTGTGAAGTCTCAGATATTGAGCAACATGGGGCTTAGTTTGTGTTTGAAGAGAAATAATTTTTTATATAGATGTTCAAAGATTCAGCTGTTCTATTTTCAAGATTTTTTAAGCAATTCCTGATTGTGGGAGCATTCAGTACAGTTGGGACCAGTTACCAGAGACACCACTCATCTCAGAGCCTGAGCAGCCCTGTCTGGTGCATTAGAATTCAGTCAACATGCAATTGCAGTAGAAGAAAAGATCTTTAACTGCTCATATTTGTTCTTTACAAGTTTCTTGTTGGTATCCCATCCTTACATTTAGAGAGTTCTTTTTCTTTGGTTTTTTGGTTTTTTTTATTTAAGTCAAGTCATCCCAGCATGCATATCCTCTCTGCTCTGCTCCTACAGGTTACAGAAAGGAGGCATAAACTCCCTGTCTAATAACATTCTCTACATGATTCATTAAACCTTTCAGAGCACAGGATTTTCTGCAAGGCTTTAAAAATGGCTGCAGATAATGTCACTAGTGTAGAAAAAGTCAGAGAGAGGAAAGAGTTAGCAGATGAAATTCTAAAAAACAAACAGCATGCTTTTATCTTAACAATAAAAACAAAGATAAATGTCAGAAATATGTGCTCTGTGTTCAGTTTGCTCTGCATATGTTTCAGAATTTTTCTTGAATAAATTCATTAGATTTTCTAGTACTTCTGTTTCCAAAAAATGTCCTAAATATTTTCCATAAGAACATTTCTGAAAAGTGTTGCAAGTATCACATAAGTCTCAAAATGCCTTTGTGAGGCAAAGGGTATTTGTCCCCTTTTAACGACCTGACTGCTCTGAGAGAAAAGGACACCAGGGGAAAGCAGAAGCCATTGCTGTGCAGAAATTCATGCCCACAGGGCTTTTTGAATATTGTATGCTTACCATGAAGGCATTTCAATCTCATACAGTCCTAATTTGGAGTTGGAATGGTCTGGAAGTGCAGTATGGAACAAATTTCTGCTGCTCTATAACCTGTTTTCAGCCAAACATGGTAATGTTACCATATTTCCTTCTATATGAAATCAGCAGTAGTCTCCTGACATTTTAAAATCAATCAAAATATTAAGAAAAGAAAATAAAGGGTATGTGCAAAGCAGTATTCCTCTAAAAGAAGATTTCTAGTTTCATTTTTTTTCAAGTATTATTTCATATATTATCAATATTCTCTGCCCATGCATTTCAGCATTCTTTACACACCTTTCTAGCTCTTTAGGAAATGTGACTAGTGCTGGTCATGTGTAGCTTTTTCTTTTATCAAGGGAGAATTGTGTCTTTGCCAGAGCTCAGTGGTTGTGGATTTTCGCTCGCTCTGTTTGTGCTGCTCTGATTTTATATAAGTGATGACACTGTTGAAATATGTTTTGTGTTTGGGAGCAGAAGCAAGCAGTGGTCCTTAACTCCTTGGGGCTAATTTCATGGTCTGAAATTGCCTTTACCTCCCCTTGCAAGAATGCACAGTGTTTGGGAGTGTTGGATTTCAGCTTCACTGTTCAGAATGTGCCAGGGACTCTCAGCTGCAGTGGCATCCTGGAGCCTACACACTGCTAGAGGTATTTTGAGTCTTGCTCATGGAGTGCCTTTTGGATATGAAAAGTCATTTAACTTTACAGAGGACATCCCCAGGGTATCCTCATGCTATATGTGCTGCTCAGATCTGTGCAATCATTTCCTGCCAAGCTACACTGCTTTGCCTGGTTAGAAGGAAGGCAATGAATGGAGGAGTAGCTAAAGCCAGTTCGGTATTTATCAGTGGGAAACAGGATTTCAGGCGCTGTTTCTGGATATGGTTTAGGATGGTACCTGGAAATGATACATTGAGGGAAGGCTTATTCCAGTTTCCCTTCCAGGCTCCTAATTCTGGATCACTTGGTAGTTTTCCTTTGTTTTTGAAATAATCACCACTGGTGTCATATAAATTTGACCAGTTTCAGGGTAGCACAAGCAAGAGGAGCTCCACATATTTTCCTTAAACTTCTTTGGTCTGCACTCCAGGCCTGAGACTGGCATGTAATATAAACATTTTCTTCATTATTACTTTACATTTTTCCTCGAGGCTATCATACTGATTTCAAAACCATGGTCATCATTACACTGAAACAGTGGCATTAATAGATTGGTCTTTGTGGGTAGATTATAATATGAAGTTTCAAAATAATTGCCCACTAATATGAGAGGTGGATGTATAGTATTCTATTGCTCATAATGCAACCATTAAAATAACAATTATGTGATAATGAAAGGACTCATTATGCTTTAGTTTGTCTTTGCATAAAGTTAATAGCTAATGAAAACAGGGAAGATTATATCTAATTACATTTTACATTAGTTTTGCTCTTCCCATAAAGAGAACATTTTGCACAGAATTGTAGATTGGCATGCCTTGGTACTAAGTCTGTGTCCACTCTCTATGTGCTTCAAATTACTGTTTTAAGACCAATAGTTGCATGGTCTTTTTTATCAAATAGTACACACAGCCTTCACAGATAACATTTTTGAAACTGAATTATCAGAGGGAGTCAAATTTGTAACATGACTGTGCTGAATATAAATTTAAAAATAAATTTCATTTCTTCAGGTTTGAACTGTTAGAAAAATGAAGGCAGCTTGACACCAAGTCAGTCAGTAGAATACTGTCTTTCTTTGGGTGAATGAGAAATGTCAAACAGGTACATTACCTACCATCTGTGGCAATTTTGGTTCAGTATTGTCTACAACATTGAATCAAAATATTGTTAGGCAGGTGAGCAAGTTTCTTTTCTATCGTATCCAGGGGTGGAATATGCAAGAACAAGTAGCAAAACTGGGCTTTGGCATGGATAGAGAAATTTCTCATTTTGTGTGTTAGGATACTAAGCTCTGAGTGAAGAATGTTTAGTTCAGGAATGCATAGATAGAGCTCTGAAATTATCTTAATGGCAAGAGAACTAATTAGAATGAAGACATTTTGGTGTTTTTATATACAGATCATACTACACTGATTTTTAAAGATGCAGCAAGATTGTCCCCCACTTTTCAATATTTTGCATATTTTTTAAACTTTTTTTTTTAATGCTACCTTTAAATGCCAAAGTCATGGAGGTGGGAGTTATATAATCTAATCCATTTCACTCCAGAATAGAATTAAGAGATATTAATTAAGCAGTTACAAAGTATAATTGTATTGCTTTTACTAGGTATTATACAAAATTACATCAATAGAAAATCTGTTTGGTATAATTGCATGATATTTAATTAATTTATGTTCCAGTGAGCTCAATGGTGGATTGAGTTTGTGAGCCACAGTGTGCATGGTTTTAGGGTGTTCAGGGTGTTTTAGGGTTACTGTCTTAGGCTCTGTTTGAATGCTAGGACAGCTAAGGCACTAAGGCACACCTGTCTGTGGGTCTTGAGGCGTGGTCCCAAATAATTCCTGAAGCATTTCAACTTTCAAGCCTTCTCTAACACCTGTCTCAGACCCTTCCATTTGGATTAGCTAACTCCAATCACAAGCTGTAATGTCATCACTGTGTTTTGCTCACAAACTCTTTCTTCTCCATGCTTCTCTTACACTTTCTCTTTCTGGTCAGAAATCCCAGGATTGTTAGCGTTGGGAGGCTGATCTGGAGATCACCCTGTCCCACCCCATTGCCAAGGCAGGGGCACCAGAGCAGGTTATACTGAAACGTTTGCAATGTCTGCAGCGATGGAGGCTCCACGGCTTCCCTGGGCAGCTCTTCCAGTGCTCTGCCACCCACAGTGTAAAGAACTCGTTCCTGTGTTAACATGAAAGTTCTTTTGCCTTAGTGTATGGCCATTGCTCCTTCCTCTGTCCTGTTGATGGGTCTCACTGAAAAAGAGTTGCCCATCTTTGAGGTATTTATATTATTAATGAGATGCCCTCTCAGTGTGCTCTTGTCCAGACTAAACAGGCCCGGCTCCCACAAGAGAGATGCTCCAGACCACTCATCATCTTTGTGACATCTGCTGGACCTTCTCCAGCAGCTCTTTGTCTTTCTTACACTGAAGAGCCCAGAACTGGAGGCAGTACTCCTGATGTGCCTCACCAGGGCTAAGAAGAGGGGGAGGATCAGTTTCCTCAGCCTGCTGGCTGCACTCTTCCCAGTGGGATACTTGTTTCTCTATTACATGTTCCTTTCTTTTCTTGAAATATTGAAATATTTTTTCCTTTTCTGAATTTTTACAGCTATTTTGGACATTTTCCCTCTTTTATTTCTGCCTCATTGTTTGTAACTATGTAATCCATATAGCTTTCTTCTTTCAGCCTTTTGTCCTTTTATTGTAAAACATATTGCCTCGAACACACCTCCCATTTTCAACACAATATCTTTTAAAACAGCTCACAGACCTGCAAGGTATCTGATGAAGAGTGGCTTTTCCCTCTATGCCCTTGCCCTTGCCCTTGTGCTTCCTCATTCACTTGAATCCTGGTGCAGAGCACCTGAAAGTCTGCAGGTCTGGAACTGCAGATCTCAACTCAGTACATCCAGTTCTTAAAACAAAACCAAAATATCACAGTGGGGCGTAGAAGCTGTGCGTGATTATTTATTGATGATTGTTGGTTACAGGAATTAAAACAGCAGGGAGCTCAGATTTTGATCAGAAACAAGTGATTTTTCTGTACACTTTTTATTGTAAAATGTGAACGTAATATAAACCCATTGTGCTCCTGCTGTTAAATGCTGAGCCCTGGCCTGACCTGCTGTATGAACAGTGCATGTTCCCTGTCACACAGGTATGTAGCTCTGTATATGTGAGCATTGATTAAGGCTTGAAGCTGTTATAAGGCAATTTTTATATATATGAATATAGGAGCTATCACAGATGCTCTCAAGTGTGCCAACCACCCAGCACAGGGTGATCTCCAAGTGAAAAGCAAAGGGATCTGGGGCTGGGCAGCCTTTCTGTGGGCTCCCAGCACAGAGTGTTCACACAGAGTCTCTATTCATGTGCTGGCAGTGAGCAGAGTGCATGTGCTTTGCTTTTTGTAAGCACTTTTCTGTTATAAATGTACAAGATAGCCAGCCTGGCAGTGACTTTTAGGTCGATAGTTATAATTTATTTGCTTTTAGTTTTTGTAACATCACCAACTGCTAAGGGAATTGATGCTTAATACATTTCTAAATAAGTAAAACTAAAGTATAAATAAATTATGCCTGGTTTATTAGTCCAGGTGTTTTCAGCATTGCTGAAAGTGGTTTGATGACAGCCACCAGCACTAGCAGTGGAAAAAAAACTTGATTTCACAGTGATTATTATCATTATAATAAACCATAATTGAAAGATTACAAAATTGATTCTTTTAAAAATTAATGTTGCATGAGTGAGCAGGCTCAGTGGCATTTAGATTTTTTCCAGTGTTACTTGGAAGGAAAGTGGCTTATTTTATTTCCTGGCAGAAAACTGCTGATTTTGAAACAATCACATTAGAGAAAACAGTCCCAGAGGGTTACAGGAGGCAACAGACCTATGTCATTAGGCTTTACCCTTTCCTGATGGGTTCGGAGAAGAGCCAGAAACAAAAGAAAGTTAAATTCATTATTGAGAGAGCCTTGGGAAAATCTGTTTGGCCAAGCAATTTTGCATGAAACGAGTGAGGAAATATTTGACTGCAAAGAACATAAACTCCTTCCATCAATATGCAATTTTCTGCATCCATTTGTCCAAGTGGTTATTAAGAACAGTTTCTAAATTTG
The DNA here is from genome assembly GCF_901933205.1 of Camarhynchus parvulus. Classification (NCBI taxonomy): domain Eukaryota; kingdom Metazoa; phylum Chordata; class Aves; order Passeriformes; family Thraupidae; genus Camarhynchus; species Camarhynchus parvulus. The sequence goes on from NC_044578.1 coordinate 11,260,285, forward strand.
CAGTGCTGTACAACTTCAAAGGGCCATGAAAGCATCACCTAGTTAAATGGATGGAAGTGTTTTTTAATAAATAAATAAAAAAAAAGACCAAAGTCAGTTGTAAGACAGTTTAAAGTGCAAAGTATTGAAAACAGCAGGAAACCTGGGGACCTGCAATAGCAATCATCTGCTCCAATCAGGAACATGGAAACCACAAATTTATCTTTGATGATTTCCTGTAAATATGCCCTTTGAGGACAGATTGCCCTGCCCAGTCTTGTGGAAAATGCTCAGAGTTACAGCTCTTCTCACTGCAACATATGGATCTCAGCAAGCTCTGCTTCTCCATTTCCGAAGTCATTCTTCAGAAGGAAAAGTCTGAGCAAAAATGTAGTGCTGCAAAAATGCTGGTTAGCATCCTTCAAGCCTGGTCAGCCTGACTGGAAAACATCTTTCTGAGCTGTTTTTTTTCTTGGCCATTTTCTTCAGCAAGGTCTGCCCAGTTTTCCAGACCTGTTGTCCTTGTGGAAATGGTTTTATTGATGTTTTCATTCACTTCAGAATGTCTCATATTTTGCTAGGACACTGCAGTATAAATACTTTCCCCCCAGATGTGTAGCAGTGTGTGCTCAGGGCTGGGGAAGGTACGTTTGGGTGTCTCTGGGTGCCCCAGGGACACTCTCTCCAAAGGACCACACCTGCAGTGTGACAGCACAGTCAGGGTGGCTGTTCAGCATGCTGGGGTCACTAACACGGGGGGTCTGGTCTTTCTTTCTTGCCACCTCTCTCTGGCACTTCATTCCTGATGTTGGGTTTCTGGGTCTGGACACCTGGAATCTGGGCTGCAGCCAGCAAGGTTGCATCCCTCTACCTTGGGATTTCCAGTCAGTGCCACATCTCATATTTATGACACAGACATCAATGAAGCCCAAGAAATTGAGGTTAGATGTGGCTTATTGTTCCCCCATATATATCCTGAAGAGATAACATGCTATTCCATTTTAAAGCTGATGTTTATGCAGCATTTCACATGGTGCAGATAGTTTGCAGTCTCTGAAGAAGTTTTCTCTGCTTGAATTTACAGTAGCCATATAATCTACCACATTTGGTATGTATGCTCTTACTTGATGACAACCTCCTACTGGCCCCATGTAATGTTTTATTAAATAGAGGGACAGTTCCCAAGCCCATCTTTCTTCCCAAGATTGAAGTCAATGTTAGGTTTCATTAATATTATTTAGCATTTCATAGTGCATATCATCCACAGAACTTAAAGCACTGCAGGACGTTAAATCAGCTTTAATTTTCCCATTTTCCTGATTGTAAAACTCATGCAGGGAGTCATTTGTCAAGTTGGACAGAGGTATCATCTTGCAAGTCTGTGGCAGAGCTATGAAAGTACCCTTCAGTCAGGGTTCCCAGTTGTCTCTGATGCACTACCCTGACATCAGAAGGCACAAGTGTTTATTCTTACCTGTGCAAGGTCAGGCTTAGCTGGGAGGGAGTCCTGGGTGACCAAGTGATGACCAAGTGCATTTTTATAGGCAGAAAGAAAGAACTGGGATTTCTTAAAAGAATTCACTAGAAATTCTATGTTTCCTAAAATTTTGTATGACTAGACCTAGCTGTTGTGTCTTGGCCTCTGTGCAAAGATAGGCTTGTATTGCTCAGCAGAGCCTTGTTTAAAGATAACACTTTGCAGGAGGGAGGGGTGATCATTAGATTTGGGAAGGAATATTACAAGACATGTTGGAGCACTCCATATTCAAGCAGTTGCTTTCTTGCCACTTCCCAGCAGTTAACATTGCCCATCAAAGAAAATTGCTAAATAGCTCGGCTACATCATTCTTCATTTGCATTAGAAATGGCTCTAAGCAGTAACAGGATTACAGCCAAAAAGTGCCAGCACTTTATCATTCATTTATTTGATTTAATATATAGAGGTACCTGTTTGAAACAGCATTTACTTTTCTTGAGCTCATCATAAAACCCACTCTGAATGGAAGTGTTTAAGGTAATGACGACTCCGATTAATTCTCTTAGAGCAGCATGACTGGAATCAGATACGCTACTTCTCTTTTCATTAGACATTTCTGAGCCGCTATGAGTGATCTTATAACATGAGAGAAAAGAAATTAGCTGTATAAATCCCCATGTAAATAACCCACAATAGGCTACAATTCTTCTTACTCAACCTGGTGAACTGTAAGCTCGGAAGCATTTGTGGTGGTGGCATTAATAGAACCTGATGCAAACTTTTTGTTTTAAAAAAAGGCAGAAAAACCATACTTGCTGTGTGCTGCAGATTTCTCTTCACCTGTGCTGTGAATTGATCAGTGTTACAGCTTTCTCAGCCAGCCATTACCACCTTGTTCCCCTCTTCTCGCTGCCACCAAATCCCTGTAAATCCAAGCCTGGCCTGAGCATCAGATCTCTAATCTGTTTTTCAACATGCACATCCCCCACCGAAGTCAGGAGGTCAGACGTTGTGTTGCACTTTTGTTCACAGACAGGATTGATACATGGGATGCTGCATCAGGACTTCTTGTAAGCCAGAAAGATGTTTCAATTCATTCTAGGAAATTTGAGAGCTGGCAGCTAAGTTTTGCCAATGTTTTATTCCTGTTGACATTTCTTGATCATCAGTAACTACTATTTATTATCAATGGACATGGCACAAATAAAAGGAAAAATATTTTCCAAAGCACCTCCCTGACCAAATATACTGCATTACATCTGAAAATTGAACAATTCCCTGCATAATTTAGGCATCTTGATTTTTTTTTTCCCAACCAATTCCCATTTTCTTCTAAAAGGAGAACTGGAAACACTACTGTAGGATGTTTACATTAGTTGAAGAAGCAGAGATTTTCTGGTAACATTTGTCTAAATTTCTTGTGCTGTTTTTCCTGAACAGGACTATGAAGTTCTGCATGATTGCTGGTGTTGCAGGTGTCTTAGCATTATAACATGGTAGTAGTAGTAACTAAAAGAAAGGAGTGGGCAGGAAGGCAACGTGATAGAGAATCTCAGTGAAAAATTTTCTGAGAAAAAACTATTTAAAGTCAGTGTTACAATGTGCATGCTTTTCTACTGAGGCCCGAAACTACTGGTTTCAAATTAAATGTTCACACAAAAGTTATATCTGCTGTGCCTAATCTGCAGTAATTGATTCTTCTAATTCCTAGAGGAGCTCTTTACACTTAAAGTACAATTGAACTCCACATTACCCTAAAATGTTAGTTTAAGAGGTTGTATCAGCCTAGCACTGTGCAGTACCAAGTGAGCTGCAGGTGCCTGCAGAAACTTTAGACCCTTTTCACTTTTGTTTCATGCCCTTTGAATGCTAAGCAGTTGGATGAGCAGCCTTTCCCACCCTGTATTTCACACGTGCTTTCATTTCTTACATGTCTGTGCCTGGCAACAGAAGAGGAGAATTCAAAATGGTATGGTGTGTTTTCATTCAGACTGGCTTATGGGTTTTCTTTTCTGCTTTCTCATCTGATTCTAAAAAAATCGCCTCTAATCACATGTAATATCAAGGCTAATAGAACAGCCTGATCTTCATTATTGTTTGAATAAATTTTCAGGAGAAAGTTAGAATTCTGCTGAACCATTACTTTATCTATCAAAGGAAAATGTATTTTTAAGCCACTGTGTGAAGATTATATGGAGATAAGTTGTATCTTATCATATGATCTGAACCATTATGGATTATAGAAGTACTGGCTTTCCAGAATGAGTTTTTAACATTTTTAGTGGTGATAAATTTAGTCATCAATTCTACAAAAGTCTGGCTGTAACTAACAAACTGTGTGTATCTGTATTTGTAATGACTGTTTGGATAGTTTCACATATCAGTTCAATAAAACATCTTCCACTCAGGGGAGGCATTTGGACAGGAATATCTCATGACACCCTTGCCATTCCCATTACCATCACTACACACTTAGAGTAATATATGTTTTAAAAATTGATTCAGTGTGTATTTACAACATAGATCATAGGACATGTTTTTTTAATGGTGAGAAACTCCCAATGAAGCATTCTGTGATCTGTAGCATTGATTTGGGTTCTTTGATTTTAATGCTACAGAATACACTCATAAAACTTTTAGACCCTTAATGTCATAGGGTGCAGCTGCCTGACACAGAATGCTAATGTACAAAGCAGTAGCTCCTGCAGGTTAGAGCTGATGCAAACCAAAGGCTTGCATTAAACATAGTTAACTAAATGAATTTGAGTGCCTAACACATTAAATATAAAATCTGGAGATGTTTATTGAAGTGACATAAGTCTGAGAAGAAAAATCTCTAATGCAGGTAGACTTTCAGGGGTCGCTTTGGAAGTGTTGAAGATACACATTTGGTTTAGAGAGCTTACTCACCTCCCTTCAGGCAGTTTTCAGTAAGCATCTCTAAAAAGTATTTTTCTGAAAGTCATCTAAAGATGGGTAAGCAGATTTTCCACCCCTTCTCAGTTGACTGAAGATGGTCTAGATGAGTCACCTAGACATTTAGCTCTTGGTTAGCAAAGGAAGGTGAGCTAAATAGAGGTTAAATATCTTGTTACCTGTTATATCATCTAAGAGGAATTTGCTGTTGTACTTAGTTGAAGGTTTTGGTAAAGGCAATTTGTTCTTATCACAGCAGAAATTTCAAATGTTTTGTCATCCTCTTTTCAGTCTGGTTGCCATCCTGGTTCTTAAGAATTTCTTGTATCTAGCAACATAAAACTAGGTCTGAAATTTAATTCCACCCTGGATCAGAGGTAAATGGTGACAGGGAAAAATGAGTGAGAGGTACCAAAAAAAAGTTTTGCCAGAGAGCAAGTGTTGGAATAGCTGTGAAGTATTTTTCCATAGATCCAGTTAGAGTGAACAATATTTGGGAAGCTTTTAATTGTTATACAGAAGTCCTACAACCATTCAAGGTGTATTAGAGTTCACTTGGATATAGAAAAGTCTTGACATTTCTCACTGAAGTGAGATTACTGTCCAAAGTTACCTGGAATCCTTCCAGTGCGAAAATTGAGTTTAGAAAAGGCTGAAATTGCTTTGTTCTTGTTCTGTATGACTAAACCGAGATGGAACAGTCAAGACAACAGAATTGTGGACTTAAGTGTGTGAGTGTGGTTGGCAGTTCTAGTTGGCTGCCTTTTCTTATGGATTTCATTCCTCCCATTGGTATGTTAGCACTTGGTCTTCTAAGTTCTTAGGACACTGTTTGGACACAGACTGTTTTTCACTGATTTTTCATTTTGTTTTTTAAAAGAAGGGGGAAAAGCTAATATTTTGTGGGAATGCCTTTTCTTTGTTACAGATATCTGCGCTGAGAGGTGTTTGTTTAGGAACACACACTGTAACCCTTTAGCACACCAATAGGTTGGTAATTTGGCAGCATTGGTGAGGACAGAGCTTACTTTCTCTGTGGCACTCTCTGCTGGCATTGTGGCCTTACCCTCTGGGGCACTCAGAGCTGCAGCTGGGTCAGACGTGCCCATGGGCTGTTGTGTCACTGCTGAACACTTACCCTGTTTCCCCATGAGATGAGGGAGGGATAAAGGGCAGAGCAGTGAGCCTGCTGGAGGAAATGATAGAAGAGAAACTCTTTTTGCAGAGGAATAGGATACCTTAAGCTGGTGCTGGGCTGTATTTACAGTGCCTGTGCAGACCCATGTCTCTGTGACTAACCTTTTTTGGCATCTGCTGTCCAGGAGTAAATTACCTTTCCCATCAGTCGTGAGCAGTTTTCAGTTCTGGATGTTACTGTTCCAAATGTTTCCTGCTGCTGTTAACAAGAGTGCTCCCACTGGCAGGCTGGGGCCTCAGCAAAGGCAGTAAATCCTTGTGATGCTGCTGCCTTGGGCCCCACGTGCCCTCACCAGGGCTGGGGTGCAGCAGCCAAAGGGGGCAGCTGCCCCACACTGGGGGGTACCTGGATCTCCATCACCTTCCCAGGCCTTGCAGAGCATCAGGTGCTGCCACAGTGGGAGGATACCTGGGTGGAGAGGATCCAGCTCTGGCAGGCTGTTCTTCATTGCTCCAGCTGCTCACAGCTGCTCTGTGGCTGATTGAAAAGGCATTTACTCCCCTCATGTGAATAACCTTGAGGGATCAGGAAGTCAATTGTGCAGAGCACCTACAGTCAGTGCCAGATGTGTGTCTGGGAGCCACTGCAAAGGCAGATGACATTTAGAAGAGCTTCTTGGTGATGGTTTAGGGACTGGCAGGTGGCTACAGCAACTCAGGAGAATTTATTGCTGGTGAGGGGGGTGCAGAGGTTACTTAGCACACAACTATTGGAATTTAAAAGCTCTCTTTGCACCTCCTTTTCAGAGCAACACTGAGCATACATCCCCTGTAGTTTTCAGTCTGTTAGTTCATCTGTGAATGAAGCAAATGTTACATTAATTGTAGTTCATTAGTTCCATCTGGTGCCAGGGTGGGGAATGGAGACCCTTTCTTACCTTACAAAACATTATATACCTTTCCTGCCAAGCTGCTCTACTGAATAATAGTTAGAGCCTGAGGCTAACTAAATGTAAAGATTTGGAATTGTTTCTCCACTGGTCTTCCCATAGATGCACACGTGGCTCTCTAGATCTGGCTGCTGTCTAAAGAAATTAGGACCAACAGTATTTTAGTTAAAGCAGTAGCATGCCATATGCAAGGCCAGAGATGCTCTGTGTGATATCCACAAAATTTGGTACCTGTCTGCTTTTTTTTGTTCCCTTTAATCGATAAAAATACGATTTCACTCGAGTTCAAAGGAAATTGAATTTTCACATAGCAGGGGAAAACAAATACCCTCCAGCATTGCTATCAGTGAATTGGGGCACCAGCTGTCTTTTAAACAGGTCCAGCATATTGTCTCTGCATTTCCAAGTCACTCTTTTATGCTTCTATTTATTGTAGGCAATTATGCTTTGACCCAAAGACATAATCCTAGTGGAATTAAAAATCATGTGACCTCTTTTTATAAAAAAGCTGAGTCTGATTTTATGAAAAAGAATCGTAGAGAATGAATCTAGTGGGAAATTAGGCAGTAGTATTTGATGACTGTAAATGTATTTATTTATAACAGCTAATCTTGGTGGAAATGAAGAAATAAGAAATAATTAACTTTACTATTTATAAAAGAGTCTCTTTTATCCACTGTGTAATGCAGTCACCTCCAGGATGAAATGCAATGTTTGCTAAGGAGCATATAGACATTTAAGAAAGAAAGAAAGAAAGAAAGAAAAGAGCAAACGTGTGTTTGACACAGTGGGGAAAATGTAGCATGGAAGGAAAACATTTGCATGAAAATGTTGCCCCTTTTGGTTGAAGACATATTTTTAGCTGGTTCTTGTAATTATTCAAACTGGAACTTGGTCATAAAAGTAAAATGTTTCTGGCCTTGCAAAATGCACTCTGACATTTTTAATAGCTTCAATACAGAAAAAGCACTTACTTTACAGTTAAAAAGAACACTTACTCTCAGAAAGATAAAGGGCTTCACTTTCCTTTCACAAAGACCAGTTTTACTGATGATGTCACTGGAGTTATTGCAGACTTAGAACAGTGCAAGTGTGGGAGAAATCAGGATGCTCACTCCAGCAGCACTGGGACAGAGGTGAGAGTGATGCTCTCTGAATTAACAGCTCTTTTCATAAGCCCAGAGAATGAAGGAGTCACAAAGAGGCTCCCTGGCTGCTGATGAAGTCCTGACCGTGAGCAGTGTATCCTGGAGCTCCAGTTAAACCTTTATGTACCTCAAGAGAGAAAGAGAGTGAATGATACAGTAAAGAGCACTTTGCCAAACAAAATAGACAGATCCATGGGATTGCTGCACTATTACAAGTGTCAGCACACAATCAGGGGTCAGTTTATATATGCAAAATGTTTTACTGAGCTTGAATGAAATTTACAGTTTTTAACAGGAGACCTATTGAAATATACCACACCATCTGTGATACATGTACTCAAAAATTCTACTGCTCATCTTAGATTACTAAATGTAAATGTAGTATATGCTATTTTACATATAACTACTGCCCTCAAATCAATCCACATTCAGCCAGTAATATCTAACTTACATCCTGACTGAAAGTCAGAGGGAGACTCAGTCTTGATAAATTGAAAAAAAGGCAGCAAAGTGATTTTAGTATTGTTGATTAAATGTGTGAAGCTAACTAAGAAAATGATCTGCACAGAGAGATGTTGTGATAGTGGTCACGTTGTGTCATCGATTTGTATTAAACGCTAGGGAGGAGAGAGAGACAACCTTGAAGATTTGCTTTTCATTATGCTATGAATTGATGTTCAGCTACTAAAATGAAATAGGTTTGCGTAAGAGTTATGACTGTCAAAAACCATTTGGAATTTCATTCTGCGCAGAGAAATTAAAATTTTGAGTGATTATGTGAAAGACTCTTCTGAGGCAAGATTATAAAACCACGTTTCCCTTGTTACTGGACTTTTTAGATTAGGTGAAATTCTTACTGTTTGTTTTATCTCATCTCAAATGCTTTTTTTTAGTGACTTGCTGAATTAATATTGTATTAAATTCAAGAAACTATGGTGATGGAACAGTATGCTTCAGTATCTAACTGCATACAAAGATATTCAAAGTTGTAGGTCATACAGCTAATGCAAGTTAACCATCTGGGTATATACATACAAGAAATATTTATTCTAGTTTCTAAAAACAGTGTAATTGAGTAGATTGGGCAGATACACCATTAATTACATGCTTCAGTACAGTCTGATCTGATACCAGGAACAGAACACTCGAAATTCAGAATCTCTTGACATTTTTCATTCATTTGCATAACAATCAACCACTCAAACCACTCAGTTTCGAAGGAAATAATGATACTGGAAATGCACTGAATTTTACAGTATGCTTTCAACATCCTGGGTTCAATTAAAATGGAGGAATATTTTCTGAAATTACAAGACTTGTCCTTTGAACAAGAAGCTGCAGATGAATGTGTATAATTCCCATTGGTATAAATTTCCCAGATCAGATTATGTAAACCTTGAAAAGCAGAACCATTTTGAGGGGGTCTCAAAGATATTGCTGTTCGATTTCACGGTGTTTTACAGCACTTGAATATTGCAAAGTGCTTGCTGGAGTTCTGGGTCTGTTATTATAACTGCACTCTAGAAACAGGGAATGTGGCCCTGACACGTTATCCTCTTAGAAATGTTAGAACAATCAGATAATAGAATTCGCTGCAAGATCCTAATGGACTTTGTAACCATGGATCTGAATGACTCACCAGTGGAGAGCTGTCAGACAATGATGCACCATAGAAAAATGTAAGTAAACTTCTGTGCATTTAGGGCTTTTAGGCTGGTTTTGCTCTGTTTGCAGCTATCATCTGTTTTAAAGGAAACAATAAACCAACAAAATTGCTCGCTTGATGACAGAATCAAGTTTTTTTTTCATGTTTATAATCAGATGCTGAGTTAAAAGCACAAAATGAGTGCAGTCCTTTGAATGGATGCTCTCTGAAATAAAGGCAGTTGTGTTTCTTTTCAGAAGGGGTTTCTAGATATGTGGTAACAAGCCTTGCATTTTTTCACTGGCACGTGAGGTCACAGCTTCAGTCAGCTGCCTTGCCTTCAAGTCCCAAAGTGTGTTGGTTTGCTTGCCTTTTGAACTTTGTCTCTCTGGTGCAGTCAGTACTGTTGGGAAAAACACCAGGTGCTGTAAGGAAGTCTCTGTTTGCAGATGGTGCCTGTGCTCCTCATCACACCTGCATTGACATGTGCTGGGAGCTTCTCCTCTGAGTCCCTGTGTGGATTCTGGGCCAGGAACATGAGGTGTCACCAAGGGTCTTCGTGCCATCATTCACATGTATTCAAGGGTGGAGCTGAGGTGATGAGGTTTAAGAAGGCTAAAACTGGAATTCTGTTAAATTTTATTCTTTTCCCTAGGCTTCTTGAGTTTGTTTTCCAACTGGTCTTTGAAATCACAGCGGCTAGGAAATTTTTTTTTTGTTGCAGCAAAAGTGGCACATGCCATCGAGTCAGTGGATTCCAAAAGGTGGGGTCAAAGAATGGTAGATAAGGTAAAATGTACAATAAAATTGTGAAATCTCACAGCCCCAGGGTCTTGTCATTAAAACAAAAAATTTGTTGGGATGGAGTTTTCCTGTATTTCTGTAAAGTACTGTAGAGGATAAGACAACCTGGAAAATGGTTTTGCTACATTTTTAACACAACAGCCCAGATTTGATTAACTTTCCTTTTTTTCCCTGTAGAGTCATTTGAGTTAAGGTTACTCTGGCTTTTCCCCTGGACTCTCAGCAGAGGCAATGAGTGAGGCAGGTACAGTCTTGTTGAGAGATCCTTGAACTGTGCCAAAGGTTCAGCTCCCCAAGCTCTTCAGGCATGACTATGCAAATAAATGTGCATTTCTTCCCCCAAGCTGACGTCCCTCTCGTTTGAACTGCAGCCTCTTTTAGGATTTGCTTTATTGGCTTGCAGCCACTGTCGTGCCCTGTAAGGCTGAGCAAGGTGTTACAAAGACAATTCAGCAAAGGGGAGCACTTCAATCTGAACAGTGCAAACTTCCTCAGAGAAAAATGGGCTTTAAGTAGCTCCTCCACATGGTGCCCTCTCCACTCTGCCACACCAGTAACTAGTGATAATGCATTATAGAAGAGGCTGATAAATTTGTTCCAGCACTCAGCCATCCATACCTTTCACCATTTCCTTTTATCAGCTTGCCTCTGTTTAATAGCTGTGTACTCAGATGACGCTTTAAGTGATACTGGACCATTACTTTTGGATTATGGTCCAGGGACCTGATTAAAGAGAAACTAAAGTGTTAAACCTAAGGAAGGGTAAATGCATACATGAGTGCAGTGAAAAATTCATTACTGCATTGCATCCTGAAGACACAGATAACAATAAACAAACATAAAATAGACCATATTATTTTTCACAGACTTTTCCAAGCAAAACATAGGAGCCTGTATAAAGGGGTTTTTAAAAAATCCTACTATTTTCTGGAAATTTTCGGATGCTCTCTCTGGTTCTGTACTGCTGAGATACTGCATTGGTGGTGTTACTCTGGCATTACTAGGAAACCTTGGGGTAATTTTCCTTTCATACCTGCCTTCCAGGATGATTTGGGCCTTTCTAATAGCACTGGAGACCAGCTGAAACTGAAAATCAACCTCATATACTTTGAAAGACTACATTTCAACATCCCCATTGTCATTATGGCACTGAACTTGAATTTCAGCTAAGGCAACCTACTGCAATTTTTATGTGTCTGTTTACAGCAAGATACCTCAAAAAGGTTGCCTGAAGTCAGCATCTTAAGTCTTCATATAGAAATGAAAATATACCCCAGTTTTTCAAAGTATACATGCAGCAGCTCCTGTATTTTAAAAACATAGTATTTTTTCCTTTTTGTGTCACTCAAGAATAAGATGAAAATTAGAATAATAATTATACAGCAGAGTGCATTGATTGCCAGTGCCTGATGCTGGGTACTAGCAGAAATACACTTTTAAATATCCAAGCAATTAATTTGGAGATAGCATTTATTGATTGTGTAAAAAGTTCCTACGAGTCAATCTGAAATGTGTCATCCCAAGATGTATTGTTATAAATACAATAGTGAGCTTTGCACTGGATGTGCAATGAATGTAATGGGTTTTGAGTGATCCCAAGTGCATTATTTATGCATCAAGTCACCTTAGATTTTGCAAAGGTATTTTCCCTGGAGGGTGGAAACCATGGCAAATAAAAGCCTGGTAAACCTGGCCTTTGCTAAGGTGGCACAATGGGGAGGTCACTGGAGGCTTTTTTTTCTTGTGTAGTTCTTTCATCTCCAGCTACAGCTTATCTGGGGCCCTCTCCCCACACAGGTTGGCACAGCCCTGCCCCAGCTGCCTCCTCTCTGGGGTTATCTTCACTTTCAAGCCTGTCAGACCTGGTTAGAAAAGGGTGGCTGCAACTGTGGCACAAAGAGATGGTGTGCAAATCCCAATGAAAGCCTTGAGGCTTTGATTGGTGCTGCTGGAGAGCTGCCACTCTGTGCATTCCGTGCACCAAAAACTTGAGATTTCCTGTTACCCCTTTACAGGTGAGGACTGTTATGCAGCTGCTGTTGCCACAGTAGAATTGTGATGCTTGAGTTAATCAGGAAAATCAGGTTTAGATTCCAGCCCTTTCCTCTTTTCCCCCTAAAACTATTCCAGACTCTGAATTAATTAGACTGTGAATGTTTATTTCCCTTACTTTTGTTACAGCTCACTCATTCCTGTACTGTAGAGTTTCCAGTTTGGGGAATGTCTGTGTTTAGTGCAGCCCCACTTGTTAGACCCTTGATGCACAGCTGAGAGCAAAGCATCAGCATTAAATCTCCACAATAAAAATGTATTTTGGCACATTAGCACACATATGGTGAGGATTTTTTAACCTACATTACTGTATGTAACTTTGCAGCTTAATTAATCTATTAGGATTAGTGCATTTGTAATCAAGTCCAAGAGTGATTGATTCATGCCATATTAATTGCAACATTCACATGAAGCATGTCATATACACAGTCATTTTACAGCTGGATTTCACATTGGGTTGCTCATAAGCACTTAATGGCAGGAATATTTTAGACTTGCAATCAGGGAAATTGTATTGCACAATATGCTTTATATGTTGAACACCCTGCTTAGATAATAACTCCTCCATCACTGATGTATACTCTTGCTCCTCCCTCCTGGTTCGATCGTTGGCAAAGGAGTCCATTTTCAAAGGCTTTTCTTTGCTGTGGAACAAGAGGTATAATTAAATTGTATCCCAGTAGTGAAGGTTTCTAATGATGATGAGCCAAAACTAATTGTATTGATTTGTTTATTACTGGCTTAGGAAGCTCATCAAACAAATGGACTGAAACTATTTCCATATTCTTATCTGTTTGGTAAATGAGAAACAAATAACACTTCCATATGTCTGTTGTGTGGTGTCACGGCATTAATACTAATTCTGAAGATAGACTCAAGCACAGGAAGGGAGGTTATCCCTGGTGCAATTTTCTGCAACTAAGAAATGCCATGTTTTTTTCCACATTTTTGTTCTGGGATGAGCAAAATGAGGACATTTTCTTTCTTTTTCAGTATGGATATTCTAACTGCCAGAACTGGGGGAAGTAACAGGCTATGCCCAGAAAGTAGAAAGATTGGGGCAAAAGAGAGGAAAATGGTTTTATGTTCGTGTCTCCCTTTGTTCTGCACATTTGTTCCTTGGCTTCTGTGTTAAACAAAGCTGGGTGAATAACGTGAACTAAAAATGTCTATGAATATTTATTTTAATTTTAAAATTAATTCACTTCACACTCTCACATTAACTCTGCAAACAGTCAAGCAATCACATCTGGTATAAACATTTGCAGAAAGTAAATTTTGCTATTTCATATAAGAGTTTTTGTGGAAGAAAGGTTTTGATTTTGAATGTGCAAAAATGTGTTACTGCTCACCCAGATGAAAGTGCGGGCCAGACAGAAGTTTCTCTGTCCTCTGTGAAAGATCACTTTTGTTGCATAATGACTTAAAAATTTTGGTCTTTTTATTACCAAATATTTGTGATCAATTCTTAGAGCAACAATCTGTCCAAGTTCATTTAAACTGTTGCTGATCTAAAACCATTGAAGCGACCAACAGTCATTTGTTAGCTTGGTGTGTTTTGGATCAGTCTCTTCGTGGATGCAGTTGAGAGCAACCAGAGCTAGGAAAAAAAGACTAAGTTAATTGTATAAATTGTTATTTTAATTGAGTTTGGGGAACTGATTGTATTGAGGCTGTGAAAATGTGGATTCCTCCACAGTGAGATGTTGACTTGGGCTGTGTTTTGCTCTTGGAGTAATAAAAGTAAAGTGGCCACCCTAATCAATTTAGAGCCTGAATGTGCTTTCCTGTGGAAGCAAAAAGCAAGTGTTTTATTCTTAGAAGCTGCATAACACTAGATAAAATTGCTATTTATACATGTGGAACCATCCCATTCCTTTTCTGAAATCCGGCTTCCTCTTGCACTCAGCTGTGTGTTTTCAATTACAAATGTTTGCCACATCTCACATCTCTTGTATGCTGTAGCAGATGACACATTGTGGCAACTTTTGTTCAGCTAGCAGGTTTTGGTCCAAAGAGGATTCAGTGAAGTTGGAGGGTGAATTACCCTTACATCCCTTGAGAGACTGATCCTGTCAGCTTGGCAGAGCATTGCTCGAACTGCTGCACTACATATTATGTGCAGACTGCAGATAAGTTAATAACACTGGAAGCAGAGCTAAAGGTGGAGGGAATTATACACCACAGTTATTAAACTTTGACCTTTATGATGCTTTAAAATCATAAAACACTTTAAAATAGGTACAGGATAGCACTTCTGTTGGGCAAACTGCCTCTCAATACAAGGCACAGCATTTGTTTCACCACCTCTCTTCATATTCCAGTTTCCATATGTAGCAGTTACAGAGTGGTAGTGCTGCCTTTCTTCTGGTTGTGTTTTCTGTGAAGATCTGCTGTTAGAGAAAGAATCTGGTGTGTTGTGATGTGGAGCATCACATGCTGCCTGTTCTGCCTCCCGTGCTCTCGTGGCACAGCTGTGGTGCTTCACTCCAGCATTAACCTCCAGCCCTGGAGCTGCTGAAAGGGGACCCAGCTGGGGCACCTGCTTTTTGTGTCAGCCACAGTCTTGTGGAATAAGCATAAACAGAACTGAGGACATTCAAAATAATACTTGGGAACTTTCATTAGGACACCTTGGCTTTCTTGCTTTCTCTGTATTTGTTGAAGGGATAGCCTCTTTTCACTGCTATTGGAGTTCTTTTCAGAGTCATCTGAGAGAGGGGATCAGACACAGAGTGTTACTTAGGGGCTCTGAGTTGCCGTGTGAAGCTGACTCTTCAGTGGCTGTAGAAAACCTGGGGAAAAGTGTCTCAATTAAGCTCTGTGAATATCCTCTCTCCCCATGCTGTGCCTTGTGCTATAATTATAACGCAGCTTTTATTCCCTGTTTGTTGCACTGATAGGCAAGGGAAGAAACACAGGTTATCAGGAAGCACAAAAAAATTCCAACTAGATCCATGACTTAAGCTTACCTCCTAACAAATAGCTCAAGGGTAGATATTTTTCAGTTAGGATTTAGATTTGGCTCATTTTAAAGATCCAAAACCCTTTGCAAAATGTGAATGTTTCCTGGTTCAGGTCTCATAATTTGCCGTCTTTCCTCATCTGTGCAGGGCTTACTGGCCCTGGGTGCCAGAGTTCACCACCACCCTTGAAAGTTTACATTTACAGAGGTAAAAAAGGTGATTTTTTTTAATGGCAAAAAACACAGTACTTTTTTTTTTCCCTAAGCTGTCTGAAAACCTGCCCATGCATTTGTGTGCAAACCATTATTTCATTTAATATTTACAAAACTTGTGGAAGTTTTTGCATTTAAAATGGAAGGTGAATCAGAGGTCTTAAGAGCACTAATGAGCCAGTCCTGAAGGAGCTATTTCCATATGTCATGTCATTTGACTGAAGTTTGAGTTCAAGAAAAACAATCTCTCAGCCCCTTAGTATTCAGACATTTGCATGTGCCCTCCAGTTTCTAAGTTTTACTCCAAAAGTCAGCTCCGTGGCTAACTCCAAACTTTAACAATGCAAACTCTGACAATTCCATTTTTTCTTTCACCTTCCAATAGTAAAAATATAAATGATGAGATTGGTCCCACAGATATTAAGAACATGCATTGAGCCCCAGAGTTCTGAAGCAACAGAGGGGAGGCACTCAGCACCAGGGCAGGAGCAGCCAGCACTTGCAAGGTCAGATTTTCTGCACTCATTTGAAAAGATCCAGTGGCATTTCATTGCAGAGCTATTAGAAGAGCATAAAGCAAAAACTTCAAACCCTTGAATAACACATTTTCATGTTTTGCTTTTGCTGTTTTTATGCCTTTTCATTGCTTTCATGTTGCACAGATGTGAGCATTGGAGTGCAAAGCATTCTCAGAAGTACGTGTGGCTATTCACTGTGCCCACTGTACCTCAGAACAGAAGAAAGGTACTGGCAATGTCTCTTTATAATACAGAAGAGCAAAAGAAAGAGAAGTTTGTCACCTGTCAAGGCTGTGTAGTGGTAATGACCCTCTCTATGGTTCACTGGAGAGCAGCAGATATTCCAGGGATGTAGAACAGACATCCCTGTGGGTAAGATATCAGCTTCTTTTGGTGCTTATTCCACACACATTCTGGGAAGAAAAACCTTGCAGAGGGGCTTTACTATCAGCAAAGGCTGACAGGGCTCCCATTAGGTAAGGGATGCTTTTACCTCCTGTTGCACTAAGAGCAAGGTAAACAACCTCCTGAATGCTTTTGAAAATCCTTTCTTTTGATGCTGGGATGTTTGTAAATATGCAAACAAAGAGAGATGAAAGAGGACCAGAAGTGTCAAGGGATTTTATTTATGAAGCTATTGACAAATACTTTTTGCTCTGTTTACTCACCTCTTCCCTTAAGGAGAAAGCAGATAATGCCAAGGATTTTTATGAAAACAGGTGAAATTCTATTATAGCACCAAAGCACAGAACTTTTTTTTTTTAATTTCACTAAGATTGATATGCTGGGCATGGGATAGTGAAGGAGACGTGAAAAAACAAGAGAGAGAAAAAAACCTTGAAGGGGTTCTGAAGGCCAATTAGAGATGGCAGACAGTGTTTTCAGATTTAGATAGGTCTGAAAATTAAAGCACTTCAAGTTCATGGAAACCTGCGAAATGAAGGAATCTAAAGCCATTATTTTTCCATTCTTTCTATCATAAAAATGAATCTTCGACTGGGCATATTATAGCTACTGTCCGTGGGAACAATTCAAATTCCTGTACCCTGCAGATAAAGAACCCCAAATTGCCTCTTCCTAAATATATCCTCATGGACAGCTCAAAAGCTGGCTGGCCTTTGTGAGGCTCTCAGGTGCAGTTTGCAGAGTCACAGCTGCTGTACCAAGACCAGCAGTGTTTCAGCATGCTTGAGTGCACATTCCCAGGGGGAGCACAGCGAGTCTTGGTGCAGACAGTAGTGAGGTGCTTGAGGACAAGTCTGGTCTGGAGGTGACCTGTCCTTTTGCAAACCCAGGAGGATTTGCTTACTTTGAGAGCTCTCTGTGCAAAACTGAAACCTCACTTGCCTAGGGAATCAGCCAGTGATAATCCTTTCCCCACGTAGCTTTCGCGTATTTTTCTGAGAAGGAGAGAACACTCATGCTTTACCTTCCTGTCACAGAGGAGAAATCTTGGCCTCAAATCTCAGCCACCTGGATCTTTTCCTCTTTATTTTTCTTCTTGCCCAGCCTTCTCCTGATGGCTATCCAGCTTTGCAGTTGTAGGTTGAATAATTCAGGTGGAATGAAGTGTGAGTTGAAACAAGTGGACAGTGTTCCACCACTTGTCCACTTAAGTTATTCACAAACTGTCCTGAAATAGGACCTTTGCCCCATATCTTAAGTTGTTGCAGTGTTCCAGATCGAGTTGTGACTGTGTAGTATAGTAAACAGCTGTGTTCAGTTTTAAATAACCAGGCATGAAATACATTAACAAACTTTCTTGACTATATAACTGAACGTGTATTCTTTCATTTTAGGTTCTATTTTGGCCTGACACCAGTGAGTCATGTCACTGCATTAGATTGCACTAGATTTTTCTTAACCTTTTTTTAATGCTTATTCATTGCACTTCACGTGATTGGCTGCTCCTATTAATTCCACCTGCAGTTCCAGTTACCAAGTTCATGTTAAGCCAAGGTACATATTTGAGTGTCACAGACTCAATGTCTTATTTTCTAAAAGTCTTAACTTCCCCCAAACTTCCATCAATAGCAACTTTGAAATCCATTTGCAATGTAAATGACTCCAAGTATCCTGCTGTGTTCCAGAACGCTTCCTTCTTATTTAATTGCCATAGACACTTTAGTTACTAATTAAGCTTTATTGTTTATGATGTTGCATTTCATTAATAGTTGTGATAAAAATTGCATGTTCCAGCAGATATTTTGCATGTTAATGCCACCAGTGGGGTAGAATTCAGAATTGATGGGAAATAGTTAATCTCAGAGGTTTCAGGGTTGTGGTCTTATAATACATGGTGAAACTGCCCCACAAACTCAATCTTGGAAAAAGAAGGTTCATGTTTGAGTCTCGTGTCCAGAGTCTTTCAGTTCTCATGTGATGGAATGGCTTAAAGATTCTTTAATTGTAACAAAGAATACTGGAAATGGCATCACAGTAATTTACAGAAGTGCTTCAGATTACCTACACATATCTATGTTTATGGGTATTTGAATGACAAAGGGAGTGGTTAGAAAGATTTGGAACATAGTTTGAGCTAGGAATTTTTTAGGTTCAGGAGCTACAAAACCCAAACCCTGTAATTTAAGATATTAAGGAAAACCTAAGGCTGAAACTTTACCTCTTGGTACAAGAAGGGAATGGGAAGTGTCTTAGATGGAGGGCAGCCAAGAAGTCAGTGAACAGATGATATAACTCAGTTCTGTGATGAGAAAGGTGCTGTAATTTCTGAATAGATGAGGTTTGCACCTCCCAGTCTCATGGGTTCAGGGAAAGACTCATTAACATCCAGAACCTCTGAAGTCACTCATAGGACCTCCCTGTCCCCACCATTTCACTTCCCTCCACCAAAGCAGTGTGGCCCATCAGCTTTAGTTCTACCACTGGTACTCCTGAAATAGCATCTGGCATGTGCTGGATCACCCAGAGAAAATGGTGCATTGCAGTGTCTGGTATCTGACAGCACAGAAAGCCACATTGATCCAAGTTACTTTTCACAGCATAGCATGATTACACCAGGATCTTGTCCCAGTGAAGCTGTGTTTGCTTCCCTTGCTGAACAGAGGCCCTCTCCCTTCTCAGAGTCCTGCACGAAAGCCCTCAGGAATGAGAGCAATGAGAATCTCACTGATGCTTCCCTGGAAGAAGGAGCATAAGCAGAGGCTTCCCTGGACAACCCACCCTCGGTGTTGAATGCAATTACAACAATTCTCTCATTTCCAAATTTCAGCTGCATCTGCAATTGGGTAAACAAGCTTGCCAATCTCAGACATTATTTCTTAATGGCAGCTGAGGCTTTCTTGCAAACAGGTAGAGTCCTCTAATTACCTGCCTGGCCCAAGTAAAGGGAAACAATATGTTTCAATGAGACAGCTAATTCTGTAACCTCATCCCCATGCTGTTGCTCCGCACCTCAAGTACTCGCTCACTAGTGGCACATTCAGCACCGTGAGCAAGAGGCTGAACAATTGCCACAGTCTTAACAAGAAGTTCCTTTTTCTGGATCCAGAGTAATTCTTCCAGGCTGAAGCTGTGCTGAGCTGACCTGGTGAGCAGAGCAGCCCCGTGCTGGATGCTGCCAGTGTGCAGGTGTAGAGTACAGGGTTTGTCTGCAGCTGAGCAATAGCTGTCTTTCACCTCCCCATCTCTCCTGATGCAGCCCTTTCAGCTCATAGGGAAACTTTGGTCTCCTAATGACTTGCCAGACTGTGTGATTAAGAATGATTTCTTTTGTGCCGTAGCAGAAAAAGATTTCAAATAGATGTGATGATGGTATTGCATTCAGCATGTAAAGATCATTGAATATAAATGTGAAATAGAATGTACTTCTGTCTCACAGAAAATTGCACTTAGAACTTGTTGCCTACTTCGCTGCTTTTGTAATAATGCTTCAACCTCAGACCCTGGATCTCAATATAAATATGTTGGCGTTTCACACAAAGGAATCAGAGAACAGCTATTATCTCCCAAAAGCTGAGAAATTCTGGAAGGTGCATTAAGCCATGATGGGATCCTTCCTCTTGTGCCTCCCAGAAAATCACAAAAGGTACTGTTTTGAAAGAACTAGTTTTTAAAGAACACTTTTCATAATATGATTATGTCATGCTGGTTTTTGCACATGCTGACAAGCCCACAGATCTGCTGCAAGAGGAAAAGATGGAGAACTGGGAAGAGAACAAATGCTGGGTTAGAAGTTCTGGCTTTAGAATAGCCCAGAAGAGTTAGTAAGTGTCACCACAAATTCATAATTACTTTTTATTTGTTGGCCACTATGTGTAAAACACAGTGAAAATAAAACTAAGATTTACACATTTTGGTACCAAAAGTTAGATGTTCATTGCAGAGTTTGACAGTGATGAGATTTCCCAAGGTGCGTCAGCCATTTCTGTTCCCATGACTGCATGTTTTCCTTGTAAAAATCTGCCACTTAAATAGCTTTAGTTTAAATTAATTCTGAGGTACAGCAACTTCACTGGTAGCTGCTGGGTAGTTATTACTTTAGAAGGTCAGGCCATTTGGATAGACATTTCTTGAATTGTTTTATTACTGCATAGACAGGAGACGTGGAACTTGTTTGCACTTCACTCCTCTAGCTAAAGTTAAATGTATTTTGTATTGCAATGCTTTGTTCTACACAGGTGTATCCTTAATTCAGAAGAGCAGAAGAACAGTGGGTATTAATCAGCCATGTCAGTTTTCTGAATATAGCATGATTCTTATAGGTCATATTTGCATTAAACTCAAAATAGTGCATAACAGAGATTAATGCTGTTTTACTTAAAAAATAATAAATCAAAATTCAAACCTCATTTTTAAACTGAAGCATAAGGATAAAAAAATGGCCAACACACAGCATGTAGAGTTCTGCTTTGGAAATTATATTTATTAATTTGCAGTGAGATTGAATTTTGGACCATCAATAATTGCCATAAAATGGAATTCTGGCCCTCTTTTTTTGTTCCCATCACATCCTCATCACTACCAGAAAGACACTTAGTGGAATATGAGCTGGCCTGACTATAGCTCTTCTCTTTCTGCTGGGA
Source organism: Camarhynchus parvulus (assembly GCF_901933205.1). Classification (NCBI taxonomy): domain Eukaryota; kingdom Metazoa; phylum Chordata; class Aves; order Passeriformes; family Thraupidae; genus Camarhynchus; species Camarhynchus parvulus. The sequence continues at coordinate 11,281,134 of NC_044578.1, forward strand.
ACTAAGTGTTCTACATCACTCTTTATATTCTGCAAAGTTAGGGTGCTGGGCAGTTTGCCTTGTCAAGACTGCAGTGTCACTCTGAAGTAATTTGCTGTGCTTGGCTTTGTAGATTTCATCAGCTTCCTAATGAAAATTTAAGGGGGGAAAACTCCAAACCTTTTTTCTTTCTTAATCCAGACACTCTTGTGGCTAGCATAAGAAGTGTTTTAAAGGCACTGGGACCATATATCATACACAGATTTTATGAAGTTATTTTTTAGTGTAAAAAGATACAACAACATAGAGAGCTGAAACAGAGAAAGTTTAAGCTGGGATAGCTGCATGGGGATGTCCTAATCCATGAATGTATCTAAAACTTGAAGATGTACTCTGCACCCCCTTGAGCTAAGGCAGCTTCCCAGACTGAAATCCTGTTCTCATCAATTCAAACCCCTTTGCAATGCACAAGCTAGTTGTAGCTTCTGACACCAGCCATCCTCTGCCACATCCTCTTGCTTGTAGTCACACTTCCAGCCTGTTCCAATGATTTCCAGAAGATCCTGTGGGATATGGGTTGTCCTGAGTGTAGTTTCTCTCTTTAGGAAACAAAGTGCCTCATCTCTTTCATGCCCCAAGGTGCCAGTGCCCTGGTGCCCCCACAGGCAGTTCCACGGGGTCACAGCTGAGCCATTGCACTGACAGCAAAACCAGCCTTGGGGTTAGACAGCATGAGAAGTGTGCGGTGATACCCAGCAGCCTCCTGAATGCAAATCTGTGTGACATTTCCATTTGTGCCATTTTCGGGGGAAGCAGCAAGCTGGGTCATTGTAATGAATTGGTAAACATCACACTGTATTACATCTGAAATTCATTTCCCAGAGCTCAGGAGAAGGGTGTTAATGCAATGCTCCCCACTATGGTGTTTGCTTTGTGATATTGGTTCAATGCTGTGTTCGAAAATATTTGTATCCCAGCCATACCATACCACAGAGTTATTAGCCTAACACTATGAAGACAAAAAAGATGAGGAAGAAAGCTAATTTCAGTTTTGGTTTTCAATTCTTATGCACTGTAACAGAATGTGAATAACCTCATTACTATACAAATTTTGTGTGTCACATAATGACCTCTATACCGAGGACCAAAGTTTGCATAATTGAGGAGAGACTCACCTACAGCAGTGCTTGAATTCATTAGCATAAGCCTGAAATAATGCTAAGAAAATAGCATTTGATGTCACCTATTTAAACCGAAGCACTAGGTGTTTTCTTTCCTCTGGACTTCTTAAAGGGACATGCTTATGATGGGCAATAAAACTTGTCCTACTGAATCTGGCAAATAGTGAGAGGTGGTTCTGTACCTCCCTGGGTCTTTACATAACAAACAGAAAAGGGCTGTTCTTACACAGCTTGGCAGTTTCTTGAAAAGCTCAGTGAAGTACATGTTACCTAACGGGTTTATTTTTATAGGCGACGTATTAATATATTTGTCTTGACTTTTAAGTGTTCATCCTTCATGTAGGTTCTCTGTGGTAATTAAAATATACCATAAATTATATCCACTGTAATTAACAAAATACACTGTAATTATCTGTTGATCTTTTGCGCCTATTAAATAACTACTGGGATGTTTCAAAGCTGAGTTATTTTTGTATTCCTTGAGATAAACCTGCTGTAAAATGTTGGCAATTCACTTAATATTGCAGCATAGATTAACTTTGGAGTGTTTCATGACTCCTCTCTCTTCTCACTGTAATGTTATGGCAATTCTATTGACCATCATTCTGTTAAAAATCACATTTATGAATGGCACCTGAATCCTGCCAGCTGATGACAGCATCCTGGGGTATGCAGTTATTGAGGACCACTCTGCAGGCAGCTATTCCTTTCATCCTGCTCTTTGTCTTTACCATGACTGCAGACAGAAATTTTACATGAATTGAGGGAATTCAAAACCTGAGTTGGAAAAAAGGAACAACTCTTATCTGAAACCTGCAGGTGGTTAAACCTACTTCAGTGCAGCTGCTCAGAATGAGAGAGAGTTGTGAGCCCAATGGTAATGAGCACAAACATACAAAAACAATCCAAAAAATGGCAAAATAGTTCTGCTTACCTTCATTGAAGGTATAGGTATCCATATATGAATGTTTGTAATGTAGCCTTGGAACAAATGCACCAGGCCTTGCTTGTTGCAACGTTTCCCTTTTCACAAGTATTAATTCTAGCTAAAACACAGGCATTTTGCCAGATTTTTTAATATTACCAAGTCTGTGGTTGTATAAGAAGTATGAGGATGCAATTTGTTGTAGTGTTTTATTGGAAATCAAGGTAAGCCCAAGTGGAATTACATAGGTGTCAGGGTTAATTTTCTTGCTCTTCATAGAAAAAACATTACATCAGTTTCCTGCAAACTTGAATTTCCAGCGATAGTAATATCTTGCAGCCATGGTTGTGTGTAATGTAGCAGTGTTAAATTCTTGTCTTCAGAGATTTATGCAAGTCATTATTTAAAAATAGAGATCTGGGAGTCACAGCTAGCTAATTAATCTCTAGCAAGGAAAGCTAAGTGCTTGGCCTTTCAGGCATCCTGTGATGGCTGAGTAAGCTTGTAATCCCATAAAATTCTCACTTCTATGTTGTTTGGCTTTTTCTTTTTTTCACTGTTGGTTTTTTTTTTTTTTTTGTCTTGTTTTGGTTTTTTGGCTTTTTTTTGGTTTTTTTTTTTTTTTTGGTGTTTTTTTTTAGTTTTTTTTTTGTTTTGTTTTGTTATATAAAAATTAAATACTGAGCCAATCAGCTTATTGCAGACAGTTTTCAAATATTTTCATGGATCTAGTACAGAACTTGGCATGAATTGGAAATAATCAGTGTATTGCTCTCCACCGTGGACTGAAGATTTGTCGAGCATAAGCCTGTCAGGAATGTAACCAGCCAAGTATTCAGATTGTATACGATATTAATTTACCACTGCAATAATTCAGCCTTCTTACCTGATATTATTGTTTTTTCTTTTGGTCTTGTCAGGATGTTTCTTGACATCTGTTGTCATATTGCAGTTAATTTTAACAGCCCTATGGCCAAACCTGAAAGCTGACCAATTGTTAAAATAATACCAAAAAAAATACATGTCAATATTGTAGTAATTCATACTGTCAATAAATAGAAAAGGTAAAACCATGTAACCATAATAGCTTGATTGGAAAAAGTAATTTTCTCATAACTACTGTTAGAGTGAATAGCAGCAGTCCCCAATTCCCTGAAAACAGAAGTAGAAGGTAATCGAATGGCTCCAGTCCAACCAGCAGAATCTTATTGGTTCAAGATAATCCTTTGTAGGTTAATAAGCAACTAATTATTTTACAGTCATAACAGCATGCATGGGAATACTCCAATCTTCATTTGGCTGTAGCCTGAATGACATGGAGTTTCTGGCACACCAGACTGGAGAATTGCAGTTCACAGGAATGACTGGATGTCATGATCTCCCTCACAGCCTCTTTATTCTGACAAACACATTATTATCCATTATTTGTTTAGTTATTAGTAACTCTAGTGAAGAATGAAATTAATTATATTCTTCAAGATGTATGTATCTATAAATTGATGTTATCCATCTCTGTGGAGGCAAGAATTACAGACTTTAGCAAAAGATTGTGTATAAAGTTTTGAATATCTATGCTAAGGTTTGAATTTCTGCAATAGCTGTGGGAAGGTTTAGATCTAATTGTAATCACATAAAGAAAGTAGGTATGAGAAGGAGGTTCATGTCAGGCCAGGATTCCCTTCAGTGAAAGCAGGTGCCTGTCCCACGCAGGCCAGTGGAGCTTGTGCTAAGGAGCTGAAATGAAACTTAGGTAGCAAAGCACGTGAGGCTTGTGTGCAGTGGTGAATCTGTGTCTGAATGTCCCTGATATTGTGTTACTTTTTGAGCCTCTTTTCTTCTGTATATTTACACAAAGAAATTCTCCTCTTTAACCTCTTTCTTTGCCCAGCAGAACTGGTGTAACCACTGTAATATCCTGACTTATTTTACATATTTGAGTACATTTACCTTCCAGGTGAAGTTAATTACATTTGCTGGCCTCCATTCTCACAACTGTTTGGAAATACAGTATTCCTGGATCACTAGGCAAGAAACAACAAACATCTCACACCAGTCAGCCTCCTGGATGCAGAAAAGATAAATGGTGATGCCCTTAATCAGTTTTATGTCTAGCAAACTCCAGTGGCAACCCCTCAATAATTGCTAATTTTTATTCCTTTATCTGAGCAGCATGTCTTGTTTATCTCACTCATTGCAGATCTTCCAGTGTAAAACTGAGATGCTGTTATCTTAGCCAATTCAAATGATTCAAATTATACAAATGGCTTGTTCTGACACAACTGTGTGAAGACTTTTCTACCCATGCTGTATCACTGAGCAGTGTTAAGTGCAAATTACAACAAACTTCCCCAATGAAAGGTGATTTTGGTCAAGTAATTAGATGCATATGTTTTTTCCTTCATGAATGCTCAGTCTTAATAATTTTTGTGAAGTGTGGTCCATAGGGCTTCTTTCCTGTATTTGAAATAAAAACTATTGAGGTCTTTCTTTGTTTCTGTCAGTAAGATTTGCCATTTGATCCAGAGCAGAATTTTTAACTTCCTATTTCTTAGTGTCAAATGAAAGGAAGAAAATTGGTCAAGGTGTTGATGGTCTGGTAAGGTAGAAGTGAGAATGACTCTTGTTCTTGCAGAGTCCATTTGTGAGTATTCGTAGACATTGTGCTAATTACAGTGTGGGCATAACTGTCTGTAGGGAGGAATGAGCTGATGCAGGTGTGAATAATGTCCTGTGTCTGCTTATGGTGGTTTTAGTCCTATGTGTCAAAATTGATTGAAGAAGACTCCCTAACTCATATTGGATTTGGATTTGCCTGTCCCTGCAACCCAACTCAAACTGTGCTTCTAGAGTGTTCTACATTAGTGTTTAGGAAGATTTCAATCCTCACCTATCCACATACCTTAATGACATCTTTACAACTTCCTTTCAACTTGTCTCCTATGTGAAATTCCATGTGAACATGGGCTAATGCTGATATCTAGGCTTATCTAATGAATTAAACTGTAATAACACATTTCCTTAAAAAACAACCTGTGGAGGCAGCTGGGGTGCTTGTCTTTTCTAAAGTACTAGAGGAGTACTGAAATGCTGCTGGCTGCCCAACATAGGCACGTATATTGCCTTCTTTAAAAGCAAGTCATATTTCTGCCTTTCTATGAAATTTAGCTTTTATCTGTTATAGCTAGTCCTTCTGGTGAAAACTCAGTCCAGAGTGGCCTCATAGGAAGAAATACTTAGCTCGGTAATTATGACAAAAGAGACTGACCTACACTATGTACATTCCTTCCATTCTTCTCTTTTATTTCACTCTTTGCTCCTGACCATTTATGACAAATCTTATGTAGCCTAATGTAAGCAGCTCTGAGCCCAAACCAGCCAGAAATTACTAAATATAGTAACCAGAAAATCCTTTACCAGGAGTAAATATGTGCCTAAATATTGTTTAAATTCATAAAATAAATCATGATGACCTGATCTGCTAGTTTTAAATTATCTTGTGAAATTAAAACTTTTTAAATTAATCTTGAGTGAGAGAGATGCTGAAATTCCCAGAACTTTTTCCTGCCAGTTAATACAGACAGTTTAGCCTGACCTCTGGTCACATTTGTTTACTTTTTATTTGTGAAAAGTGCAGGGAGGAGTGGTACAAAACTCTCAGGAGTTCACTCGTGATTAACCGTGACGTAATTGACAGAGGAAAACAGCAACAATTCATGCAACCAGTAATTAATCTCTAGCTTTATGGCCTCATTTGCCAACTGTCTCCATATTTGACAGCGAAAGTGACTTGCAGAATGTTTAATTTCCACAGTGACAGCTAAGGTATGAAATCAGATAAACATCTTCTGTGCCTTCTGCTTGCAGAAAGAGTAGCCAATTAAGTGTGCTTGCTTAGTCCTTGCAAATATTTGCCATGGGATTGACATAGGAAATGGAACATTTTCTGTCTGGGCAGGAGCCCCACCTCACTGCTCCCCTCTGCTGTGTGTGTTCAGGAGCCTCCTCAGTTTTCTGGAAATGAACCTTGCAGGTATTTTAGTCTTCTCCTTTATCTTCTTTTGCCTCTGTGTGTGTAAAAGGGCCAAATCACGTGAGATGCTGGCCATCTCCCAGTAGGAACTGCATGCCCAGCAGGACATGGGCAGTCTGACATATCCCAGGAGACAATTTGCACCTCCTGGGACTGGTAAAACAAGTAAAACAAGTAACTCAGCTGCAGTGAATTCTTTCCAGAAACATTTTCTCCATATTGCAATGGGAAATATTTTTATTTTCTTGGTTTTTGTGAACACTCAAACTTGCCTATCTGACCCACATCAGATACTGCTGACCTATAGGAGAAAATTTCTCCCCTCTGTTCTGCCCTGACAGTTTGAGATTCTGTCCACATTCTGGTTTCTCTGGACAAGTCAAACAATCTGCAAACAGACAGCTGCAGCCCAGAAAGAAGAGAGAAATTTTACCATAAAAGGAGAAATTAAATTAGTGTCCTGCTCACCTGCATTTGATTTTTAAAGTAAATACATTTGATATGTTTCCTGTTTAGTCCTATTGAAAGGGCAGTTTCCTGACACCACTCATATAAAACAATCAGGAATGTAGACTCTGGCATCTCTGTATGTAACAGGACTGTGATTGTCAGAATCTTCTTTTTTATTAAGTTGGAGTTGGTAAGAGAAAAAGATTTTTTTTCTTTCTGTAAGCTTTAAGTGCTTTTGTTTTGAACTTGTCATTTTTATTTGGCTATGAGCTTTGTTTTGATTTTTCTTGATGATTTCTAGTGAAAATAATTGTTTGCAACAGGAAGATTCATGTGAACTGACTTCCATTTTAAACATCAGTTCCTGTGAAATGAAAGGGGATTGCAGTGTGGATGTGGGCAAAGAGGACTGATGTGTCCATACAATGCGCTTCTGCTCCAATGGTAAATATATTTTCATGATTAATAAAGAGAGAGTAGAAGCCATTGTACTCTGTTAGGGTTTTGTTGATAGCTGCTCCCCAGAATACTGAAAAGATGCTATCAATACTCTTGACACTGCTTAATCAAGATGTGACCCTGCAATGCAACCAGACAGCGTGCTTGTTTCAGAGCTGGAACAGTGCTGCAGTTAAGGGAGACATGGTTGTTGTTATTTTTGATTGCAGGATTTTTTTATAATTTCATTAAAATTTAATCAATGCCATTAAATAATATTTAATGCCACTAAAGTGCTGTTGGATACAAATAGGAAATCAATCAACTTGTACTCCCAGTGGCCATCAGCTCATCAGCTGTGGAGCTGCATAGGTACCTCAGGGTGAAGGGCTGCACCTTGCACAGCAGACAAAATCAGGTCAATAATAGTATGTTTAGTTCAGTTTTTAAAATTGCTTTTGCTTGGAATGTGCCAATGGGCACCTTCAATATCAGATATGTGGACTTGGAACAAGAAGTTTTCAAGTGTACCCTTAATATTTGCAACTTGATAAGTATTTTTGCTCCTTAGGTGCTGCACATCAAAAGCCAGAATTATAAGAATGGAGGTTCCCCTGTGCAAGCTGGAAAGATATGTCAGATGTACAGCATGATCTTAGCCTGGTGGTGGAATTAGTCAGGCTAGCTCCTTGATGTGCTCTCCAGCTTGAGCAGTAGGTCATCACTGCTGGCTTGGTGCAGTCATCCCTGTCTGCGTGCGCAGGTAGGCTGGTCCTGGCATCCTGAGAAACTGTGTGGCAATTGAAGCAGGTTTGGAGCTAAACCACACTCTGGCCTCTGTTACAGCCAGTCCCCAGTGGGTTAATAGAGTAGGATAGCTTCCTCTGAAGGATTTAGGTTGATCCCATTAACTGCAGTGGATGTTTATTCTCATTCCCTACCTGTGGGGGCAGGGTGAAAAGGGATTACAATCAGTAGCCAGTAGCAAAGAGACTCTGCTGACTGTCAGTAATGTCTTTATAGGACTGGGGAAAACTGAGCAATTCTGTAAAATTTCACAGAGTCCTGACCAGAGACTTATGTCTTCCTTTAGAAAGTCCATGTGAGGTGAGTTTTCACATAAACTCAAACTATTGCAAACACTCCCGCTAGGTCTGACCAGAATCCATTTGACGATTCCTTGCAGCTGTTTAATTCCAACATAATTGCCTTTGAGATTTCCTTCCTGATTTTTCTGTGTAAGCTGCACTAAGCTATGTAGATAAGAAGCAATCTATACATTCTGTGTATAGGAGTAAATCCAAGACTGTAACACAGATGGACAGAAGCGAGCAAAAGACTCAGTTCTTGTAATTTAAAATACATTGCAATGTGAATCCCACTGAGTTGAAATATCTAATTTCCAAGAATTTCCTGGGGCAGGAAGCATGAGGCTGCTTTATTCCACACTAGTCACATCAGTCTACAAATTAAAAACTAATGAAACATGTTTAAAACAATTACACACACCTTTTCTGAGTTCCTCACAAAATAAATTTGTGTAAGCCATCCAATGACTAGAAAGCAATTCTTGCTGACAAATATGATAATAGTTAAAACTGGTGCTACATTATTGTGCTGAAAATGTGCTTTTCCTCTCTGATCACACAAAGATGGCTTGATCAACCTTCTGTCATCTATAGGTGGCAGATGGAAGGAATTATTAAGTCTGTCCCTTTTGGATGTTGTTCCCCTTGATATTGAAGCCTGCCTTACTCTATTTGCACTCTAACACCTTGCCATACCAACAGTACCAATTCTGATTGTGGTTTTTTTCAAATAGATCCTAAATTCTAAATAATACATCAAAATGTTTTTGCCAGGGCCTTTGAGCACTCACCTTTCTGGAGCAGGCCATGGACTATACAAACCATTGCATTAAACATTCAGTCCCTGACAGGCAGGTGTGGAAGCTGTTGAATACAATTTAAAAAAAACTAAGAGGGAAGGAAAGAAGGAAGGAAGGGTGGAAGGAGGAGGAGAGGGATTCTCCAGTCAGGAGAAAGATTGTGTTAGCGACAGGGAAGAACTGAATACCCCACATCCCCAGCTTAGCCATATCTAATCTGCGAACTCCTCTAAGGAAAGGCAAGATGTTCTCTGTGTGCAGCTGAAAGAGCTATTCAGACCATGCAGTATGAGCATGTTGCTCTGTTTTGTGAGTTTAGCTCCTCACACCATCTCCATCCCAGCATGAGAGAAGTCTGTAAGCTCAGTGCAATCGTATCATAATTTGGATCTCTACAGGAGACTGAACTCGCATCACCAGAATGCATCAAGGCAATGCATGTGTCAATGCACAGTTCCATACACACACCACAGTCACAGCCCATGGTGACAGTTTTCAAAGGAATATATTGACAGAGTGCCAGGATATTTTTTAAGCATATCCAGAAGGAAAAAGAGTATTACAATGAGGAAGGAAACCCAGCAGAATGCTGACACCCAAGTACATTACTTAGTGTGCAGTTGCATTAATGAACCATTACTTCAAATCCCAGGTTTGCCAATAGTGTCACTGTTCGTTTATCAAGGCAGAATCATCGTGGATGTGAGCAGAATGCCTGTATAATAGATAACTTCTCAATCCTCCCATACCATACATTTCCTTGAGCCCATTACAAAAGATTTATTTTTAAATTGGAAATTTTTTTTCAGCTGGGCAGAATGAGACTGTTTGTTGAACAAATGGTGTTAAAATCCCCAAGGCTCTGACTTACTTCAGTAACGACCAAGACTACTGCTTGAGCCAGCTGATGCTCTTTTAATGAGCACTGCTTGTCAGAGGATCATATCTGCAAGTTGCTGTATAAAATAGCCGTTTTCCATGAGTTCATAAAGCAGCCTCTCGTTTGAAATGGATGAAGTGTTGTACCAATCTCTGCAGCACAAAACAGGCACTTATTTGAACTGAAAGGGGAAAAAAAATCCTAACCCAAAGTATTTGACAGGGTTTTTTTCTTCTTTTTAAAAAAATTGTTTTCTATGTGTATGACAGGCAGCTTTGTGTTCATACACAACAGGTTCAATTGGTTCAAGACAAAAAATGCTGAAATACAAGCTTCAAAATGAGTTTCAGCTTTGGCCTGATTGAATTAATACAAGCATGACAGGTTGCTTATTTAGCAAAGTGGGTGGACAGTAAGATTATGCCTTTTCCTGTGACAAGACATCCCAAAAAACTCTCTTGCTGTCCCTTGTAAGGTTTTTCAAGGCAAATGAAGAAGAGACTCCTAGATAAATCAAAATGACAAGTTCAAAACATGTGAGTCCTTTTTTAAAGAAATATCATCTCCATAACAAGCCCAAGCTTATTAATGTTGCATTTGACAAGCACAACCACTTTGTGGTTTTGCTCAGTCCAGGGACCTGATCATACCGTGGAACTACTGCACTGCTACTCTACCACTGTGTTCAAAGCTAGGATCACAAAGTTAAAGAACAGCATTTAGTAGCCCTGCCATCAACCTGTTCTTTTTAATATATGTGTTATTTATGGCTGCAGGTTAGGTTATACCCTTGAATATCACATTTCTCACCAGAAACAGCAATGAGTAATTGGGTACTGCAGGGTTTAATGTGCAATACTGAGTCATTTTGATTAGACCCATATTTTATCACTCCTGCTATTAACATCAAAGATTCTTAAACTACAGTATTCCACACACTTGTTATTAATGTGAATTAACATGCTCAAGTACCTTGAGTTTTCTTTGTCTTGTGCATATCAAATCCACCTAGGTCACTGGTAAAATTCAGCTTGTACTTGTGTACAAACCAGCTCTGTCCTACGAAAATGAACCACTAAAGTTAATTCAGATGTGTTCAGGGCCTTGAACAATGTAAGTAATGAATCTTTCAGACAGTTAATTCAAGCTGAACAAAAATAGAATCCACTTAAATGTTATAACTGCTTGGATTGAATCTTACCAGCCTTGATAGGTCTGACGATCCAAGCCTCAGTGGATGAGATCTGCAAATCCCAGCTTTGATCTCAGCACAGAGAGAGAGAGAGAGGCGATGACTTGGCCTCTGTTTATTCAATGAAATTAGTGCCCTAGCATACTTTCTGATCAGAAACATAAATATGTAATTCTATTTTGCTCTAAAAAGGAATTTTTTACATTTGTAAACCTTTCTCCGTTTTGCAGATCTTACATCCAGGCTGATAAAATCATGAAGCAGGAATAATAATGATTTCCTGCACAGAAAAATGTGTATGTTAGAGATGTTGGCTGAATGTTTCACCTCTATTAACCTCTCTTCCAAACCAGCAGAGAAGTGGGAATATTTACTTATCGTACAAATTCAAACTAAGATGCTTTTCCTGTGAGCAAAAATGCTCACCAACTTTGTTTGCAAGGGTAAAGTCTTCTGTGGTTTGCTGCATATGTTGCCCTCACTCTAGTTTTTCAAATTTTGTGATTCTGTGAAATTATTTGGCATTCTTAATATTGAGAATAGTAAGAAGTAGTCTCACTGGTATTTAATTTTTAGCTTCAAACCTGATTAAACTTCTATTCCTGTCCATCTGTCTCAAGTTGTCACAGATTTTCCAATAGTAACTAAGCTGTTGTGTTATGATTCAGGCTCTATATGTGATATTTAGCGTGCTGGGTCTCTGCTGTTCCAGGCTACACAGAAAGCAGCCTCTAGCATATTAAATGCCTGTTTCACCTGAAGTAAAAATGGGAGAGCAGTTTAAAAGATAAGTTTTCCTTTGTCACATTTCTTGCTTGTACTGTAGATTTATCAGAGCCTTTCCCACCTCACATGTAAGCAAAGACAGATATAGAGAAAAATGAGTTCTTTGAACCACAGGAAGATTTTTCTTTGCTGTTCTATTAATATCTGACTGAAATAAAAAGGAAAAATTCTGAATAAATGACTACAGGCATCTTAAAACCTGTAAAATTATTTTTTAAACAGGGATTTTGCTTTAAAAATGGGATCTGAAAATGTTTATAATGGAGCCGGACTCACAGAGGAAAATTACAATTTCTATGTCTAGCATCTGTCAGGTTTCTTCAAAAGTCTAAAATGCATGTATTATCACAGCTAATACTCCCAAATAGACCAATCAGAGCCTAATTTTCAGAGGTAACTCTTAGAATCCTTTTGAAGTCCAAATTTAAAACATGATCATGTGTTATCCATCAGAGGTCACTACCAACTAGGTATATTAGTAACAAATGTAGCTTTGGAGCATTGTAGTGATAAGAAATATGAGAGAACATTGAACAAAGAGTGATAGCAGCATCACTAGTCCTAAAAGTTGCCTCTGTGCTCCAGTGGTTTCACACCAAGCATTTGGAGATGATGCTCACAGCCTCGCAGGAGGGATTCTGCTGAAACCTTTGCTGAGGTACTGGGGGCAGTGCTCAGAGCAGGTAACAACCATATTGCCCTATACATCATGATTAATCCAAGACAAAGAACAGATGGCAGGAGAAGGAGATGGATTCTGTGAATGTGGAGTGGGTGGCAATTGTAGCTGGTCCAAGCTTTGAGACCTCAGAGAGTAGTATTGGTAAATAGTGATAAATGTGAAGGGATTGTTTCCTGCATGTTACAAGTTACAGGAAGACAGAATGGAGTTGTCAGCTATCTGACAATTAATTATTATACATGAGGGGTTTTTTTTATGGCTGCTTTTATTCTGTGATCTATTGTTTCATTTGTTTGTTTGCTGCCAGGCATTCACTGTGAGATTTCAGGATTCCCAGTTTAGGAAGAGATGGCTTTGTGTAGGGAAAGCCTGGGAGACCAGGAGAAGATGAATTCTCAACTAGTAGTGAATGTTTAAGCCCTGAATTTCAGGAAAATGAGCATAAGCAAATACATTTAACTTTCCTTTGAGTTTTGTCCCACAAAGTTAATTGTTTGATGTTGATTTGTATTGATGATTCCTTTTCCACACGGCAGTTCCTGTGTCAGGAGGAGGAATGCTTTGAAAGGTAGACAGAAGAGGAAAATACTCCAAAGGAAGTTGGACTGTTGGTCTCCTGAGACACCCAGTGTATAGATTGTGTTGGCTTGTGAAATGCACATCAGTCACACCTCCATTTAGATCCAGTCTGGCTTGTTCCTGAGGCTTAGTGTCATAGGTAGCAAGTAATACCTCTGCAGTGGAGAGGTGACATGTTTCAGGGGAGATGCCAAGGTGTAAGCATGGATTAGTTCAAGTGACCTTTTCTTGGCAGATGACTTAGAAGGTGCAAAATGGCTCAGCAAATCCCATGGGAATACATCTAGGTTTTTATTCCTTTGCCCTTACAAATTAATTAATTAATTGCTGGGTTTCATCCTTTTAATTGCTGTAATGCAAATTTTTATTCCAGAAGAAACCAGAACAGTAATGATGTACAGTTTCATGAATAGATTTTTTTCTTACTGTTTTCTTAGGAGAGTTTATCTCTGTACCTAATACATATTTTAGAGCGTAATAGTTATATACTTCCAGAATATTTTTTCTTCTCTTTGCAGGAAAAGAAAATGAGTTTCAGACTTTCTCACAGGAAAGCTATAAAATAATTTCTGCTTCATACTAAAGAAATATTTGCAATATTTACAATACTTCCACTGTTTTTATTCTAAATAATTTCTGTCTCTTGCTCAAATGTAGAAAAGGACCATCAGTACTTTTTTTCTTTCAGCAAGATATTGTTGCTTTAGGTGAGGTTCATGCTCATTAGTGGGTGCCATGTAGGTTAAATTTAGGATATAAATTCTGTAATAAAAACTAGTTATTTTCTTTTGCCTTCACAGCTGATCACTTGTCCTTTCTAGACCAGTTTATTTAAATTTTTGAAGATATACTCAAACTTTTTTGAAAAGAACATTTTGTATAATATGGAGAACAAAAATTGCAAAACCCTTGGGAACATTAGGCCAATTTATTGACAGGAGTTTTGCACCATTTTGGGATATGGGGTTGAACAATATCTGTCTCTTTTCTATTTCATGTTAGTAGGAGCCTGGATCCTGTGAGAAGGCAATCATTTTTTGGCTGTTGTGTAGTACAGTTGCACTCATTACAGGGAGGAATATGCAGGGCTGGCTGAGAAAACAAAACTTTGTGAGAATTTGAGCCAATGAAGGATGGCACTCTGGGAAATCAGCTTCCCCATATTTCAAACCTGTGTTCAGTGAAAGGACAGTCTGCACAGCAAAAGAGGATTTACTGGGGTTTAATCCTGTTTGAAATTCTGTACTCTGAAAAGTTCTCTATGCATTCAGGCTAGGATGAAGGTTTTTCTTTGCATACAAAAACCAAGCATACATCCCACTTAGTTATGAGATTTGGGGGCAGAAGCAGACAGGGATTTTCACTTTTTAGATGGACCTCCATTTGCTTTGCCACCACAATTGCACATGGCTGGCACACTGGCCACCCATAAGGGATTCATTCAAGAACTGCTAGGACAGATTCCATACCAGTAGCCATTTGCCACTGCCTGTGTATGCCCAGTGGGATATCCCATAACTTGTCTCTGTAACCTGTTTGCCAAGCATGTTGTCTTCCTGTTGTCCTGTAGTCTGTGGTCGCTGTCAGAGCAATTGATTGAGAATTAGATTTATCTTCTGTTGATTTGCAGCTTACTCTGGGCTTGACACTATGAGTCTGGAGACAGTGGGAGTACAATTGTGTTATCCATGAGTAGGCCATTTGGATATCTGACAGAGCTTCCATGTGCTCCAGTTACTAAGTCGGAATCACAGGATGACAGAATATTCTGAGTTGGAAGGGACTCTTAGCATGAGTGTCCCATAACCTTGGCATCAAACCCAAAACCTTGGCATTACCAGCACCATGCTCCAACCAACCAGTGCCTGCTGCTTTCACAGGTGTGTGAATAGTTGAATAATTCTGTTTGCAGAAAGTACTTGGAACAAAGCCCAAAAGGCTGTTGTTTATTTTGGAGCACTCCAAAATGTGAAGGAATGTAATAATTCAATACAACTTTGTGTGAATTCTAATTCTTATTTCTTGGGCAGTTGAAGCCCTCTATCCACAAAGTCATTCAGATAAAAGCACAGTGCAGTTTAATGTCAGACAAAAACAAAAAGTGATCACAAGAACATAAATAATTTTACTTCATTTTAATGGAAATTTGATAAAAATTAATTTGGATTGAAACTTTTTCTTCTCTTAAAAAGAGGAGGAAAGAAAAAAAATTTATTTTCTACAATGTGTACCTCTTCAATTTGCTGCTACTGAATGAAAATCCATCTTCATGTAAGCCTCCACCTCACCACTTTGTCAAATATCTTTTCTGCCTCTTTTCATTATTATTTTTGAACAAAGCTAAGCACCTAAGGCAAAGTACTGAGAAGCTCACAGCATTATTTGCTTGGGGAGGAGTGCTTTACTAGTGGTCTTGTCTCAGGTTGGCACTAGTCTGTTGCATTGTATAATATTTGAATTGTGAGGGTTTATAGCCATGGTTCAGGTAAATAACAGTTTCATGCCAGGTAAAAGATACAAAGAGGTGAATTGAATGATTTAATCATAGCTGAGTCTGCTACTCAGGCTCCTGGAGTGGCAAAGAAATTGTCATTACAATGATGATCTTTGTATCTGAATACCAGGCATTCTTCAATCCAGGCTGGAAAAGATGTGGTTCCAATAATTGTCTTTATAGGCACAGGGCCATTTTGAAGCTATCTACTTGTCCCAAATCACAAGACCAGATACTTTGCTCTCTCCTGGTGGGTTTGTTTTCTCCTATTAATAGAAATTCTAGGAAGCTGCTTTAGCAGGGCTCACAAATGCACACTCCTGGAGGGCCAAGATTCATGTTCCTGGCTGCACTGCTTTGAGACACAGCCCCTTCCTGACTGTGCTGCCCCTGCTGTTGTGCTTCCAAGGCCCAGGAGTTGGTCTAGTCTGGTTATTTTGCTCAGAGCAGGTTCGAGACCTGCACTGTGTGCTCCAGAACTGTGTGGGATCCACCACCTCCAGCTGTTGGGTGTTGACCAACAGCTGGAGCAGCAACATCTGTACCCCCAGCTCAGGGCAGGGTCTGACAGGCTGCTGAGCTGGCTGGGGACGGTACCTGAGCTCAGCATAGATGGAGCTGAGCTGCACAGAGCTGGCTTTGTCCACCCCAGATTTGGCTTTTCTGCTTGTTGATGATAATATTTGTCCTTACATACCTTTCACAAAACTATGAGGGCTTGTTTATGTGCAGCATCAAACTGCTTTAAAAGGAACATGTTGCCAATGTAGATTTCACCTCTGGATTGCAGTGTGTTTTCCCATGGTTAATTTTCATGCATTCATGCAATTCAGAATCACATTTCATATGATTTATGCACTAGCAAACTAAGTTATCAAGAGGAGATAATCTTATATTTGTAATGCCTTCATCCCAGACTCTCTTCTTAAGGGAAACTCCAGAAATCAGTAGGAAAGACAGTTTTAAAAAATGTTCCAGGGAGAAATGAGGTTTGAGTTATGTGCTCATTTACTGTGGTATTTGAGGACTGAGGGAGATGATATCTAGCATCTTTTCAAACACTGCTCTGTACAAAATACTTCCACTCCAGTTGCTTGTTTTCTGTTGGTTGCCTCTGTAAACTCTATTTAAATGTTATAGAGTCTGCCTAGTCTGCATAGCATTTTACAAGTTAGAGGTGGGCAACTCATTCCACAGTGGGGGGAAAAAACATTATTTCAAACTAATCCTTTGCTTGCTGTCAGAGAAATCAAATAAATATACAAAGGTAAAAAAGAACAAAGCTTCTGTCAAGTTCAGAGAAGAGACAGCTCCCTGGTTGAAGAGCAGCTCTCTGGTAATACTTGTACAAGTAAATGGCAAACTTGAATTATCTCAATTGAAGATTTTCTCTTCTCCCTCCACACCTGTATTGTTATTTTCAAGCTTTTGAACAATTGCTGAAATCTATAAAATAGTTTAATTTATATTCCTTTCCCCACAAGTACATTTTTATTTCTTACATCCTCTTAGGAACAAACTGAATGGAAAACAAAGTCATAATGTCACCACTAAAATAATTCAACGTTTACAGAATGTGATCTTCTAATGTATAAACTGGTGCAACTCTGCTGCTTTGCCCTGTGAGGGTGAGGAATACTCTGATGGATGTGAGTGCGGTGTGTGTCTGTGGTTCCTGTAGATCAGTGGGTGCAGTCTCTGTGTGTTACACACACCTGCAGAGGCAGTGCATGACAAAGTGTGGAATAATGAATACTGCACAATGGAGGGCAATTCTGCACAGCATAAAGATAAAGGATAATGGCATTGCTCGCAAATAACAAACCCCTGAGCAATGCTGCCAAACCTAGGAGGGGACATGAGACATCTTCATTGTTTCACGTGGTAATAATCTGTGCATGCACGTGGTTTCCATAATGATCCATGGATATGGAATATTATAGGAGCAGTTCAAGAAGAAACCACCTGTTTATATTGAATAATTTCCATATGAATGGTTTAGGGCTGTGTGTTTTCTTGCTTTGCTTTTCTGAGATCTGTAGTTTCTAATACTGGCTTCTTATCACAAACTTGCAGCCATACAACCTGATCTCATCAGATCAAACAAGTTAAATGTAGTCAGATCTGGTCAATACTTAGGTGAGCAATTTCCAAGGCGATTCACGATTGCATTGGGAAACTGCTCCATAGCAGTATTGCTCTCTTGCCAGCATTGAACAAGATTCTCCCATATTTTGGGGGAATTCACTTGATACACGGTTCTTCATCCTCATCCAAAATTGTCCTCTACCATTGCCACGTGCAAGTGGCTGCATGTGTCAGTGTGCATGAATTCTACTAAAAACCTTTTGCGATGAAAGGTACTACGTAAGCAATGGTGCCAGCTCAGATTTTATATTTTATATTTTATATTTTTATATATTATATATTATGTTTCTTTTATATTTTATATTTTCTGTATTATGCTTTATATTTTATATTTATATTTTACATTTTATATTTCACATGTTATATTAGCTTTGTGCAGTCCTGGTTCAGTAAAACCCAACAAAATGTTATTTTTAAAACACCATGTAGGTCAGCCTTTGACTGAAGAGTACAGAGCACTATTGCCTTGTCAAAAATACTTGTGCAGAATCAGAAGAGCTGCCATTAGACCTGTCAAAAGGACAAGATAAAGTATCATTTCTGTTATCATCTGTGAGATAAGGAAGAATTATCATGTTTCGGGTCTTCTTATTTCTTCATAAGATGTGATTTAATTGACTTACTGGACTTGAGGGAGTGCTGGACCTGGACATTGCATCTTGATGTTTTTGTTTGCTGTCCCTCTAGGCCAGCTCACCTAACATGTCTTTGTATTTGTGTGACACCTACAGTTCTACCTGTCCTGGAGAAAATGTAAGGGCTATCTATGAATGAGAGCTGTGCATTATAATAGCTAAGAGCTATGATAAAGAATACCAACTCACTTGGTCTCATCAAGCTATAAGATAGCATCAGCACAAAATGTAACTAGAGGCTATCAAACCTATATATCTGCCAGGAGAAAATGCAGATTAAATACAAATAAACACAAAGTACAAATGAAAGATCTGGCTTTATATATTATATAAGGCTTATATAGTGAAAAAGAGGGAGCCCAACAAGCTTCTTTACTGTTTAATGTCATACTCCAAAGACAAATGTTACAGCTAAGTTTTCAAGGAACAAAAAGTCATGCTTTTATTCTCTATTTTTTCCTGAATACTTAGCAAAGCCATGTAACAATTTCCTTAACTGAATGCATAGAATAGGACCTACAGCAAAAATAACCAAACCACTATTTGTGTGATCATAATTGTGACCAGGTAATCACAATTGATTTTCTTGCTGTAAGACTATCATGATCCACCATTGTAAAGGAAAACCACGCCAGAAGAGAATTATGCTTTCTGCTATTATTTTGGGGATTCAGTCCATATAGTGTGCCAAAATGCTGATGCCTATGCTCTGAGAATTTCTAGTGAACATATCTCTTTAGAGCAAACAGTAAAATGAAGTTAGGAGTCAATCGTTCCTAAATCTCATGTATTTATATATTAAGCTGGGTGTGTACACTTCTAGAAAGAACAAAGAAATGAAAACTCTCTGTTAGTGGTGTTTCTTTCAGTTTGGAAAAAGAAATATTCTCCTCAATATTCTGAATGCTTTGTAATATGCCCTTTTGCACTATTTCCTTCTTCTGGTCCTACATGAGGATGCTCATTTCCAAAACCTTTAAAGCATAGACAAGTTTGATTATGACTTTTAAAATCGGATTTAGGTAAGGAAGTCCAATTTATACAAGCTTGGAGAGGTTTTGTTAATACCAAGCATATCTGGCTATGCCTGTCTTTGTACCTTTGCAGGATTTCACATTGCCTAATATAATGTTGGTCATGGTTTTAATTTTTCCTCAGAATGGATCTCTTTTATGTCTGCTATTTACCTCCTTGCCAGAGCCACTGAGCACAAGAAATACAGTATCTACAAGATGCAGGAACTGCTTTCTTCCTTGCACTCATGCAATATGTAATGGATGGTGTTAAGAAAGGATCTTTACTCTGTGCTTTACCTATTCATGTGTAGGATTTTGATTTCATTTGAAATGAAAGGCGTAAACCTCAGGTCTGAAAACTAATAGAATTTCTGCATTTACCTGCTGATCCATAGCCTTTAGGTTAGATTGTGTGTCAGCCAGCAGTCGGCTTGTTGAATGAAGCAATACTTTAAAACTAAAATGAAAAGAATTCTGTTATATGTTGCCTGACACCAGATATGAAGGCAGATTTCTGCTGGCTTATTATTGGAAATATTTTCCAGTGTGTCTGATAAGCGAGACTGAACAAGCCCTAGGAAGTAGACCTAATCAGATAATGCTGACTTGCAGACCAGAAAAAAAGAGAAATGTATTTTCCTAAGTGCTGTGCCTTCACTTGACAAGACTGAGGACAAAATGGCTGGTGTAATGGCAAAAGGCACTCAGAGAGCAGTAAGCCTGCTGCTTCCTGGGAGTGCCTGTTGTGTCTAAGCCTTTTCTCTTGTGTACCTTCATTGTCTGTGTCACATCTAAGTGCTCGAGTGCACTGGCACTCTGGAGATGGGGCATGTAGGAAGGACTGGGAGAATGTCAGCCTGGATCAGCTCTTCATTTTTCAGTGAGTCTGGGTATTTTTTGGAACTTCAGAGGAGTTCAAAATAGAGTTATGAGAGGGTCCCCCTGAAGGATCGAGTGCTGTGCTCTGCTCAGACTCTCAGTGCTGCAAATCCTTCCTGGAAATGCACTTGAACACAGGATATTCACAGGAGAAGCAAATTGTCAGTATGGTTACAGGACCTTCATGATGTTGCAGGATGGAGGACAAAGGAGGGTCTTGTAGTAGTTCTTAGAAGGAGTTCCCAAAGAAATGAAGCAGAAGGATTCCTTTGTTATTTCCATGCCTAGGTATGAAGTGGTCATTACTACAGTTCGATAGTTAACACAGAAAATTGTTCCATACAACTTCAGATTTTTTATGTCTTCAGATTGCATGTAGATAATAATTACATCAAAGGCAAATATGGTGCCACATTAATATTGCATGACAAATGTGCATACTTTTATTTGTTCACCTGAAGACATTAGGAAAAAATTGGTAGAAGATCCTCTTTATTCTAAGGGTTTTTTTAAAACAGCTCAGCTCTTGGTTCTGAACCTTAAATGTCTCTGCTCAGGGAAAAAATGAATTTAATTGCATAAAACCTACTCTGCAATGATTTTTCCAGGGAAAAGATTAAAGTTTTAAATGGATTGAGTGTCCCTGTAAGTATATTCACATTCATACGTGTCTGGACTGAACATGCCATCTGTGGCTTCTGCTTTATTTTACTGTATATTTGGAATTCAAAATAACATTTATTTTGTGAGGAAAAAAAACCAATAAATCATTTAAGTTGTCCTACACTTTGTATAACTAATTGTAATTAGTATAATGTCTTTCTTGGCAAGGACTTATCAGGCACATAGCATGAAGAGGCAAAGAAAGAGCTTTATAGAGAATGATGTTGTTTTGTAAAGCTAATTGTGACACTATCTCTGCTGTTGTATGTGATTGAACTCTTAATTTTTAATGTGGTAATCCTTCCAACAGTGTAGCTCCTACTGTTACCTGAGTTATCTGTAATATAACCCTAGAACAGATTTTAGTCAGTTCTAGATTTTAGAGTTTGGTGCCAAAAGGATGTAGTCTAGACTTGAGTCAGCTAAATTGTGGCAAGCGAGTTGCAGTTTCTAATAGTAATGAATTAACTTGTTTTAATGTTTGTTATGCAAATCTTGTAGATAAGAATTTAATTAACTGTGATGTCCTGAACTTTGGTGCCAGGGGAGCAGCCAAAGGCTCCTCTGATGAGTACTGTCACATGTGTGACCTTCAAGGAGCTGCTTGCCTGCACAATTCCGTGGTAACATTGCCTACTCTTAACTAGCTGATACTGGGAATTGCTGAAAAGATGATGTAACTAAGAGCAGTATAATGTGGAAGAGAAATCAGAGCATTTTTTTAAAGCAAAGGACCACTGTCCCACTTCATGAATCCCACTTCACTTGGGTTCACTGTAGATATCATATTCCTGGTGCTAGCTGAAGTCCTCACTGTTCTTGATACCTAGGCATTAGTTTGGACTGACAGTGAGCTGCCTAGATGATTAGTATGATGATTCTTGTGTTTATTATTCTCAAAAAGCTGGATTGCGAAAGACTTGGAAAATTAACTAATTTGCTACTTCAGTTGATAGCAGAGAAGCCATAAAAATTCTGGTTTCGAGCATTTAACTGCCGTTCTAATAAGTATGGAGATTTTTCTCCAAGTTTCCACTTGTATTATTAACCTCCTGCAGACTATTCAATGAATATTGGAATAATATATTCTGAAATTGTCCAGTGTTGAAGAAACTGTTCAGTGCGATAGTAGGAAATCAACTGTGACCCCTAGTTCCTCTTCCTATGAGCTTCTCTGTGGCAGTCTCCTGCTTTTCTGCACTGTTTGCGACACCATGCTTTTTCTAAAGGGCTGCATCTGAGAGAAGAACTTGTGCCATTCTTGGTTCTGCCAAATACATTTGCCTACAATCAGGGTGCTGCCTCCAGGGTAGGTATTTGAACCAGTGGCTGCAGGCATCAGGCTTTCAGAAGACCCTGCTGCATAAATGTAGTGACTTTGGGGGAACACAAGGGGAATGACAAAAGCTAATCCTGGGTGTCCTCAGGATTTGGGACCCTATATTTGAAGTGAGGCTTTAATTAGATTTTGACCTCTTCTGCCCACAATGTGCATGAGTGAAAGATGACTTTCAGAAAGCCACCGGCTAGGTGTTAGAGGAATTTCAGTAGCTCAGATGTGAGGATTATTTGTTTCTTTCTTGATATCTGGACAGAGATTAGTTAATTAGGAAACCAGTGAAAGACTTGATCTGTTTTGATGGAAAATAGATAGTAAGCAAGACTCTAATATTGATAGTAAACCATAATATGACACCTGTATATATGCGTGGGCTTCATTAAAATGTATGTCAAAAAGAAAAAAGAAAAAGAAAGAAAAGGAAAGAGAAATATTTTGTTCCTTTTTTACTTTAAGGAAAAGTTAATCTGGAGAAAGTTACAGTAGTAAAAGAGAAGGCAACATCTGTGTTAATTAGCAGTTAATCTTCAAAGCTTGACTGATGGGTTACTTTATGGCCTCTTGCAATTGAATTAAAATTCAGACCCACGCAAGTTCTATTTTTACCTCCTTTTTCCATATCAGAATAATTTGTCTGGATTTAAGACTTCATTTTTGCTAAAAATAGTGATGTTCCATAATCTAAGATGAACTTTTGGTTAGTGCAAATAGGCAGTGTAGAGAAGAGCTCTGTGGCTCTGGATGCACCTCCAGAGAACGTGGCTCTATGATGCGGTGCAGTGCTAGGGGTAAGGACAGGTACCTTCTCCAAAGAATCTGTTTCTCTTGGGTGTTTGACTGTTAAGCTCTTTGGTTCAAGAACTGCCGTGTGTGTACAGTCTGCCTTGCACAGTGAGGATTCACAGTGCTACTGTAATGTAAATAATCAGTTAGTAATTTAGCAACAAATTAGGAATGAATTTTAGAATACTTGGAAACGCTCCTCTGAATACCAGAGCTGGGGGGAGAAGAGTTGTTGATAGAGGAACGTGCACTGATGAAGGTCTAATCTGTGGAGTTTGAGTTATCTTTTTCCAGTGAATCTTATCTGTTCAGAAGAAAAACTTACAGTTAACATTCTGGCCCTCCATAAGCTTTTTTTTATTTTAGTATGGGCATCCATCCTGGTAAAAAGCAAAGTTCTCAGATAAATGTAAAATGTGTGGAGAACAATGTAACATCGCCTTCCCTTCCATATCAATATCAAAGAGGTAGTGCTTGAACTATTACAATGACTGCAGACTGTGGAAAATTTGAAAGGGTATCAGCTGATATACATCAGTGTGGGTTCTGTCAGCTGAGTTTCGGGTCCAGTGTTCTTCCCTCTCAAATGAACAGAGTTAGAGTACAATCTCATGCTAGCTATTCTTTCATTTTCACCATAGCAATAAAACAAAATATCTTTGTAAAAGCCTCTGCTTTTACAGTGTCACAGAAATACAATGTACATCTTTAAAAAGTTGTATCATATTTTCGATTTCAACATAAAAAAGACCCAACCTAAAAGAAAATGTTTTTATGAAAAATGTAGGCTGCTTGCAGACAAGATTAGATGAAGCCCTTTCAGTATCTTGTATTGAGCCGGTAAGAGCTAATCAAGAAATTTCTTCTGTATTCACCTGCAATACATTTTACTAAAATATGCAGCTAGGAGTAGTGAGTGCCCTTTAATACCAAAAGAAAAGGGTGGGAAAGCCTCCTTAATTAAATCTCTTCAGGGATCCTGGATTAACTGCAGCTCTGTTTAGTTTATATCCTCCCTGTAGAAAAATGTGCAGACCCAAGACAGAAAATATTGATTTAAATGGAGATGCAGGGAAAAGGCCCTGTTGTCTTTTTTCTTCCACTTGGCGCAGTTTTTAGTTTTGATTCATTTTTGGTTACAAAGGATGAAAATCTAAATCCTTCTCTACTCCCTTTCACGCTGTGTGAAAATATTGAACCAGGACTCAGCAAACTGGATGCAGCTACTGGTGAAGAGAAGAGCACACAAAGCTGCCCTACAGACAACTGTGGCACCAGCCCTGAAACCTGTGCCAGCCTTTCAACTGTCCCTCCCTTTGTCACAGCCACCAGGGATTGCAGTAAGTCTTCAGCCCAGCATAGTCCAGTAAGAGTTGGGGAACAGCGGGACATGGTTACACCATGGTGCCACAACCAGGGAAATTTTGGAATCACCTCCCATTTGATTCAACCACTGTGAGCATAAGTAATTGTCCTGTGGAGCCAGTGCTCTGCTGCCATTGACCAGAGGAGCTGCATTTCCTGATAAACAGTCTTCCTAAGCATGGAATTAATTTTACTCAGGTGATTTTTGAAGAGAAAAATGCCTGTGTAAAGATGCCAACAGTTTAGCCCCCAAACCTGCTTATGTGAATTTAGTTTTCCTTCGTTCTAAACGTAATGGGTGACATTTCTGTGCATCCTGCCCTGATTTAAACATACATTTTGTTCATCAACAAAATCCAAGTGCAACTGGAGATGTGTGGAGCCATGCACGGTGCAGCTGCAGCAGGTCGAGGTTGTTTGTGATTGTGCATAAACTGCAGACCCCAGGGGACAAGTGCAACCCAGGCGCTCCCAAAAGGCATCTTCTGCTGATAACTTGAGTGCAGGCAATAGCATGGGCTGTGGCTGTAACCACAACCTGTACTTAAGAAAGGGAAATAAAGCATCTTGACTCAAGAGAAATCAAGGAAATACGTATTTCTGGAAACAGAAGGATTAGGGAAGAGAGTGGGGAAGGAAAAAAGTATGAAATTGGGATTTACTGTTCTGTAAACAGTTTGCACCAAGACCACAGTTCTTACCTGAAGACTCAGTGCAACCTGTAGAAGCCCAGTAGCTGTAAGAAATTCATCTACCAATTCATGTTCTCTACAGGGGATGCCATTCATCTCGAAGAGATTAGCACAGGTTTGAGAATGCATGAGAATCACCTTGAAATAATATATACGTGCAATATATATGCTGGAGGGCAGAGTTTACAATTATAATTATTTAGTCTTGTTTCTCTTCTGTGTGGTTTGCACCAAGCTGGCCCTCTATGATCACCCTTGATGAACAGGAATTCTGCTTTTCTTCTTTGAGCTCAGCAGCAGAGGTATCTGAAGGAGCCCTCTCTTCCTGAGTGAAGTAACTTCCTTGTCTCGTTGCCTGAGTTCAGAACTGAACTGAGATGCATCAAAGTCAGGTCAAGGAATCAGAAATAAGAAACCTACAGAAGCTTGGACAGCAGAAGTCAATTTTCTCAGGCTGCTGCCTTGGTTTTTTTCCTCTTTTTCCTCTTTGTTTCAAGTTTCCATGAGTATTAAATAGACTAAGAAAGACAGGAAATAAATTAGAAAAATGTACACAACACAAAGATTGGAAATAAACCCGTAAGTTAAATACCCAAGCAGATGCCTCAGCTATTTCTGTACTTGTAGTAACAGACTAGTCCTTATTTCTAATGTTGATTTTGCCTGTCTTGCCCAAAATAATAAGTAAATAGTAAGTCAGATAGTTTTGGTGTTTTTTAAATTAGATGTTTTTTAAATTAGTTAAATACAAAGCCATCATTTCTCTGCTCTTTTTTGTGATCATTCGTAAGTGTCCTTCCTGTCTTTTTTTCAATGCCATTTTGACATGGGGTTTATTAAGTGTTACATCTCTTTTTAAAGCAGATTGTGGGGAGAGATTCTTGTGGGCCAGTTTGTGACCTAGGAGTAGCCTTTCCTGCAGGTTTGTTCATAACGCATTCCACTTGTTTAAGCTCTGCATAAAACTATACATGATGGCTAATAAAACATCTGCCCATGTATAAATGTTTCACTTTTCAGAATGACCTGAAGCAGGATGTGTGAGACAGTTTGCTCACTGCTAGAGGGGCACGGCTGTTTATTATTAGA
Source organism: Camarhynchus parvulus (assembly GCF_901933205.1). Taxonomy (NCBI): domain Eukaryota; kingdom Metazoa; phylum Chordata; class Aves; order Passeriformes; family Thraupidae; genus Camarhynchus; species Camarhynchus parvulus. The sequence continues at coordinate 11,307,247 of NC_044578.1, forward strand.
TGTCCTGCACATTTATGGAATACAGAGCAAACACGTATGTACACTCACATACACACACACACACACAGAGGTACAAAAGAATGAATAATTATGATAAATGGTTGCCTAAAATGGATCTTTATAATGCAGAAATAGCAACTGTTTTTACCAGGTAAAATCAATTTTCTGTGCTTGTGTCTTCTTTGCTCTTCTTGTGCTCTTTTTACTTCAGAAATATGTAATGAAATAATTAGCAACAAAGTACCATGTCTTAGAGAAAACAGAAATAAATCCAGGCTAAGGCAGATATTCTTCAGGATTTAGAGTTTTGCCCTTCTCCTGTACCAAAGGTTCTTCCTTTACTCCTCTCAGAAAAACAGCTCTCTGGCAAGAGAAGTGTATGTGCTGCTCAGGGGAGAGGTGAGAGCCTTGCTGTTGTCTCAGAGGTGGGTGCATTTTTCTGCCAGCTCATTCCAATCTGTCATTTACAAACCTACATCTGATGTGAAGAGAAAGGCGTAGACCAAATCTGTGACCTGGGGAATGTGGGTGTTTAATTTGGCAAAGCAGAAGAGTTTTACAGCAGCTGCGCTCAGAGACGCTTCCTCAGGGGAAAAAAAACCAAAAAAACAAAAAAGAGAGAAGTCTCAGTCAACATAAGTGCAATGGAAGCATTAATTTGGTTAGTATAGAAATGGATAGTGGCTCACCAGTATCTGCTGGCAGATAAATTTCCTGTATTTTTAGTTGTAAGGAAATATACCATGATTCAGCAATGCAAAAACCCAGAGAAACCCAGGGAGAAAAAGAGGTGATAGTCTTCAACAAGGGAGTGCAGAGGGGACTTGTACCTTCTACCCTCCTTCCCAAGGACCTGTCACAGATGAGGCTGACACAGGGCTTGTGACAGAGTGCCAGGCAAAACCAGAGTGCCCTGACCCCTCTCAGAGGATTCATGGTCTCTTGATGCACCACAGATACAAAGAAGTACCAGAGACAATTCTACCTGAGCATTGCCTAAGTTAATTCTGACATATTTTTGAAAATTTCTGTTTATTTTGAATCATTTTAACAAGCCCTTTTGTTGGAAGGCCATCTCACATTATAAAGCCTCTACTCTGTGTATTATAGGTCTCTTATTTGGACCAATACTCTTATTTATACTTATTTATTAATCAAGAGGCCTGACAAGCTGCTGCAAATAAAGCTGCTGCTGATTCAGCTGATTCAGTAGTTTGGTGGGAGACTCATCTGAGGATTAGATTCTATAAACAGCCTTTATGAAAGGATATATTTTTTGTCAATTAATTGGCCTGGAGAAATTTGTCATTTCAATCTGTCACTGTTGAATTTTGCTTTACTGCAATATTTTGAAATTAAGTCAAAAAGGAAAAGTGTCTATCTAATGCTTTTGGCAAGCTCTGTTAATTAATAGCTTTTTGAAGTACTAAATTTCCTTGGTTTTATCTTAATTAACACTCTTAATTGACCTTCTGTGATCTCTAGTTTCTCCCAAAAGAATTAAAAAATAGACTTCTAAGTTCTTTTCTGCAATCAGATTGACATGCAATTGCTTGTGTAGACATCTTCTCTGCCTTCACAAACGTTTTTTTCATTTTATTTTTTACCACTGAAGTCCCCACTGGAAATTACAGTCCATTGAACCATAGAACTAAAATTGATTGTGCACATAAAAAATCCTGGAACAACTGAATGAAGAAAAGAACTTCCTGGAATTCTGTGCTAAAATCAGAACTCAAGTGACAACAAAACTTGTACTCAATTTGAACTCACCTGCCCTGGATCACCAAGAAAATTTTTTATGTTCTTCCATTTACCCCCAGTGACAGGAAGAATGAGTTTTTCCTTCATTTAGCCTACATCAAAGCATGGTTATAGATGTCAAACAAGATGAATTTCAGTTGCCAACATTTTAGGGTGCATTCTCTATTCCATCTTCTTTATGTCAATTTCTTATTCTTTTTTTGAAGTGGTGGAAAGTTAAAGCTGAAGAGCCCTGTCTAATTGCTTTTATTTTAAATTAAATTTTAATTAAAGCTTTATGTGTCATATATTACAACTCTAGCAATCCTAAAAGTGCATTTTGCTATTTTCTTCTGAAAAATAGAATGCAAGTCTCTTTGTAACATGTTGTGAGAAACTTTAGTCAGTTCATTCTGCTGGGGTTTATGGAAGGCATTACTAAAAATGCAAATTATATGTTTTGAGACTTGAAACTTTCAAGTAACTATTAATCTTGGAGCTTACTTTTATATTCTGAGATTAAATAATGACATTTTAAGCACTTAAACCTTCACTAAGAGCAAGATAAGCAAGCATATACTTCGTTTCAAGCATTTTAACGAAGTTGATTCCACTGGTCTTTTCATGTCTTTAATGTTAAGCATATGCCTATGTACTTTTCTGAAATGGTGGATGGTATTTAGCGCAATGAATTACAACCTATAACTATCATTTCTTTAAGACCACTAATAAAGTAGGAAGTATGCAAAATAAGGTTTCATTTTTAAGGTAAACAAAGTAACTTTTTGTGAGCATTGCCTTTTTATTGCTGCATGCAGCTGTAAATCATGTCTTGAAAGCAAAGCCATCTTTTTAAAAGTGTATTTTGAAAAACAGTGCATTATTTTCTCCTGAGCTGTTGAGACAATTTCCTGTCCAGATCTGGTACCCCATTAATTTTATACTATGAAAAAAAGTCTCTCTGAGCCATAGGAAACAATTTTGGGACTGTTGCACATACGTATATCACCATAGATCTGCCTGCTGTAGTTCTGCAGATGATGTTTAACAAACTCCTGTTTACTCTATTTTGGGATTAATGTCCTCCTTCCCCCAGACTTGTGTGGTTACACAGCCTTATGCTACACATAAATGGAGGATTTTTTTATTTCCTATGCGTAAAAGTTGAAATTTGAGTGCAATTACAGTAACAAGAGGAACTCTTTTTCTAATGAGTCTCAAAACCCCCTGACCAAGAAACGTGTAAAACTCTCCTGTAGAGAGGGAAATTGAGTGCACAGTGTTAGCATAATAGCAAGGGCTGAGACATTGCTTTGCACTAGAGTTTTATGGGATGATATTTTAAAAGGTATTCGGAGATTTATGGCCTTTTAGGGACAGCTGAAATTGTTTTCGCATTTCTAATATTGCTTTCATTAGAATTTTGAAAGCATGTTTATGGTATCAGATTGAATTCTAAGGTGTTACCAAATCACCCAGAATCTCCACTGCTCAAGTATATTCCCTCATATCCCTGTGTATCTTCAGAGGAAAAAATGGGATGAATATAAGTGCTTTGGTTTAAAGTATATAATCTGTATTCTGTCATGTACTTCATCTCCCAGGGAAGGTACCTGGGAACTCACTCGGCTGTTTTTATTTATCCTGCCAGTGTAGTATATAGATGAGAGGACTAAGGTCCAATGGTGTTAAAACAAGACATGAAATATTGATTAATTCTTTTTTAAAATTCCTTTTTCCTCCTGAGTATAGCAAATTTCAGATGCTGCTGTCAATATAGTGCTCTCCAATAAACCTCCATTATCGGAAGGGTCCTGATCTTCATCGTGTTCTTATAAATGGTTATTATGATTCTAAAATGCTTTGAAAGCTCAAGGCCAGTGTTTTCCTGGTGCAAGAGCAGAAAGCAAGTTAGAAGCAATGCAGCCTTTTATCATGGCAGAGTGTTATTCTGAAATAACATGAATTGGATTGGGAATTCTCCCTGCTAGACAGTAGCAGAACATTCTGGTTGAAGAGATGAAGATCCTGATGGGGCAGATAAACAGCTGTACACTTTCGTGGCTATAAAGGTGTCCAGAAAAGCAGCACAATTACAGTTGGTTTCCACCTAATGAAACCTGGGTGTTTGACACCCTGCCTTTAGTTTCCACTTGTCATTCTTCAGTTTAAGTTAGCCCTTTATTTACTATTTCCAGTATGATCTTTACAAGAACAGCTAAACAGATACTTAGCTGTTTCCCCAAGGGAAAGGATATTTCAGGAAAGTCCACACCAGCTCAACCATGAAGGAGGACAGACATGGGCAAGGAAGAGAATATTTAACTACTTTCAGTGTTCTTGGACTCAGCTCTGGGAATTGAGGCAATAGTTTTTCACTAAAAAAACCAAAGGTTTATTTAAACTGGAGTGTACTGGAGTTTCTTTAGGAACATAAAGCTCTTGGAGCTTTTCTAATATCCATAATAAAAAGTATTACACAGGGAAGGAATTGGAATCTCAGACCTTTACATGGCAGGTAATTGTCATGATCAAGGTTGTACAGCTACTTTTCCACCCATTGTCTTAAGTAGTATTTGGTTCAGCTTGAGCAAGGAAGTAACACAATCTGTGCCAAAACCACTGATTGGTGTATTGATGCAGGAGGAGGGAGGCAGGAGACTGGAGTACATTCTTGCTCTGAACCAGGAAAAAACAGCTGAGGCTGGTTCTTCTGTCTCACAGGGAGGTTGGGGCTTGTAGGCTGGATAAATTGCTATAGGGTTTTTTTTTTTTTCCACATGAAAATTTTTTTCATACCCCAGGATGAAAATGTTTTCAGAAGATTTTGTTGGTGGCAATAACTGATTTGCACATAGGCTTACTTGGGAGTTCTTTTACAGCAAAACTGAATTGTGTGCAAACATTAGGCTGCTTTAACTTAGGATGGAGAACAGACTGCTCCCTGCCACACCCAAAAGCTAAGAGCTTACAGGTGTGGCAGAAAGCTCATATATCCCTTTCTCTCACTTACACCCAGCTCTATTAAGGTGCTCTATTAAGATGGTTTTGTGAGTTTTGTGATATCTTTCTTTGGAAATGGGGCATTTTTAAATAATTTAAAGATAATTATTTTCACTGATTTCAGTAAAAGTGAAAGCAATACATGCACAAAGCTGGACTTCAGCCAGTTCATAAGTAGTAAGGGCTGAGTGTGCTCTCGCTACTGGTGAGGTTTGAAAGCAGTGAGTCTTGCATGCCCAGATTATCTGGGTAACCCCATTGACTCCCAGTCCCCCATTGGTAACATTTGTATGAGCAGAGCCAACAGGATTTGGTTTGTGGCTTGCAATGCATGTGTTTGCTCAAACAACCAGTCTGTGAGCCAAATCCTTACACATGTAATTTTTCTCACTGGTGCAGCTTATACTTCTGGGCTGATTGAATATATCTAGTCATTTGGGCAAAGACTGTCAGTCTGGGCACTATGCTCTTGTGGTTTTCTCTCTGCTGCGGTAGCTCAAAGAATGATAACACAAAATTAGGTAAAGGGATATGCACAGAATTTTGGTTTTCAGAACCTTCTGTTAGATGGTTTTGTACCAAAATATCCTTGGAAGTTTCATTACTGTGTGAATTTTCAGGTTGAGGGTAGCCCACTGTAGATTAAGATTTTGCTTGCAGAAGAAAACAGTCCCTACTCATGTGAGCCCAACACAAATTCCAACAGTACTTTGTATTTTGGTAAACTTTATCTCATTTTATAAACTCCACTAATTGCTATCTTTCAGATGTGAAAATAAATAATTTTCTATTTTACTGGAGATGCATTATTTGACTTCAGATATTTAACGTGTTTTTTTCCCTGTGGACAATAGCTGCAGGCCCCAAGCTGAGAAGAATGAGAGCATATCTATAAATAATTCAAAGTAATTGTATGGTTTTGACAGATTGTCAAGCTGCTTAATGCCTTTTGTCCCAGGCAATAGATTTTATTTCTTTGATAAAGTGTTGATAATTTCTCATTGCAATTTGTTTTGTGTATGTTGTATTTTTACAGAGTCCAGTCAGGTTCATATCTCAGCACGGGTTGGTTCACCTTAATTTTGGCTATGGATGCCTGCTATGGAATTCACGTCTATGGGATGATAAATGACACCTACTGCAAGTAAGATCATAGAAAATTATTTTCATGCATCTACAATTCTGATGTCTTGTCAAAATTTCACAATTGATTTTAATATCATAAATCCAAAAAATGGATCAGGCAGTCACTTCCCAGTCTTTTGCATTGATGTGACACTATTGTCAGCATATTCACTCCTGATATGGCATGTGCTGTTGATAAAATAAAAACATTTACAAAATCTAATATCAGATGTCATAAGGAGCTATTTTTAATCAAAAATCTTTTGCAGTTTCTGAATTAGCTGGAAACAAAGTATGCTCATATTCTTTTGATAAAATATACTTGCTTCCGTTGCTAAAACAAATCTATAGAGGAAAAAAGCTAATACATTGTTTTCTGAATACCAAATACACCTGGAAGTGAAATAAAATGATTAGCCCAGGATAGTTACCTGAAATTACATTTCACTACCATTGAGCAGCCTACTTGAACTTTCTTGGTTATATATGGCTTGCTTTGAGTAGTAGAGGGTTCTAATTAGATAATAAAACAAGTCCTGTGAGCTTTATCGCCATAAACTGACATAAATTCTGACCAACTACTGTTGGTGACCTTACAGTGATAGTGGATTAATCCTGTGGTCAGAAGTATAACTCTAAACACAATTTTTACAAGTCCAAGTTAAATACTTTAATCTACTGTGTATGGTAGAAAAATATAAAAGGAAACTATTCCTCATTCATTCAGAAAAGCAGGAAATGAACAATGTATGGTACTAGTACATACACATCTATTTTTCTGTACCTAAGCTGGCCCGAGTCTTGCATGTAACCAGGCCAGTGCATCACGAGCTCCTAAAGTCAAGCCTTTGTGCAGATTCTCACTCCACATTCTTTGTCACTCCAGTGTGAGACTCATTGCTGGCAGAACCTAAAAAATGTCACAAACAACAGAATTTGAGTCACAGCTGTTTAATTAGGATATCTTAACATTAGAAGCTGACTTTTTAGAACTTGCAGATCTCACTGATTGAGTCATCCAGATGGAATGAACAGAATGAACATATGTTGTTCTTTGTTTATGAAAACACACAGTAGGCACCCTGGGATGAGAGGTGACAGGACTAAGGTTGTCCTCAGGGAGCTCAGCCAAGCTGGCATTGTATAGCCCTGATGTAAAACCAGTCAACAGCATGATAGCACTGTTGGCAGCAGAGAAGGATGTCCCCTTTAAGCTGTGATTCTGACTAGATTACCCACTTAAATTGGATGTTACTCTTATAACTGCCCTGTTCAGCCAGTTCAAGAACCAGTTTCAACAGCTAGGATATCCAGTGAGAAGACTTTGCTTGGGGAGGGAGCCTTGTGGGCTGAGTTATCACAGGTTAAACAAAATGTGCAGTGCTCATAGCAGCCAGCCCTTCAGCTTCTCACTGACTGGTAAGATCTGTGTATGCTGAGAGATACACTGAGCTTCTTCTGCCTTAGGAAAACTCCTAGAAGTTGTGATGTAATGAAAGCCCTTACATTTTAGCAAAGGAGTTCAAGTGCTGACACATGGACAGGATTTCAGATCATTCATAGAATTGTTTAGGTTGGGAAGGACCTTTAAAATCATGGAGTTCAGTCGTTAACCCAGCACTGCCAAGTCTGCACTAAACTGTCCCAAGTGCCACATTTGCACGTTTTTTAAATACATCCAGGGCTGGTGAGTCAAGCACTTCCCTGGGCAGCCTGTTCCAGTGCTTGACAACGTTTTTGGTGAAGAAATTTTTCCAAATATCCAGTTTGAACCTCCAGTGGTGCAATTTGAAGCAATTTCCTCATGTCCTGTCACTTGTTCCTTGGGAGAAGAGACCAACCCTCTCCTCATTACAACTTCCCTTCAAGCAGCTGTAAAGAGTAAGGTCCCTCCAGAGCTTCCTTTTCTCCAGGATGAAGACTCCCAGCTCCCTCAGTCATTCCTCATGAGAGTTGTGCTTCAGACCCTTCACTGGCTCTATTGTCCTTCTCTGCACTCACTCCAGCGCCTCAGTGTGTGTTTTGTAGTGAGAGACACAAAACTGAACACGGGATTTGAGGTGTGGCCTCAGCAATGCTGAGAACAGGGCACAGTCACTGCCCTGCTCCTGCTGGCCACACTATTGCTGATCCAAGCCAGGATGCTTGTATCTTGTATTCAGGTGTATTATAGATTTATGTTTTTCTTGAGGACAGTACTGAAGTATATCTTTCTTCTCCCTAGGTCAGAAGGCTTTCGCAAAGTTCCCTACCACTATTACGAGCCAGGAAGAGACGAGTGTGAGGAATACTTTCTCCATGAAAATGCTCCATATGGAGGCCACAGGTTTATCACAGAAAAGAAAGTATTTGCTAAGTGGGCCAAGAAGCACACAATAATATTTACACATCCCAACTGGACGGTGTCTTGATACTGGTTTACTTAACTCTCTCTTAACAGCATATTACAAAAATGTCTCAGTTTACAATAGTTTTGCTTACATCTGGCTGGCCTTTCTCAGCCTAGGTAACACTAAACTAAAAACCAGAAGACAAAGAGGGTGTGGTTCAGCTGTTAAGCAAAATTAATCATCTGTGGAAGGCAGACACATTGTTTGTTATTTCTTAGGGTTTTAATCCACACTATGCACTTTATACTTTAACTGGATTTTACTTCAAGGCAGGAGCAGTTAAAGACAGATGAGATTTCCTGTATATACAGGTGCACACAGAGAGCATGGTGGTCCTTTGGAAATTGTCCATCATCTCAGATATTTAAAATTATTATTTGTAGCTCATTTGCTGTACTAAAGCACTAGTTCCATTTGTGGTATCAGTAGAAATTTTCAACAAGAGAAATGTGAGGAAAAATACAGACCTCCAAGGTCCAGGAGTGAGTAAATAAAAAAAAACCAACACCTGAATATATTGATACACAGTATATTGTGAGCACTTGCATATATGGTAAAATTAGAGATGAGCTAAGCATGGTTCTTGAACTGTACTCAACTCTTGAATGAGAAGATATTACCTACTCAAGACTCCTGATTAATTCATAACTTCTGATATGCAGCTTCCTTCCACCTTGGTCAGTCTGCACCATCTGGGACTGTGTATTTTGTGCTTTTTGAAGCTGTTGTCCCACACTTCAGCTCCAGCAGAATGGCATTTGGCAAAGATTGTGTTTTGTAGCCCATGATGAACCTTTGGCTGTTGTACCAAGCCTGCTGTCAGTACCCAAGCTGGTGAGTGTAAAGTTGTCTCATTAATATCTCCATTTACTCCAGTTGTGCGTTTGACTTGCTCCAACATCCAAATAACAGTATTTTGACAGTATTTCCCATGCAGCCATCATAATTTATTTTACATCTCCAGTTTCTCCATCTTTAAAAACAAGGATAGTGTCTATCTACCTCACGAGAGAGTTGTGAGGACTAATTTAATTTAATTTAAAGCACTTTCCTGATGCAGAATGCTCCAGATCATTTATTCTTAACACAAAAACAATGGTACCTGTCATTTATTCTTGTCTGTTGGGTATTTGAAGAAAGTGACAACGTGTCTGGCTCTGATGGCAAATTGTTCTGTGCATCCGCTTTCCTACTGAGGATAATTTGTAATACTGAGTTCTATCAGCTTGCATTGCTTCAGATGATGTTGAAAGAACTCCCCATCTCACGGTATTATCTGCACATTAAAAGGCAGTTCAAGAATCTTAAAATATACTCATCTCTAGTTTAAGTATCTATTTCTAAGCTTACTGTCATGGAAAGTTTTCAACTGCAGCAGACTCATTTGTATGATGACCATAATTCAAATACACATGTGAGTTTTATTTAAACTGTACTTAAACTAATGCTTTAATTTTAGAAGGTGTCCTATGAATATTTTAACATCGAGAATGTCAGATTCAACACTGTAATAGCCAATACTTTGAACACTTGAAGGAATTATGTGTGGAACATGTCACACAGGGTTTACTCACACTACTTAAACATTAACCAACAGGAAACTTTGTATGCTTTTGTAAATCAAGAAAAGGGGAAAGTAAAAAACTATTTTTACATGTAAGTATTTGTATACTGACTATTTCCTATTGTATATTTGTATATATAAATCTATATTTTATATGTTCATTGCATATATATTCTCTCATCAACTGCTCCAACTCATAGGATGGGAGGAAATCAGTATTCCTCCTCCCGATCATTGGTTTCTTGTTCCTGTTGGTAGGTGATTCCAGGGTATCATCTGTGTTGCTCCTTCTATTTTCTACCATAAATGCAGCTTTCTGATTTTATTTTTTTATATAGCTCAGCCTTCACTGCTTTGTTTAGTACTCTAAGTATTCATTCTGGTTGTCAGACAAAGGCTGGGGCCGTGCTTATGATCCTGGATAAACATCTGTATTCAAACATGGGCTTTGTCCCAGATTTCTGGCATGACTTTATGTCTCACCTTCCTGTTTAGAAAAGAAGAACAATAGTATTTTCCTACTCCCTTTCTTGACTTTCTTGAGATGTTGAGATGAGTATTCCCATTTTCAACTTATTTGTATAACACTTTGAAGAAAAGGTGTCCTAAGTGTCTGAAGCTCACAGGCAATGCTGTGACATACAAGTAATTAAAAGTGGCTGTTTCTTGTTCCTGGAGTTTAAATCAGTTTTATGCTGATACAACATGGGATGAAATCAAAAGGGGAAAAAGGGTCATGGTTGGAAGAGGAGCTGTAGTAGAAAAACCAGATTTATCACCATGCATCTGTTCAGTTCACATAGGTGTCTGGATATATGGAAAGGTAATAAAAAATTGTAAGGCAGGATTTGAAAAATTCAGGACATACAGAATTAGGGAGAATGTTCCACACAGATTTTACAGGGCAGCCTGGGAAACCCGGTCATTCCCTTGAGGGAAGAACATCAGCCAATTGAACTTGTATTTAGAAGGTTTCTGAGTTAATAGAAAACTGCTATGAAAGTGCTGCACATGGAATTTGTTTGGACTGGACAGACTTCCATGGAAATGTCCTCATGAAGCAGAGTGTTTGTCCCTCTGAGTGTTTCTCCCCAGTGAGCATAAGGATTCTGCCTGAGTTTGTTCACCTGGTTTCTAAGCTTGAGAAAGTTTTTAAGATGATTAATACTTGCCAATTCACCATAAACGTGTTGTAAAATATGTGCTTCGTTCTGAAGCTCTTTGAAGAATGCTTGCATGCTGCATGAAACATTATCACAAAGAATAGCTAAGGAAAATACAGCTCTGAGAAGATCTAAATGTACACAAAATTGAGAACACAATTAGAGTTTGGGTGTCACAGAGCAATGTAAAGGTGTTACTCTCTGCCTGGATTTGCACTTAGTGCAGATCCACATTAGAAACATTGCAGCAGGCTTCATTCATACTATAAAAAAATGAACATCAGTTCCCTTATCTAAATGAGCCTGTCTTTGGCATAAGTTAAATGCATATTTACATGAATTTTATTATATGAGTAAGTAACTGTGACCACTGTGTTAAAGATGATTCTACAAAGAAATTACTTGGTTTAAACCTGTTAAAAACCAGCTGTGGTACTAAAGAAAGAATGTCAGTACTTGGATGTGTGTAAGGAATCTTGGTGGTTCACCTTCTGAGAGCAGTTAAGAAATCAGCTGAGAATCACTTATTAATTCTTTAAGATAAAACTACTACAGTTTACCTGAATGTAATCATATCCTAATTGCTTATTCATTCAAGCAGTCCTCTTTTAATCAACTACTCATGAGTATAAAACAAGCAGGGAGTTTACCTGAGGATTTCAAAATGCATTTTCATGTTGCTGCTAAGAGAGGAATGCTCAAAAATAGTTTGGCCTCCTTTTTTTTGCCATCAGTGAGCTGAGTAGTCATCAAAAGTTTGTTCTAAAAGGTAGGGGGGATTTAAATACACTTTTTTTAAAAAGAGGGGAAGGCATAGAAAAGGCATAAATGGCTTGGTTTTAATAAACATTTAAATGTAAATATACTTTATGTTTTATGTTGCATTACCTTCTGACTTTTTGTTTTCAAAGTAGAAAGTTTTAAATAGGAGCAGAACATTTCATTAAAAAATATCTTTTTGACTGGCTAATTACTATGCATAGATAATTGACTGAATAAAATAGTGTTGCTTTTTCTTTCCAAACTGACATAACAGGCATCATCCCAACCTTTTCATCCCTATTAGATGTCCAGATCACATCCTTCTGCTTATACCAAGGCCTCTTCTCAGAAAGAAAAAAATTAGTTTATATATCCAGCCAAATTCCCTTTCCATCTGGGCTGGGAGGCTCCATCTGCAGACTGCTCCTATCAGTTACATCAGTAAATGGGGAGGACTTATGGAGAGCTCTACTTAGGAGCAGATGGTGTTCCAACTTCTAAAAAATGCCCCTAAAGTGCTTTAGGCAAGGAGTACCCATTGATCTCTCTTGGAAATACTTTACTAAAGTGTTCTCTTTCTTCAAATGCCTTTAGCTCCTGTGTAGAATAATTGTCCTACTCTCTCGAGTAGGAATTATCAGCAGTGGGAAAGCCATGCCCTTTACAGGAAAAAATGGAGGCAAATTCTGTGTTGTTAAATATTTGCACATAAACACTACCAGGGATGAAGAAGTCAGCCTGAAAGAAGTTATCTGAACACTCACTGATTTAGAAATCTCTGAGGACTCTCTTCAAAACTAATGGAAGAGGCTTTGGCAAGTTCATGAATACAGCACATACCCCAGTAAAATCCTTGCCCTGCTGGGTGCCAAGGTACCAGTGTTTTGTCTGGGAAGTACCAAAGCACAAAATGCTTTGCAGAATTGATAAAGAGAAGCTCATCCAACTCTTGGAGGGCTGATGCTCATGGTCTTCCATTATTCACCTGCTAATGGGCTGGACTGAAGTAGCACTCCACACAGAGATAGCTGGCAGCAGAGCACAGATGCTCCACCAGAAGACATGACCAGGTAAGTAAGAATTAAGTAATCCCTTGTGAATTATACCTGGATGATGCTCTTAGTGAGCAGAAAATCAGAAACATGTTACATATTGATGCTTAGAATTTGCTGTCATTTTTTCTGCATGTATGTCAGAAATAGTTGTGCTGAAGTGAGCCTGGGGTGTGTTCGTGATGAACCTTAGAGTACCCACAAGAGTGAACCTTGGTGCTCACACAGCAGCTGTCTGTGGGCATTGTGATGTACTGTGAGCAACAGTCATATATTTACTGAAAAAAAGTCCTGTTTTTCCTGACTATATTTAGTTCCTTTGGGGAGGAAACATTTCATTTTCAACAGATGTGTTTCATTCTGTTCCTTCTTTCCTGAGAGGATGCACAGGAATGAAACTTAACCATAAAAGAGTGAAGCCAGCCACCAGATTGATTTATATTTTTCTGGCTATTGCTGTGATGTGTATAGCTAAAGTCATAGGGAAGGGGGAAGCTTTTTGTAAACCTTGTCTAGCATAATCTGCAGAAGATTGTGTGTCTGTTCTGGATTAGAGTCTCCTAGGCAAACCCTCTAAAAGGGGCTGAAGGAGAAAGAAAAGGTCTCTCTCCATGGAAAGACAGGACTTCTGTGGAAGCCATACTAACACGTGTGGCTGCTCCCCCAGCTTTTGTAGGTCCCCACCCAGCTGCAGCTTTGGGCTCTTTCCAGCCCCAGTGGAGAAGAATTCTCCATCTGACCTAGGCAGCCTGTGATCTGCCCAAAGCCTGCCCATCCTCCCCTTCTGTGGAGCAGCCAAGTGCTGGATGTGCCCTGGGGCTGCAGGGACACAGCAGGGACACACTCCCCAGGCAGCAGCGGGATTTGCTTGGGGCACAGTCTCACCTCAGGTGCTGAACTCTGTTTCCTGGAATAAGATAGGAAAGATATCACTGGTTCTGTTATTGTTTGTGTTATAAACTCACAAAGAGTTACTGTTCCATGGGTGTCTTAAACAGCTGATTTCATGTCTTTTTTTGCATTGCTTGCTGCTATTTCTGGGAATTCCTCAAAATATGTAGCTGTCAACATCTGCCACTGCTGTTCTAATTTACTGGAAAGAGACTGTAAACTTGAACTAATGCATGTTCTTACCATGTATTATGCATGATAGCATGTTACACATTTTATTCTCCTCTATAATAAATAATGTAAGTTTTGTGTAAACTTAGTTCAAATAGCAGAAGTAGTACTTTTTCTCATATCATGTGTTGCTCAGAGCACTTTGCTGGAGCTCTGTAAATGCCATTAGCAGCTGGCAGCAAATAAATCATTGAAACCAGGAAATAATTACTAAATTTGACATTTTTCACTGAAATATCAGAAATAGTTCAGCTTGCTTTAGTGAACCTACTCTGGCACTCACAATCACAATTCTGTGTTCTGTTCTAAGGAAGTCTCACATCCCAAGTGTAACTTGGGAATTACTTTTTTGACACAGATGTTGTTAAGAGGTTAGGAGGGCAGTGATCCTAAAGGGTTTTTTTATTTACAGGAGTATCTTTTTAATGGGAATTGAACATGTAGAAGATTGGCTAAGGTGCCTGCAGAGTTTTTAATAATTTTGCTACTGAAAATAATATTTCTGAAGATGGTTGAAGGAAAATCAAATTGTGTGCTCACTGCTCTTTTGGCTGATCACCTGCACCCCCTCATACACAGACACTGCAAACACATTGAGTGTCTGCAAACACAGTGGGTGTCTGTAGGGAAGGTCCCTTTTTTGTCAGGTAGGGGCAAGTAAGAACAACCAAGACTAATCTACATGGTAAATACAGCTTATAGTACTTGTTGATGTTTGTTCTGTATATTTCCAAACCCTATGTCTGTGTTAGCAAAGAATTAGCTTAGCTGGATGGGATCTGTAGCCTGAAACTGTTGGTGCTAAGGACCTGATCTCCACACTTATCTTTAGTTTAATCCCAGGGGCTGGATGCCACTAGTGATTGGAGCACATCCTTTGCTTCCATCCAGAAGGAATCTGGTGCACATGCTCAGGAACTTTCCATCATGCAAACTAAAGCTCATTAAGTGAGGCCACTGTACTGCACTGTCCCACAGGAAAGTGGAATTCCTGCTAGACCATCTTATAACTCAGGCTTTGCAAGGGTATTTTTTTCCATGGGTATTTTTCTTTCAAATTTGAGATCTGATTCCTCCTGCCAGACCATGGGAATCAAGGGCTCCTGATTCTTCCTAAATTTACCATCCAAATGTGCTCCATAAATCAGGAGTGTGATATAGGACAAAGTGATCCAATATGGGTACAGCATGGTAAGTGCTTTGTTTGATGAGGAGTTAATGTGATTCTGCTCGTGGATGTAATTTTATCCTGAACATGCTGGGTGCTTGCTAATGCATGTATTGTTTTTATATACTGCAAGACACATAAAAATTCCCTTAATCATTTTCCCAGGGTAATTTTGTTCTTGTGGCCTTCCAGTTGTATCTGTATATGTGTGCATATATGCATTTATATACAGTGTGCAAGCATTCTTCTGTTCTTACAAAGTTGCTACTATATGCTGCTAACATAAACTTTTTTAGGTGGTTCATGTTACACAATGTGTTACTTGTATTCTTTGGTTGCCTTTTGTAATGCTGACAAGTGTATTGATAGCAGATACCATTGTAGACTAAGAAAAACTTTCATACCGTTTATACTTAACTTTGTATGTTTTGCCGTGTGTTTTTTGCTATATGTTACTTCGTTTTTGCTCCCATTTGGAGAATGTGCTTCTGTGTATTTGCAAAATTGTGCCTGGATTATTTTAAAACGTAAATAAATGTATACAATTTTCCAATTGTCTGCCATAATTTATGCATGATTCTGTGCAAAACACTTTTATTCTTGTTTATGTATACGCCACTATAATAATATCTGTCAGTTCACTGAACCCAAGGAAACAAAGATCTTTTTTCTCTAAGTGTCGGAATAAATAATATATAATATATATATTATATAGGTATTTATAAAATCATTATAAATATAAATCAGCTATACACACTTTAAAGACATTTTAAGGCATCTGCCCTATGAATATTCAGTAATGCTGGGTAAACTCAGCCACAAAACCTACACTTGCAATAACTCATGATTGTATTTCTGTATGTTAAAACATATTGCAGGCACAAATTCAGGTTCTGGAAAAGGTCCACTGGGTCCTGGTCATAAAGGGCACGTCCTTGCCAGAGCGTCAATGTCTTGGGGTGAAGCCACTGGAACCTCAGGAGTGGACACTGAGCACATGCTTGAGAGCTGTGTAAGTTAGAACGTGGGGGAGAGATCATATTTCAGTAAAAGGTGCAACCCTCTGCTTGCTTATAGGAGTGTGAAAGGGACCTACATAACTTTTGTTCCCCAGTGGACCCCATGGTGCTAAGGAAGGAAAGGAACTAGAACTCATTCAGCCTCTGGTCTCTAGCTTTGCTATTTTCCTGTTCCCAGCTAAGAACATGATTAACAAGCAACAGCTTTGATCTGTAAATCTTAACTTGGTTTGTATGTGCTGAAGTAAACATATGTAGAGTAGCTGGGTTTGTGAAAGGACTGGAGATTCTGGGTTTATCTGTCAGCACTGGCATATGTAATGCAGCAGCTGTTAGCACCTAATTTTGGGCCAGATTCTGGTATATACCACTTAGAACTGGGCTATATTTCGTCAGCTACCAGGAAATGAAAAAAGTATTTCTGTGATAAGGATAAGACTAAATAAAGGGAAGAAATGCTTTTCACATGCTCAGTTTTGAGGGTCCTTCAAGTCTGATATGCTGCCAAGGGGCTTGTTAAGAATTTGTGTGTTACTTTTTCAGGCATACTCTCTGCATTAACCGTAATGTTCACTTCAGAACTATTACAGTGTGAGCTCTGAATGCATATTAGTAGGATGATGTAATATGGATTCATTTCATACTTTTTTCCATGCAGGATGGTTGGATATATTACTCTTGAAGTTCATCCAGACATGATAGTAGTGACATGGAATGTGAATGTGAGTTTACTGTTTGTCATAGGAGCAGATAATCAAGTCAAAAAATAGTTTAATTGTTGAATTAGCCCTCTTAGAGCTTTCAAAACCACATAGAACGGCCAGCTAAATTCCTGAAGCTTTTGCTCCTGTGGCTTTACATTTGGATCTTATTTTATTAGTTTACACCAGATTGCCCAGTAATACTTTGTCAACAGTCTCAGTGATATTTTCTTTTTATTATCGATTTCTTCCATAATGACTGAGTCTTCTGTGAACCTTTGTGTTTTCCTCTAAATTACTGATAAAATTGTGAACTAGTGTATGCCCAGAAAGCTATCCCAGCAGAATACCTATTCTATGATCATTCCCCATTTAAATTGCCATTTTGAAATGTCAGTTAACCAGTTTTCCATTCCTTTAATGTGAGACGTGTCAATTTTGTATTATCATGTTTTCTTAACTCAAATGTCATGCATACCACATCAAATGTCATATAGAATCCAAGTGTATCAACAGTGTTGTCTTTCACTTGTACTCACAATTGGAAAAAAAGCCAGCAAATGTGTTTGACAGTATCTGTTTTCCATATTGCACTCAGATTGGCATTTAGCATATTTCCCCTCTTTAATTAGTTAGTAATTGAGTCCCTTGTCAGCCATTCCATTACTTTACTCCAGATCAATTTTAGACTGACAGGACTGTAATTATCTAGGTCATTAAGTTTATCCTTCTTAAATATTAACACAACATACGTTTTCTTTGAGCTTTCTGGAACCTTCCCAATTGTTCCAAGACTCAGCAAAAAGCAGTAATAATAATTCTGGAGATTCTGCAGTCAGCTCTTGAAAAATTCGTGGATACAAGTTACTTGAAGTTTCCTACACAAGTGTTTCTTATTTTTCTTACTTTAGTAGCTTCCATTTAATTTTTTCCTTTTTTTTTTCTCGTTGTTGCCTGGTAGTTTATCATCTTCATAGAGTATCATCAATTGTCTGTCTTTTCCTTAAATACTGAACACAAATATTGAACACTTCTTTCTTGTCTTCATTACTCTTAACAAATCTTCCACTTCAGTCTGATAAAGAATGGTACCATTGTCAGGATTCCTAATTATTTTGAAAAATATTGTCCTTAATTCTCTGGACATAAATTTCTCCTTACAACTTGGCTACACTTACTGGAGGAATTAGTTCTTAGTTCTACTTTATATTCAGTGTTATTAACCTTCTTTTTTCATTTAATTGATTTACAATTAAGTAGAGGTTTTCATTAACCCTTTGATCTAGGTAATTTTTGAACACATACAACCTTCTTTCGTAATTTTTCAGCTAATAAACATTTGCATTTACCAATTATTGAACTGTTTTCTCTCTGAGCTGATTCTCCTTTTCCATAATTTTCAGGTTGATAAAAAGACTGCACCATCCATATAACTCTGGGCTTTATTCTCTTTCTGCCCAGAAAAGTTATCATCATAACCACTAATATTAATTTACTTCTCTGACCAAATGCCTCTGATATTTTTTCATTATTTCTGAGATGCTGTCTGACACAAAATCCTCATTCTTGGAGAGTTGTCCATTTTGGCTTAAGAAACATTCATATAGAATGTTCAGTAATTCAGCAGAGGTACTGGCATCATGAAACTTCAGGCAGATGTTGGGCAGGCTGCAGTCTCAGATGATTATGCAGCCTTTTTGCTCCTGCACATTACAGAAGGTGCAAAGGCATCCAGTCTTCCTGCTGTCTTCTATGATTTGGTGATTTGCAGACAGCAGCTACTATCCCATCTAGTGTTTTATCTGTTAGAGTATTGATCCATTGCATTCACATCATTTGCTTCTGAGCTGCCAGTGTCCTGAAAACAGACTGTGGCTCTTTTACTGTGAAGTGCCACTCTTCTTCTCCCTCTCTCTACTTGATCTTTCCAAAAATAGGTTATAACCATTGATTTTAATGTTTCAGTTAAGCAGTTCTTCCCATGTAATTTCAATAATACCTGCTACACTGAATTTATAAATATGTAATTTTAATTACTTTCACTTTTTTACCCAGACTATCTGGTATTGTTTTATAGAAAAACTACTGGTTTTGCATTCTTCATGAATTTTGCTTTTGTCATCTTAATTTCATCCTGAAAGACTAGGTTTTTTGGTTGGATTGGGGGTTTTTTTAAATCAATTCCTCTTTTAGTACTTATTTTTAGCCTCTTTCCTAGCAGGCTGTTTGCCTTTCTACAGAACAGGAGACCACCTAAATGGTGCCATCTTTTCACCTGCATCAAAAGACAGATGCACCATCTTCAGAATCTTTTTTTCCTGTCTTACTTCATTCACCAGCCAAGGATAATATCCTGGAGTATCGCACAGACATTCTTCTTCCTAAGCAATGTCTGGGGTTCTCTGGCCTTGTCTGAGATCTGTGAGACAATCCCTATGCAGCAGAGCCACTGATGCATACAGTCTTTCCAGTCATCTTTAATCTCCAGCCTTTTCCCCAAATTGGTTGTGCTACACATGATCCCTAACTGTCCTTTTTTGAAAAACACTTCTGCCTCTGGAGAATTCTGGAATTTGGGTGTGTGTGAGCTGGAGATGGAGGGAAGCTGTCTGTTCAAAGGGAAGTGTAGGCTGTGCTAACACATCTGCTCGAGCCCTTCTGTTTGTTGTTCACAGAGTAACCAGACCTCTGGGGGCTGCTCAGTCCCTGGGCTAGCAGCTCTCATCTCTCCTCAGGACTGGCAGAATTTGGGAACTAGAGAGTCTGGGTTCTGAGACTGTGTAAAGTGAGCAAAGGAACTGTCAAAAAAAGAAACATTAAGATTTGGCTTGTTTTGTCATAAAATTGATCTAAATCTGCATCTTTGTATGGGGGATTTAAATCGCAATCAGCTGGCACTCTTCACTGGCAAAAGGAAAACATTCTGCCAGAGAATTTGTGATTAACTCTTCTCCTGTCCAGAGGAGAGCTATCTAAATTAATTGTCTTTGACAGGTGAGGTCTGTCCTCATTTTGGTACAGGAGATAAGGTACTGGTTACGACACAACTGGGTAGATTTGCACAGCTTTTTAATTACAACAAAAGCACTTATCACAAATGTCTTGTAAACTGAATGTCAACAGTGCTTGGATTGCAGCTGCCTGGCCTTGGGGTTTGACAGCTTCCCTCTTTAGTACATGATGAAACATTATCCTGCATTCTGTGATCAACTTTGCCTTCAACCTGTTTTTATAGTGCCTTACAGTTCATCAAGCCCTACTGCATAGGCCTTAAAATAAGGCAAATCAGATCAGGTGGGTCTCACATTGCCTTTTTTGTCAGCACTCTAGAAAAGATGCTCAGTTCATTGATGTGACACACTCCAAGCTGCATTCTTCATCATCTTAGTGCCCTGATTGATGAAAGACACTTGATGTATGGTGATGTCACCGAGTAAAAAGTCTGATTGCTGCTTTGTCCTGTGTATGAGTTCTGCAGAACTAGGAAAGGAGCTAAGCAAATGCTTTCCCTGAACATACTGTATACAAACCAAAAATCTTCCAGCACCTATTTTGCAGGATAAATCCACATGGTACAGTACAAGCCCCATGCCATGCAGAGATAATCCTCCTGGTTCTGAATGAACAAAATGTGCCTGCATACAAATGGCAAACCATTTGTTATGTTTTTGCAACGAAAAACATGAAAAAAATCTGTCAGAGCACAGCCTTGCAGCTCCTGGTTTCTCTGGCCTGTGCTGGGAACAGGCAGGTTGAGTTACTTGGAATTGTGAATCACTTGATATTGTGTTGATTAATTCACACACTCACATACACACACAAAATGGCATGGTAAAAATGTCATACACTACAAGATCAAGTCACTGTCATGTACTTTTTTTCTACAAGTGTTGTGGATGGAAGGGGAGATGGCAGAGTTTATACTCACACAACTGGCTGAAAGCTTTATACAGTAAGCACCCTGTGAACATCAAGAGATTGTGAAGGGAATTATTATGAACACTATAATGATTTTAGTTTTTGTTATTTCTTCATGCTATCTTGAAAGATCAGTTATTTTCATCAGCACCTCAAAGATTCTTCCCCAAAAAAGTACAAAGCAGACTGACAAAGAGTTTCTGAAAGTGGTTTCTATTGCATAGAAAAAAAGAAGCAGTGGGAATTTAAGAAGGGCAGAGAAATAGTGAATATTTAAACTAAGGACATTGAGACCTAAAATTCCAGCACTTTATGTACTGCTCACTGGTATCAATGGGAGAACATACTTAAAGCTTAGTACAGGATTCAGGGATTCTTTCATATCTGCAAATGACACAGAAAAAAAAAGAGGCCAGTCTTTTTCTAGTGTGAAGCCTTTGTTTTATCTTTCATGATACTTGAAATGGCAACCAGCTTTAGTGATGGTTCAAGTGTCAGAATTCACTTTCCCCCCCTCCAAAAGAGGATGAGGGAGTCAAACTGCACCATTTTTTTAAGGGCAGCCTTGCAGTCCTTGGGAGTTTTAAAATGTGGAAAATACTGTATTCCTTTGAGTGTATCAGTGGTGAATGGGATAATTTAACAGCACCTTCCCCTCTCAAGTATTTCTTTTCTTGAATAGATTGTTATACAGGAAGGGTTGAGGATACAAAACTTGAATCATGAAAGCATGTGTATATGCTGAAGAGATATTACAATGAATTATAAGCTCTGGTAATAGTTTAGAATCCAAAGGGCTGGTGACCTTTGCTTTTAAAAACATGCTTAAATGTTATCATTCTACAGCACCGTCTTCTCCACTCTATCTTCTAAATGCTTTTGGACACACAGACCATGGGATTAATTATATACTGCAAGCAACAATTCATGAATATTTAACACACTCATTTATACTTAATGAATAAATTTGCATTTTGACAGTGTTATTTAATGTGGTTTAAGGAAAAACTGCTCATTACCTTTCAATTTTGTAGATTAGGAGAATGTAATTGGAATGATAAGGTAGGAGAGAGGCTGCATGATTGTTTCACACGGTTTGTTCCCACAGGTTTTTTGATCACAACGGCTCCGTTTGGTTTGTTCGGGGGAAGTTTGCCCGTCTCGGTTACTTCATCCCGCTCCCTTCGGAGCAGCGAGGGCTGAGCTGGGAGGCAGCCCGGCCGGTCAGAGGGCTCTGGGCAGGGCATTCCCGGGCCGGTCAGAGGGCTCTGGGCAGGGCATTCCCGGACTGAGAGCCGAGGGACCCTGCGCTGGGCTGAGTTGGGAGGCAGCCCGGGCCGGTCAGAGGGCTCTGGGCAGGGCATTCCCGGACCGAGAGCCGAGGGACCCCGCGCTGGCCGGGGCGCTGCTGGAGGAGCAGAGGGGTCCCTGGCACAGGGCAGACAGAGCCTTGTGGCGGTGCCCGGGGGCTGCGGTGAGTGCGCTGCAGCCCCGGGGGTGGCAGAGGCTGCTCTGGAGAGCCCTCCCAGCACCTGCACCCAGCTCGGTGTGAGCGGCTGCCGGCCCGGGGCCGTCCCGTCGCCCCGGGAGAGCTGTGTGTCCTGGGCGGGGCAGGCCGGGCCGGTGGTGCCGGGCCCCGCCGGGCCCCGGGCCTGCCCTGCCCTGCCCTGCCCTGCCCGCAGCCGCCCGGCCCCACAGCCCCGGCAGGAGCCGGGCGCTGCAGGGCTCGGAGCTCAGCCCGTGCCACATTGCACGAAGTTTTGTTGAGTCGGGTTTTTCCCCAGAAGGCTTGGTTCTTTTGAGAACGCTCTGTAAAAAGAAAGAAAGAAAGAAACAAACAACCCCAACCCCCCAAAACCCGCAGTTCATCGTGCATCGAGACCTCGGAACAGACCTCTGTACATTTCAGCAGTTCAAAAGGAGGAGGAGGTAAAAATATAAATTCCTTTCTTTCCTTTCGTATTCTTAATTTTTAAGTCTATCTCGTGATTTGTAGGAAGGGGAAGCAGTGAGGAGGAGAGGCAATTTGCTTTGGTTTTGTTTTCTGTCAGCAGTCCTGATATAAAGACTTTGTCCCATTTAAATTTCCTGGATTTTTTCCCCATTATTTCAATAGGGCTAACTACAAAACCTTTGTACGTGGGTATCTTTGCTTTACCTTTTAAGCATGTATTTAATCAACTCAAATGTTTCCTTAGGCATAGAGATACTATAAAGATTTCTTAGCTAGTACTAATTAAAAGAATCTAAAATAATCAGAAGTTAAAAAAGAATATCTCAGGACATGGTCTCGTATATTTCTGTATCTGAACAGCAATAGAAGAGAATGTCCCCAGGTTCCTAGTCTTTAGTACCAAGGGTTGATTTTGTAAAACGGTTTTTTAAATGGGTTAGAATTTGCTTCTTTAACAAAGTAAATGCATTGTTTCTGTTTGTCATTTTGAAGTGCCATATGGTGGCAGATACTAATCCACAATATGTTGCCACAGTTCTCTCTGATCTCTCTTGAAAAAAACGTAATTACACAAATGGAGACTTGACCTTTTATTCGGATTTAATGGGCTGTTTTCTGGGCACATTTCTAACAAAGAGAATTGCATGAAATGTTATTTTTTAAGTTGGCTATATACATGTTGTCTGGGAAGGGAAAAATCTTCAGGCCAGAATCGGGTTGTTCACAAACTCCCCATTCAGCACGCAGAATAATGACATCTTGATTCTCACAAGGGGGCTCTAGAAATAACTTTGATGTTAAGCAAAACAAAGATTTGAAATGTAAAAACTGTGTTGATATCCCTCTCCTCTGGGCAATGATGCATAAGCAAAGATAGCCCATCTTTGACATGCTCTTCATCCTATGGGAATATCCCCACACAATATTAATAGAGTGGAATGTACCAGATGAAGCTTGGATCTGCATTTTGGTGTTCTTTTCCCTTAAATTTTGTAAGACTTGAAATCTTAGATACTACTGTGACTGCATCCACAAGCTGAGAGCTCATGATTTGCACTCACATCCCCAAACTGCCTGGGCCTCCATCATGATGCATCTCCTGATCAAGAATTATGTTTCAGTCTCTCAGTGACTTAATGTAGTTCTGGTTTTAATATATCAAAATAATCTAAGCTCCTGGTGGGATATATGGGGCAAGTCTAGGTGGACTTCCTGTACATGTCTCATTTTTATTTACTAGAAATGGAAAGGGTTTGTGCCACAGCAGGTTTGTGCAGGCACAAGGTCAGTTGTTTCCTAGAGGAGGTATGTGACCATTGATGTGCCTGCAGCTGGTGCTGATGGGCTGTCACAGGCTGGGGTACACAAAGGTACCACAAAGGACAGCTGCAACACTGCCCATTCCTCTTGACTGGGAACAGGTTCTTTTCCTGCTTGGGAGGAGGGTTTGTAGCCCTGCTTAAAGGTTTTTTGTTCCTGTTTTGGTCACCAAAATGGTTGATAATGTTGACAATGTGTGAACAATAGAACTTAAGGTTCATTATTTTGCATAGTTTCTTTTTGATACGTGCATTACGCTTTTGGTCTGGAGTTTGATAGCCCCCAAAACAGTTTTCTATCTGGAACACAGGATTGCTATCTTAGGATATTTCTGAGATATTTGTTGCTGAAAGTGTGTGTTCCTTGCTACCATTTTGATAAGGCAGGAAAGCAATAGAAGTCCTATCTTTAAAACTTGTCTCATTGGGAAATCTTGAGTTTGTGAGTATGGTGACTGATTATATGCATCACAAAACAAAAATGCATAATTGAACAGCAGCAACTGTCTGAAAATAATCTACTATTTCAAACAGTTGAAGGCTTCAATGTGACAAGTCACCAAGTATTTAAACTCTCTTCCCATCATCAGTCTACATGCTAGCTTGATAAAAGCTGTTAGCTATGAATGCATGAAAGAATCCTTTTTATTACTCCCATGCCCTGCCTTTAAGTATGCCTATAGTCATGTTTGATGGGACACAACAGGCACTAGATCAGATATCATCAGGCCCCCATATAGCTGTTTGATTTATTTTTTTTTTTCCTTGGTATTAAAGGTTTGAAACTTCTGGGAACAAAAAGAAGATTCAGGGTACATTAGGCTTGTCTTTTGACTTTGGTGACTCAAATTTACTTGCATAATTTAACTCAATAATGTTTTGCTTGATAATGTATGTGAACTGGGAAATGAACAAGTAAGAAATCTATATTTTTTTCTGAATTTTATTCCAAATTTACTTATTTCTGTTGAACAAATCTGTCAGTTGTATATCATATATGGGGAAACCCATATATGATGTTTGCTTTGGATTTTACAAAGCAGCGCTCCTCACATCCGAGTTATGAAAAATTAGTACATTCATAATCTGTAATGTATAAGGAATAGTAAGCATCCAACTTGCTGGCTATAGGAATAAAGCCTGGGGGCATATTTAATTGACTCAGAGTCAGACATATTTCTCCTGTGGGCAGAGCGGTAACTTTTCTGAGACACAGAAGTCTCTCTCATTTGTATCTTGTGCCAAGGATCTTTAAGCCTCATGAAAACCTTCCTCTCTGGAGCATTCTTCCTTCCACTACTGTATTTCCTCTTAACAAGGTATTGCTCTTCTGCTGTTAATGTTAATGAGAGTACTAAACTCTCTTCATAAGAAAATGTTTGAATTAATAAAGACAGTGCCTTTGCTATTCAGGATCAGCCTGATTCCTTGTGCAGAGATTTCTATGGACAGTTTTACAGATGCCTGTATTTGGCCTGGCCAGGGGCTCTCTGGAAACTCTACAGTTTCAGGGAGCAGCATAAATACTCTAGTCGGGCTATCTGGGAAAATAACACAGTAAAATTTTTTTCCAGTATATTATCTCAATCTAAAAATGTTGACACCTGAACAGAACAAGTGCTGCTACATTCATTTATAATGAATTAACTAGGCTTGCCTGAGCTTTTGAAGGTTATGTGACTGCATTTATTGATCTCATTTCACTGGTATCAATAAGAGCTGAAGTTTCTTGTTACCCCATAAGGCCATTCATGCCATTGTCTCCCAGATTCATTTGAAGCTTTTTCTTTGATCTAGAAAGCTAAAAAATCTGCATGAGTCCTTAGAAGAAGCTCTGTCTGATATGATTGCTCTGTTTATTGTCAGTGAAGGGACACAAGCCATAGCCCTATTACTAGCTCTGGGAGAAATGAAGTCTGGTTAGCAGTGGATTTGTCCTTAACAGTCTGCATTTCTCCATTGATTTTGCTCCACATTCCCCATGCCCCTTAAAAATCTTCATACACTGTGTCCTCCCTGTGTCCTCCATCTTTTTCCACACTCCCCCCTGCCTCTCTTGCCTATCCCATGTATATTTCCAGAGAGATTTTCTGTTGTGGTAACTGAAGTTAAGGTGGCTTCAGAGCTTCTTCACATACTCTCTACCACCTTTTTTCCTGCCCGGTGGTCCAAAGAAAAGATACTTTGGCTGGTTTAAAGTTATGTGTAGACTTCTGGTCCAGTTAATAAATATGTACCCACTCACTGTTTGCTGCTTCCTCCCTCTGAGCAAACTGAACAAAAAGAGACAATTTAAACTGCTGCTGCCTTTCCTTCATTTAAAGTTCTAGAATGGGCTCTCTCCTATTATCTGGCTGTTGAGCTCCATGAAACTCATGCCTGTATTTGAGACCTTTGTTTTTCTGTGAAATTAGTTTCAAATTACCCAGTGAAATCCCAAGTTACTTAATGAAAGTAGACAGGCATGCAAACAAGCAGTGTGTCTGTGATAACATGAGCTTTGTTTGCATTGGGACATTAGGCTTACGCAAAAATAAGTGGGAAGATGGAGGCAATAATTTATTATTCCAGTGGACACCTTTTCTAACTTTCAGGATCAGTTATAAGGCAGATTGCTGGTTTCCCCTTTGGTCACAGACATGGATGGGCTGAGGGGAGGCAGCAGTGAAGCCGTTGGAGGTTTTATCACATTTTGTGGCTTTTTTTCTCTGTTTGATCGTATGACAGGTGTCAGTCATTTGTTTTTTAAGAGGTTGTCTTGGCACCTGGCGAACTGGAGGTGCCTGTGTTTTATGTATTAGTACTAGAAAAATAAATCAGAGGTAAGAACAGAAGCAAAGTATGCAGGGAGACATTGTGTGGCAGAAAACTATGGGAAGAGATTTGGAGAGGTCTGGATTGCCAGCAGATGGGGAGGAGAGGAAAGAAAAGAGCAGCCTGACCTTTCTGTGGTGCCCTTCTAAGAGGTCAGAGGAATGAAACAATAATGGCAGCCTTCTGTATCAAAAAGGGCAGCAGGAAGAGAAGGGCAGCAGCAGAACTCAGCTACTGCTGTATAGTCGATTAACATTTGCTGCTCACAATCCCATAATTTTTCACTGAGTAGGAGCCAGGATAAAAGCCATCCTCCTCAGTGTCCGTTTCCCAAAGTGAAATCTAATTAGTTAAATGCTTAAAAGTTAATGAAGAATACTCAATGTCAGAAAATATGTTCTAGTGTAAGTGCAGCCCTCTCATGCAAGTGCTGGTGCTGTTGTGAGCTCAGATGATGTAAATAACACCTCAGTGCCAGGGCTGTAACAGGCCATGGAGATGGCCCTTGGCAAAGGGCCAGGACGATGCTATGCAAAAACATCCAGTGATCTCTTTAGGGGCTCAGCTCCAGTGTTAATGAAGGCTCCCCATAGACACATACGTGAAAGGGTCTTGTGGAGTTTGTGTGTCATCCCCATCTGTACTGCAGAATGCTGGACAATAAACCTGAGAAGGTGTTTTATCTGGGCATGTGGGATGCATGCATGCCCTGCTTTGCTTTAGGACTGCTGCTCATACATAGGTGCAATCTAGCTTGAAATACTTCCCCAAGAAATCAAGGGGAAAAAAACCTGAGAATTGTCTGATGAGTTTCAGATATCACTGGAGTTCCTGAGTTGTCCAGCTGCAAGTGCATTTATTTGACAGGTAAATACTTGATGCTTGAATACAGAAGTTGGAATATTACATTTTGAGCGCTCTAATATCTCCAGATGAAAATTTCTGCTGCAGGACTAAAATTCAATATTATGTAATATAATATTTTGCCCCTACATGGTGAAATTTCAGCACATTCATCTCTGGAAGAGTTTCCAGGAATTATTATGCTTCTCCAGGAGATGCATCAGAAAAAAAAAAAAAAAAAGTCTTTGAATCAGACAAAGGAAAACCTGTTAAAAAGAAGTATTGGGTGCAATAGTACCACAGAGAACAAGGCCAGATTGTGTGTGGGAGTACATCAGCATTGCTCCATAGAAGACAAATTGATGATCTGGACTGAATGTTGAGTCCTACAGGGATCTCAGGTAATTTCTTTCTGAGCCTCTGTTCTTCTGTCTGAAAGCTGGTCGATTGCACCTTAACAGAATCTAAGTATTGTAATTTCAAATATGTCCTCTTCTTACAATAAATACTCATGAAAATTAATTTCAAGCTCTGTTTTGTCAAGATCTAAATACAAGTAATATCCAGCTAGGATACAGGCAAAGCACAAAGCCTTTTCTCATTATAGTTATCAGAAACACTCTAAAAAACTACAGTAGGAAAGACATTTTTTGCTATTTTGATCTGTGAGTAATTATATAAAATAGAAGGGTTTATTTTAGAGGAAGCTACAGAATAATAATTCTGTGATTTGAAGAGAAAGGAACAAAAGGTTGTAGTTGGAAAAATGATATTTTTTCTTGAAGAAAAAATGTGAAAGAAAAATCAGCTTCCAGCAAAGGAGCTAGATGTGATTAGAAAAAAGATGTAAAAGTGATCCCTAAAGAGTGAAAAGTAGAAACTGTTCTAAGAGGTGGCTGAAATGTAGTGAAAGAATCAACTACCAGGCCTCTCTGGAGGAGTTAGTCATAGCAAAGTGCTGAGGAAAAATGAGTATACTAGAGACTTGATGTGTAGTAAGTATTCAGGCTCAGATAAATAGTCACATTTCACAGCCTTTGCAAGAGTAGCTCCTGTGAATATTTTAACATTAACCTGGTGGTCACCTGTAAAAGCTGTCACTGTATTTCCTATTCTCTGTACTGGGTTGTTTCGGTTTTTTATTGGCAGCTGTGGTTAGTGTGAATTAATTAGGAATACTTCCTACTTCAAATATGCTTGAGTGGATTTGCCACTATGAGAGAATCATAGGACTGATTTTGATTCAAATTTCATACCTTTTTACTTAAGTAGTGCATGGGAATCAGATCATCTGCTGTGAGGAGGAGTCCAGGAAGGGTTCAATGAGATAACAAAATTCAGATGTTTGCATTTCCCACCAGTCCTTCACCCCAGTGCCAGCTCCTGTATCTCTGAAAGGCTTCCACAGCCATGTTTTGCCAAAAGAAGTGGTCCTGGTGCTGGGCCAGCAGTGAGCAGGGACTGGGGCACATTGTGGAAACTTAAAGCAGCACAGAAGGACCTCCTGCTGCTCTGAGGTGGACTAAATAGGAGCAGGATTAAACCAGGTATGTGGGGTGGCTGCAGATGCTCCTTCATGTCTGATCACCTAGCAATTTTTAGAAGGTACCTGAGGATCAGTAATGCTAGGTCTGTGATTTTGGATGGAAAACCAGTTTGAAAGCTTTCAGAAACCATTGACCAGTTAAAAGATAGGAGATTCCCATTCTCCCTTTTGTGGGTTCTGGAGAAGTATGTAAGTACTGCAGCTGCCTTATGTTAGACTGGTTTTGCTAAGAAAACAAAATTTCTGAACCCATTTCTAGTTTTAAAGATTTTGTCAGGTGTGGTTTTTTTTGTTTTGTTTTTTTTTGTGTGTATGTCTTAATGGCACAGTTTACAAAGACTGGTAGAACACTAGTTACAATCACCTGAAGTTGACAGCATTTCTTCTGCTGTACAGAGAAACTCTGTGGACTTCATTTGGGACTTTTGTCTTGGCCAGTCAAATATTTTGAACAGTTTTTATCATTTGGATGAGATATGAAATTAGGAAAGGAGCAAGTCATTGGCTCAATGTGGCCACTTTTAATTCTTGAAACCAGGTCACTCCCATAAATCAGGTAAATATATTTTATTAGTACCTTTGTTGTTAAGATATTGATATTTCTGTGGCTTGCTCGTGGATTTTTTAGTGAGTATTTAATGTTTGAATGGTGTGAATGGATGTCTAATCACATGGTATTATTCCTGTTCCTTGAGTGGATGCCCACAATGCTTTTAATCAGAAAATGAGTTTTGGTAGAGCCTGTTAGGCAATTACTGCCTAAAAAAAAGAGGAGAGATGGCTCAGCGAAGGGGAAGGGCACAATATTCTGTTTGTGTTCCTGAATATTGCACATGAAATAGCAAGGACTGCCTGCCTACCTCACTGTTAGCTTTTAGTAGCTGTATTTAAGTTATCTTTAGCTTTTTTTCTCTTTGGTGCCCTTCCATGCTCCTCTTAGCCCTACTCTTTACAGGGAATTTCAGAGATGAAGCCATAAATTTTCTGACATGAGGTCTATTTGTGTGTGAATAGACTTAGAGAGGGTCCATGAACATTGAAATGGTCTTCAGAAGGTGAAAGCAAAAAGCCATTTTCCCTTATCCTCACTCTCTGAGGCAGATGAGCACACTCAGAACAGCCATAACAAGGGTATTTCTAAAGTTTTTTAAGAACAGTTGATTAATTCATGAGAGCAGATTCTCAGTTGGTGTAAACTACATATTTCATTCATTAATCTTGCTATGCTGATTTTCACTGAGAACCATCTCCATAATTTTCAGAATATCATCCTACATGTTTCTTGCCCAGAGTGCTGTCTCACAGGATGGTCAGATATTATGACAATGGATGTGGTATAAATAGGCAGAGACAGATCTCTGAAGGGATCATTTTGAAAGAGCCAGATGGCAACAACCACGTTTATTTTTTCCCAGTGTCACAAATATGCTTTGCAGTAGGGTTGTGCTTTTTCATTCCAAATGAACCCAACCAAAACCCCATGTATCTTTTTCCATGTATATTTCAGTTCCTCGGGGAGACATCTATGGGCACAATTATACAAAGTCCAAGCCTCATTTTACTGATTTACCATCCAGGAAATGCAGTGACATAACCAGATTGCTTATAATTGTGGTTTTTTAATTGGCTTCCTGAAACATTAAAAAAGAAACAGTGAAAAGCACAGTTGCTGATATAGGGTCCCATGCATACCACTGCTTTGCATGAATAAGCCTCTGATTAATTCTGAGATCCCTTAAAACACATCTTAGTCATCCTAAAATCTAAACAACTTTTCTGTGTTCAAATTAACATCCACATCACTCACTCAGTACTTTGCTCTTGATATTTCTTCCACTTCTCTGCCATTTTTTTTCCTCTTCTGTCAGGTGGTAGAAGTTCATACCTTCTCCTTGATAATTCTGTGCGTAGGAGACAATAGCTTCCAGATAAATAAAATGAGTTTCTCTTCCCTACCATGTCTATAGCCAGCTGAAAACTTTTCTGTCTGTAGAGGAGGTAACACTATGCTATCCAGAGCAGGTGTTCTTTTGGTACTAAGCAGCACGCTTAAGTCAAAAGACTCATTAACTGAGGTGTGAGCACGCTGTATAAAATTCTGGATTTTTAATCTTCATACCAGACATGGGACCATGTGTGTGCCTTTTCTGCTTTTGCCAAGTTTTTACTAATGATCATTAGGAAGTACAGTTAGATCCAGCATTTTTCAGCCTCAGTCTTCACTGTCTTGTTGAGCATTTTTTACATAACAAGAATTGCTATTTATAATGTTATAATGCAGAAGGGGAGAATTTCCAGAGGGCAGGTTCCCGCTGAAGCATAGCTCCTTTTCAGAGGAGGGAGGAGAAACCCAGGTTCCTTTCACCTGTCCGCCCTTGGTGGTTATTTGCATTGACCCTAAGGTGAGGCTACCCAGCTCACATGCAGGAAGGGCTTTGCTCTCACCCAGTGTCTGCTGTGGGAAATGCCTCTCCCCAATCTGTAAAGTGTTTTGGAGACTGGGATCCTGTGTGGGGTGTTTGCTTCTCCCTTCTCGCTGTGAGTTCACATTCCCCTTTCACGAGGAGCTGCGTGGGCAGCAGAGAGATGCTCAAGCAGCGAGGAAGGTGGCAGAGGAGCCAGAGGGCTCACGGCTGGCAAGGGCAGCCTCAGCCCTCCTGTTCTCAGCCTCAGCCTGAGCTGTGCCCAAGGCACACGACCTGAGCTGGGTGGGAAATGCAGGCTCTAGAGCTGTCTTTGTGCCAGCTCTGTCAGGTGATCACACTACGAGCTACCTGATCTTTCAATGTGTGATACTGGCCTGAATGTGGCAGGCAGTGAACTGGGAAAACACAGGGAAATACATTTTTTATTTTCATACTGTTGTCTGAATGGGGAGACAAGTGATTTGGGGATTTTTTGTGTATTTTTATTTCTGCTCAGGGGAGGTTTAGGGCCATTTTTGATCTGTCTTATGTTTGGGGACAGTAAAATAAAGGAAGCAATAAGCCTCTGTAAATACAATTTTCTGGAGTACAGTGGCAATGATACTGATTAGTGATAAGTGCACTATTGTTCCTTGATATCTCTATGAAGTGGAGGCACAAGTATTTTGCTCCCTGGTGATCACTCACTTGAGGATAACTTTTCGTAGGAATTTATGCTCAGCTGCATTCTGCCCTATTTCCTGGTATTTTTGGTAAATCAAACTAGTGCCTTCAGCACGCTTGCCTTTGTACTTTGAATGGATTATCATTGTAGAGATGACAAATCCTTTATACAAATTTGAAGGATAAAAACTCTGTATGGCTTTTATATTCAAATTTGTTTACAGAATGATATTTGCAGGTAACTCTTTAAGTCACTCTCTTTTTTTCTTTTTATTCTTTTTTAGGTGATGGTGTAGTCAGTAGCTTGTTCTGTGCTTGGAGGTGTATTTATTTTATTATGTCCATTATTCATGATGGTTCTGTACTCATGCTGTGGGAATCTGCTGCATTCATTAAATACCATTTCATAAAATTGATGGACTGTAGCTGGCACAAGTTTATCTATAATATTTTCAAAGAGACTATATCATTTAACCAGCTTGTAAGATAAGTTTATAAGTTTTAAAACATACACAGATTTATTATGCATTTTCTGTTTGCATTGCTCTGTCACCTCCATGATCAAGTCCAAATGCCTCTTGGAGGTAGAATTTCATTCTATTTTGCTGCTGACATGCAGCAAGCCCTCTTTAGGATTTCCTCTGCTGTGTGACATTAAACATTCTTCTGGAAAAATACAAAGCTTCCTATTCTTGTAACTATTGCATTCTAACTTAACTCCTTCTTCTAGTTCTAACAAGAGAAACTTCATTTTCTCTATCAAATACTTGTGATGCAGTTTCAATGCTGCACACTCATGTCTGTATGCAGGCATTGTTTATGGTGTAAAGGTGAATAAACACTACAACACAGAGAAAAGTTACAAAGAATTTTGAGAAGCCTCAGGGTTTCAGTTTTGTATGCACATAAAGGGGAAAATTACTGTTGTTGTTATGATGGTCTAAGAATACAGATAAGGCAAGGTTTTCAGGGAAAAGTAATATATATTATTGTAACAGCTATTACAATTTTTGAGGGGGGAAACCACCCCTTACTTGGCCTTGTGCACCCAAAGCTGGGCTCTTTGTCCTTACTTTGTTCACTTGTATAATAAAGGATATGCCTCTCCATAATGTGTCAAATTCACATTTTTCATAAAAGCTGACCTTGCTTTTGTATTCAGCAAGTACAATTTTCTCATAGCCACCAGCATTTTTTCTTTTTCTGTTGGAAAATGTGCATTATAATAATGAAGTAAAAGGTACATAGCAAGGAGATTGTTATTATAGTGGACAACACAAACATGATGGCTTCTGCACTCAGCGCTGTAAAAGTAAATTGCAGATGGTGGGAAGTGCTGTGGTCTGATTACTTTAATGAGGTAATACATTAGCTTAAAGTATTGAAGGTCAGGAAGTGTAACAGAAACCAGCAACAAGTATCATAATTGATAATCATTAAGAAATTAATTTAGCCAAAGAGAACTATTTCTAAACAAAAGTGAAGAGCAGAGGGCTGTAGACCTGTATGCAATTTTGCAACGACCTTGTCTCTAGGAATGTTTTATTTGCATGTGCCACTCCTCCTACAGACACAGTTACCATTGTTTCTCCTTATGCACATTGGTCACAGAAGTCTGTCCATTAAGAATCAGAAATACAGCAAATGCAGGATCAAAGTAGATTCTTGAACACTGATGGTTAGTAATTTAGTAGTTTGTAAGAATTCTCATTTCATCCAGATTATTTTGTTGGTCAGACTTTTAGATCTAGAAATATGCTCTCGATTCTGTGAGTATACAAATCTACTTGACATTTCACAAATGCTGGAATCTGCTAGGCTGTTCTTTGTTGGGTATGAATTGGTTTTGTTATGCTTTTCATTAAGAGATGTAGGAATATATAAAGCAAAGTACAAGACAATTATAATAGTTTGCTTTGCCCTGATGCACTGGAAGACATGACAGAACCAGAAAGCCTAGCAACTTCAGCTTGTTCCTGGGCTGGTACTGAGGTAATAATCACAAACCATGTTTGGCAAGGCATTTTTTAATCCTTGGGACATTTTTTGCTCAAAGACTTTAGAGCACTAAAAATCTGAAGACAAGAAAATTCTTTTTGATCGATCTTGCTTCACCTTTGATTCTCATTCTGCTTAGCAACCTTGGTCCAAATAGATCCCTCCTGCCTTTTCTTCTTCCAGTTAGTTCTGCTTCCTAGTTGCAATAAAATGGATCTCACTTTTCAGACAGTGAAAACTCAGAGTTTAGGTAGACAAACTGCAGCTTTCAGAGTAAACCACAGGAGAATATCACTTCTTTCCTGTGCAGGTTGCTTTCTGAAGTCTGCTCAAAGACTTTACTGCTTGGAAACTCTCTTTCATTGAGGATGAGACACACAGCTGAGATCCCACAATGACTCTCAAGTTTGTAGTGCTTTACATGGTTTCTCTCTCCTGTCACTGTACGGATGGTTTAGTCCTAAATGGAGCTTGTAATGCAACAAGCCAATGACAAAGCATTTGCCTTTAGCTTTCAGTACACAGCTATCATCTTTCAAAATGGACAAGTCAGAAATACTGATCTCAATGGCAGAGCACTCCTGAATGCTTCCCACAGTAAGCAATGCTTCTACTGAATTTCATTATTTTACTTTAGTGACCCAGCAATAAAGAGAGCTTTAATTACTTCCATTGTAACCTGAAATATGATTTGCCTGTCAACCAGCCTACAGGATTGATGAGTTTATGACAGGTGAAGAGTTTTGCACTGTAAATACTCCACAGTGCTTTCCCATGATTTACAGCTATGTCGTATGTGTATCATATGGTGCTGTTAATTTCTGAACTGATCCTGAGCTGAACTGGAGAAGCTGAGCTTCCATCTCATTAGCCTCTTTTTTTTTTCCTTTTTTATTTCTTATAGCAGTCAAAATAGCAGCACATACAAAACACTGATAAGAAACATTTCAGAAATGCAATGTAGTTATATAGTCAGTTTCCAAAACAGTGTTTTTGAAGACTATATACCTGTTTTTCTTTCCATTTCTTGTCTTCAGTCAAAAGGATGGTGTATTACTGGTTATTTAGTGCATTACTTTTTGTGGTATAATGCTGCTTAGAAAGATCTGCAAGCAGCCTAAATTTGATGGGAATATGCAAATGTCATGCAATACAATAGGCTGTGCTAGGAAGAACACAGACAGTGGATCTCAGTTTTATAACAAGGTAGTTTGTTGTTTTTAATGAGGCCACTGGGCAGAATAAAAAGGGTGTGACTTTTTTTTTTTTCACTCATTGCAAATACATCTCTCTGATCTCCCTTATTCTCTTATCTTTGGATGAGCTAGATTATAATAGGACCCCTCAGAATCCTTTGTATTTTTTGAGCCTTTCATATCTCCTATCTGAGAAATCATCTTTTTTCTTTTATAACAGACTTTCTAACGTAGCTTTCTAGCTGGTCTGTTAAACAGCTTTTTCAGATCTATTCTGTTTGTCCAGTAACTGACAGAACCTGGTCTGTCACATTTCCCAGTAACTCTCCTACAGACTGAAAAGCATCCTGCCTCAGAACTGCACTCATAACTCAGTGTGCAGACATTACCACCTGCTTCCCTATTTCATCACTCGTTGGCAATTACATGACTCATGCATTCAAATCAGGGAGAAACAATTCTCATGAAATTTGAGTTTACCCAAACTTTCCAAACATTTTCTGATGTTTGCAGATGTACTTTAAGTTTGTGAAACTTTGGGAGGCGTGATTTGTTTTTTCTTTTAAACAACAACATCATGGTGCCAGTCCAGTTCTAAAGCACAGATGAATGCAAGTAATGCCCTTGTCTTATAAATAATATAGTCCAGTTGCACTCTCAAAAAATGCAGCCATGCATAGAATTCCCTTTTACTGTCTGGAAAAAAATACAGACAATCATAAAAAATATGTGAGCTAATTATTCATAATTATTTCCCCAAAGTAGTGAGAATTCAGAGGTTTATAATTTATTTCAATTAGGAGTTTGATGCTGTATTCTGGTGACAGGAAATGCTTAACTTCTGATGGACCAAACCTGAGAGAGTCTGTTACATCAGCCATTTGATCTGATGTTTCCCACTCATCATACTGAGTAGCTAATGGCAGGAATATTGTGGATATTCTGCTCAGCCCATTTAAAGCCTTTCTTCACTACCCACTGTGCTTTTCACAGACACACCTTTGGATGTATTTTTAGTCATCTTGACAGAAGTATCTTGCCTTGTATAGTTTCTGTCTTCCAATTTAGTAACACCTACATAGGTGTGCACAAAGCAGCTTGGATCCAAAACACCCCCTTAGTGTCACAGCAGGGATTCACATTTGACCAACCCTGTCCTGCTTCCAGATCTGAGCTGGGATGTCTGTGTGGTGCTGGGCCAGCCTTGGATTGCACTGATTCACACAACTGTATTTCAGTGCACAGTTGCCCCAGCGCAGTAAGTGGAATTCCTTCTGTTTTTTTTTTTTTTAAGAGAATGTTTCTTTGCAAAGAACCTCTTGGGAAAACAGGGCAAATCCTTGGTTAGCAAGCTCTCATACTCTGGTAACATTTAATTTAAAGGTTTTCTGTAGAAAGAGGATACTTGTAGACAGTCTACCACGTAATGAGACCATATTTGGAGCAGACAGATGGAGCTAAATGAACCAGGAAAACCTACAGCTCATTTAAAAAGGTTTGCTGTATCTGGAGAATTTAAAAAAAAAAAAAAGGAAGAAAAGAAAAGGGAAGCTTTATAGCGTCCCTAATGTATTGACTACCCGAATGACAATTTTTAGAATTCAGGAATCAATTATATTAGCACATTCAAGAAGATTAAAAATTACCCAGTCTTGTTTTATCCATTGCTGTAGTCCTTGTATTTTTTAACAGTGACTTTCTGTACTATTTGAAAGATAATCATGCTAGAAAAAGCACACATTGTAAGAAGTTTCAGAAGGTATAAGAGCAAGGGCTTTCT
Organism: Camarhynchus parvulus; assembly: GCF_901933205.1. Taxonomy (NCBI): domain Eukaryota; kingdom Metazoa; phylum Chordata; class Aves; order Passeriformes; family Thraupidae; genus Camarhynchus; species Camarhynchus parvulus. Next base: position 11,344,516 of record NC_044578.1, read on the forward strand.
CTCTGAAGGATAATGAGCAGAGGGGCACCCAGATGAATATGTACAGCTTGTAAAGAAAAAAAGCACAAACTCCTCTCAGCAATTTCTGAGGAAAAAGGAAGTTAGCAAGAACGAGAAAATTGATATAAACATACTGTCTGACTCATACAAATGCTGAATACCAGCAATTAAAACATTTAAAAGATGGCACTGCATGTTAATGCTTCTTCAAAGACAGTGTCTATTCTTCTCTAGTCTTGTGTAATATGCATCATCTCTGAGAAGCTGAAAAGTTTGTAGGGAGGTCTTCAAAATACTGTACCTCCTTCTGAATGAATCATTCCTCCCAGAGATAGTTAACTATTGCCATCTCTTTGCCATAAACCAAATGATAGCCTAAACTCAATTGTAATAGCAATGTGGTTTTCTCTAGCATCATTTCAGAGCAGGGAACCTGAGGATATGTTTATTTATTGCTTGGTGAGCAAATATATTCTCAGCAGATGACAACTGAGGATAACATCCTGCTTTAATGGCATTTTTTCATGGTATGTTTTTTTCCACTTTCCTTCATATTCACCTTCTTGTATTTTCTATTTACTGGTTTCTGATGTGCAGATCAACACTAATCAAACAGGCTATGCTTTTAAAGCTCATTCTTAGTCATGCCTGGGTTGAATGTGTGAAAACACCACCTTCCCAGCCAGAGACACCACGGATACACTGCAGTCTAAGGAGAAATCTCATGTTTGAGGTACTAACAAAACAGCCACTCACACACTGCAGGATGTAACTATAATTTGCATGCTGATGCAATGCACTGCCAGTGTAAGTATGGTCTGAAACCTGTAGAGCAGTATCTTGGGGAAGATGAAGGAAACAAGGAAGAAGGGTATGTGGGGAAAGCGACATAATTTATAGCATCACAACATTTTGTCTGGCAGGCATGCTTTAGAAGTGGTGGTGTGAGTACCACTAACTTCAGGGTACGCTTACAGGTAAATATAGTTTCTCTTTCAGGGTGATTATCATACTGTATTTTCTCACTATATCATTCACAAGTCATCTATTAATATAGATATCTATATATTTTAGGAATAAATAAACAGCCTGCATTTCAGAAGTAAATGAGTTCTGACTCTGGACAAGAAATACAGGGTTATGTTTACCTTAGAGCTCCTTAGTGGTCTTTGCTATCTCTAGAACATGTTTCTCCATAGCCTATGTGGTCCCCACTCCTGTTCAGCAACTGACACTTCCTGAGGAAAGTTTGCAGGGAATATGTGTATATGGAACCAGTTCTATGGAGTAACCAAAGCTTGTAACAAAAGTGCCACAGCACAAGGGGGACATTTGGTACACATTAAAAATAGCTTGATTTTCATTTCATGTTGCTTTTAGACAGACATCTATTTAAGTCAGTAGGTCAATCTCCAATTCACCCTTTCATTCTCAAAATTAATTCCCATGCTAGGAAACTAAGCCAAAGCTCAAAGCCACTTTTCCATACCCATGTTCACACACTGGCCTTGGGCCTAATTACCTACTGAGTGATCACTTAGAGCAAACAGGAACATTTTTATGGTCCCTCATAGCAGTTTTTCCACTGCTTTGAGCAGCCATAGCTACATAAAACAGGCAAAGTTAGTCCCAGAACCTGAACCAAATACACACAGATTGCTAATTGTCATGCTGTTTAAGCCAAGATTTTCCCCATTTTTTGTACATATTCATTTCCATGATCTTAGGAAGGTCAGGGCAAAGCCCGTGACAAGAATTTTGTTAGTGCGTAAGGTTTTGATTATTTTGTTCCTGACCTTAAAAAGACATTCATAAGGCATTATGATTTGTGGTTTTTAACTCTATTCCTCAATCAGTTGATCCTATTTACTTTGCCTTTTAAAGTCAAATCTTGGTTTCTTTCTAACCATCTGCACCAAATGACAAAATGTGAGCCCTGACGTCCTTTCTTTGGTTGCACTCTCTGCCATTCCAATTTAAATCCATATTTAAGTTTTGGGCCTTTCTGTGGGAATGGCTGAGAGCTGGTGTGTTTAATAAATCTGTCATGGCACATTAAATGAAGTAGAAAGCTGATCAACACATACTGATTATTAGTTGAGCTTAGGATGTGTGTTTTAAAAACAATTCCATGACCTGGTATGGAGCATTTTACTTCCACAATACTTAACACAGTCACCAGTTAAATCATTGGCCTGGGCAAGGTTGAAATGGCTGTCCTCTGAATTTCTGTCAGATCACTTAATATGTGGACAAATGACACATCCTGTATCTTGTACCAAAACTTTCACCAACTTCCCACCCTTAATTGTTGCCTCTGGCTGTCTAAATGAAGCTGCTTGTAAAAAATGATACACTGCTTCAATCAAACATTTCCCTTCCATACAAGACAATTGAGGCTTTCCTCTACAGTCTTCCTTGTTTCACCTGGAGCACTCCTTACTCCTTTCCATTCCCTTGCACCCTCACTTGGATGTATACAGCTGAAAATTAAGTTAGCCAAATAAATTTTATCTGAATCCCAATGTGGGAATTTTGTAAGGTCTCTAATGGGTCTGGCACCTAATCTGTCTTGGTAAGAGACAACTAATATTTAATATTTCCATTCATGAACAGTAGCTACTTAGACTGCTTAGAGGGTACCTTAAATTTTTGCATGCTATTTATTTTTCATTTCTGCATATTCTTAAACATCTTGCTCTGTCTGTTTGTTGACTGATAAATCTAGCTGTTATAGTCTTGTGTAGACATCATTTATACCTAGAAAAGCATATCTGAAAATACATTACCTTTAAATAGCAGGATCCATCACATCTGAGCTCCCATGTCTGATAGCCAAAAAGCTCCATTTCATTTCAGAAGAAAAATTGCTTCTGTCAAGGTAAACAGAATGCATTATCCCCCCTTAATAACCATTTTTAAGCATGCTTCTGTATTACTTTTTTCACAGCTGTATTGCAATAAGCCTTAGAGTAATTGCCAGTTCTTCTGTCTAATAGGTTCATTATTCTTTTGCCATAATTGCAGCCATTAAACGTCCAATTGTTAAATTTCCACTCCTACATTTACTTAGTGTTACTTTTTATAATGGGCTATGTCATTACAGCACCCCAGTGGCTACAGCTGTTGTTCAAAATGTTTCTAGAAGTCAATGAGACCTGAGATATGTCTGTATTCTTGATTTTTCACAGATTCTCTCCACTGCACTTTGTCATCTTTTTTTAGCTTTTATAAAGATAGCTGCATTTAGATACCCTTTACTGAAAGTTTAAGAACCTGACCTATTCAAGAAGCCATAAAACTATGACTTTAATATTTCTAAAGCACCATTTTTTCACTTTTATGAAATGATTCATATATAACAAGGTGATGGAGCAAAGATTTAACTAAGGGAAATTAACACTTATGGCTTAATAGCTTTTCAAGAGCACTGATTTATCTTTTGTCATGTTAAATTTGTTGGGCTTTTTCTTTGTTGTAAAAGAAGCCTAGCTCCTAGTGTTAGCCACAGTTGTGGTAATAAAACAACCTTTCCAATGCCCCTTGCTTCATTACTTGGCATTTCTAGGCATGTTAATAAGTATGTTAGGGTTTATTTGTTATTTGTGTGAGAGGGACTTCTTGATTTGAAATGTTGCATTTAGACCTAATAACAAAGTTTTATTATAAAAAATAAGTAAAAACCATTAGGAATCCTTTTTTTTTTTTTTTTTGTAAGACACTGTCATCTATCTGGTTTTTGTGTGATATCTGGTCACAATTTGCTTTTTTAAAATAACACTGAAAAATGGCTTTAAGACACCTATATTAACACTTGCATTAGTTTTTGTTGCTGACAAGCATGGAGAAGCTGTCCTGTAAATTGCTGGTAACAACCACTGTCAACCCCAATCAGTTTCCTGGCAAAGCTGATACATGATACCCAATAAGTATTTGTGAGGTTATTCAGCCTCTTTTTAGGATACAACTTCATGTCACTTTAAAACTTTCATAAGCAGTATGTCATTTTTATTACTTAGATTTCATCCTCCTCCATAAGGGGTTGATTAAAACTGCATTTGAAATGTATATCACATAAGGTTTTTTTATAGACCACATTTTCATTCTTAACCTCATTACCAAGCTGTAATTTTTTTCAGTGATTAACCTAAAATTGCAGCATTTCCTATCAGTATATGCAGTATCTCCTATCTTCTCCCTCACACATTATAATAAAAATAATATGATACGGAGTATGATTGATTTATAGAAAAAAATAGATTTTTATATAAATACTTTTAAAGAGAAAGGTTTTTACCATCCAAATTCCTTCCCATATTGTAGAGCATACACTGAAGACAAAAACAGAAAGAAAAGAGGTCACAAGGAAAATCAGCTTGTTATTTTCTGTGTGGAGGTAGACTTTCCACAGAGGAAGGCAAAGAAAAACCTTCTGATTCCTACTTCTAAATTGCAGCTCAAATCTACATCATTATCAAAGGAGAAAGTTGTTACCACATCATGTCTGTGTACATGACATTTATCTGCTTGTTATCATCATGTTTCCAGTGCTGAGGTAGCGGGTAATTAATTCTTTCAGTGCCTGGCACCAGATTGCAGTTATACTAGATATGCCAAGGTGTTGAAGATGCCATTCAGTTGTTCTGTTCTCTTCTGGAGGGGTTCTTTTTGAGCAAAGTAGATGTAGCAAATTTCTACTGCAATTGTCAGCTTTGCAGCTACAGAACAGGCTTTGCTTTCCAGGATCCCTGGATTATAAAATTCAAGGAGATAGAAAGGATGAGAGAAAAAACCCACCAGCTAGTATTTTGGGGAAAAAAATATGATGGGATTAATGTTAATATAAGCAAATAGGTAGTAGAAAATATGTAATTATTTTTTCCCCAGTTTTAGCTCTTTGGGGCACTGGGTAGAAGAAAAACATATTCTTGATTTGAAATCCAAGAGTATCACAGTCAGCAGATTATCAGATTGTGAATTTCAGATGTTTTAACCAGATGTACAATTCACAAGTAAATCACAAGCCATTCTGCAAGCCATAACACTTAGTTAATAAATAGAGCTTGTAATTCACACAGGCTAGAAATAATTCCCATTTACATTTTTCATTAGAGTTGTTAAAAGTATCATCATCTTCTCTCTTTTACCCACCAACCATTATGGCTATAACAGCACAATTGTGCAGAAGTCATCAATTCAACTCAGCAGTGCTATCAAGAGGAGGCTGCAAATGCTGAAACTCTTCCTGGCTGGCTGTGCCGCCTAAAACCTGCCCATGAGCCTTAGGCAATTCCTGTCACCCTGTAGGAGCTGTGGGTAGGCCTGTGAGGCTGGGGGAATAGTCTGCAGCAAAATCTGAAAAGAATGGCAAGGCTTTTGCACAGTTTTTTTCATACATGAGTAAAGTTCAAGTTGTTTAAGGCTCAAGTTCATAGGTGAAATTTTACTGAAAGAGTTAGGATCATCCATAAACTGAATGTGAAGGCAAAGTGCTTCCCAAGGGGAGGAACAGAATGCTGTGTCACTGTTCTGCAGCTTGAGTGCTGGATGGGGACTTGGAATATATCATGATCTCTAAAATGTGCTAGAAGTAATGTCAGGGCTAGGCTGTATTCTGGCCAAGCTCTGTGAAAGTAGGGGGCTGCTCCTCAACTTTCTGGAAAAGGTAAATGGTTTTTTCTTACCAGACAGTGCTGAAGTCAGTGCTGAAAGGCAGAGTTGAGCCTGCTTTTATGGGGGCAAATAAAAGTACACATAGCAGGGATCTGGGAACGTGCTTCTGTGGCATTGATGGATGCCCAACAACATTTTTAAGGCTTAAGGAGCCAAAGAACCTTGAAAAGGTTCCCACTCCCACGGATGCTGCATGGGAGTGGGAGAGAAGTGCATGTGTACAAAGGTGTTGTAATTTGAACGGTAAATTCTATAACAACTCGTGCTTGTTCATCCAACTGAAGTATCTGTGCAGTAAACAGGACCTTTTTTCTGCCTGTTCTGCATGAACTACCATCAACTACATTCCAGATGTAAAAAGTAGTAGTGGAAACAGAAAATATGGAAGAAATGTAGTTTAACTTTCTGTTCCCAAATTGCGGCTCTCGTTCACATTGTATTAATTGCAAACGAGGCCGATCCTTGCATCTTCTAGACTATTAGCTGGGAAGAAAACTTCCTGTGGCTTGGGAGTAGAATGACTTTGATACGGTATCACTGATGTTGACTGTAATCCCCAGTGGATCTGCCCTTTTTTTGTATTGGAGTAATCCCAAAGTCATTATTACAGTGACTTTTTCTGACTGACTCTGCTTTTACTCCTGCTATTGTATTCTTTTCTTTTCTCCCAACAGTACACCAGCATATCAGCTTGAGCTTGAAATAATAATAACATTTTAGATAGTTTATGACACAGCCTTAACCTTCTTTAACAGCAGTTTTATGTATTCAATATTCTGCTGCTCTAGTCGGCTTGCAGGCTTTCAGAAGCGCTGGTCACTAAATAAAATAAAGTTCATATTTATTGCTGTGTGTCATCTAAAAGCAATCACTCAAAACAAGAATTATAATATCTTCTACAGATGAAAATGTTTTTGTGATGGAACTTGGCAAGGCCAATCTGTTATCATGAGGCATGGAGAAGAAAGGCCAATGTTCTTGACTGTTTAGTGAATGCACTTATTTTCTTTCTGCAATTTTCATTATGGCAAATTGTTTGACCTAGCAGAGAGACACCTTCTCAAGGCTGGGATCATATTGTTTTGCTAGCATAATTCCATCACAGTCAACAATGGATATAAATGGAAAAATGAGGCAGAAAGGTACAACGGTATAGAATGATATGTTTTCAGATCAGTAATCAGTGTCTATTTAAAATAAAATAGAAATATATTAAATGATGTGCTTTGACTCTGTTTTATTAAGGTGAAGTGAAGTTTTATTGCTAGTCTCATGATCAAATGAAGGAAAATAGGGGTAGTGAGAGCTATGCACAGGAGAATAAAGCCAAGTAGCTAAAAATCTGCTTTATTAACCTAACAGTTTTTGACATTCTGTAAAGTCATTGAAATGCAATTTTTCATCCAGAGCTAAAAAGTTTCTATGACAGTATTAGTTAAATAAAAGAAGTCCTGGATATTGTGTGCATCTCCATTGCAGGAGACACATATGTTTGATTTTTTAGGACAGTGTAAAGGAATAAAAATGCTAATTTTCCCCATCTAAATTCTAGAGAATAAATAGAAAAATAATAGCTAAAATAGTGAAAATTACTTGCAAAATAGTAACTTCTACAAACAAACGCACTGGTTTTTCCATTACCTTGCCAAGTCAATACAGTGGCATTAAATTGTTCATATTCTTTCTTTGTAAAATGGATTTGTTTCTTTTTTGTTAGATTTTTCAATGTAATGGAAATATCAAGCCTAAGGTCATTCTTTCTTCAATTTTTATTTAGCAAATATTATTTTACAGTATAAACCAGTATGTGAAGGATCATCAGTCCTTAATTTATGCTTTTGCAGCCCAGCACTCACGTGTAGTTACACTGGACCAAATTTAACAATACTGAAGGAGAAAAACAGACATAGGTTGATCTTATGAACTTTTAAAGACGTGAGGTGCTTGCTCATGTCTGTGGTTCCACAGAAGTTAAATTGAATTATGCAAATAAGACCACATGTGTACACGCTGTCAGGTTCCAGTTAATAAATGGTCTTACTCCTCTGTTATTTTCATGAACTATACAAAAAAGATGCTTATGTAGACACTTCCTCAAAAAATATGAATAAAATTTTCTATGAGATGAGCAAAATAACACCATTTAATCTGGCTGTGAATGAAACTGCAAATACAGTGTTTCACTTTCTGAATTTCTGAACTGTTTTAATTACATTATGAATTTATCTCCATATGGTTGCTGAAATGCACTGGAAGTGTAGTTATTAGCCATTTGAATTTATGTTGTGCTGGTTTTTGGTGGGGCCTGATTCTTATGATTATATGAAGTGTCTGACACCTGTTGAGCAATGGAGAGGAGTGTTTAAAAAGATCTGCTGAGATTTGCTCCCTATTTACAGCCTCATAACATGGCCAAAAGCAGGTACAGTTACCTTAGTGCAAATTATCATCAGACCCAGTACTTTCATGCACCTTTATTTTAAATCCTGGCATTGCAGGTATAAGTATGTACCCATGTCATAAGAGAGTGGACGATTCCTAGAAACTTGTGTAATATATGGCAGTGATCTCTGGAGGGAAGAGATCACACACACTCACAAACACCCCCAGGACTGTCTGCAAGCAGCAGTGCCTTTCAGAGCTTAACCAGCAGAGATGCACAAGGCTTATGATAATCTTCAGCAGCTTTTGCCAGCTCTTGCAATACTCCTCAAGCATGTGACTCAAACACACTCACAAACACCCCGGCATCGTGCCCTGCCTCACGTGGCCTTTTGGTCACCGGTGGTTTGGCTTCCTGAGAGGGAGGTGAATCTATTCTTTAGTCTGAGTTTCCTCTGGTGTGCAAGATATGATAAAAAGAGGTCTGCCTTGCCATGTATTAGGTCACGTTCAGACTTAGTTGTAGTTCAGACTACTGCAAGCCAGCTCAGAGAAGTGGGAGGAAATATTGCTGTGCCCGTTCTCTCACATCCTTGCATCAATTTGTTTTTGACTACTCCTGCACTCAGAGGTGGTGGAACATAGAGTGGAAGTTGCAGCCTTGAAGTAGTGAAGACTTAATAAAATAAGGTTATTTTATTTTGTCACTGCTTACCAAGATATTTCTTACAAACCCAAAATTATTATTTTCATTTTACTGATGCTTTTTAGAATGAGGTGAAGGTTTTTTAGTTTGAGACCATGACAAATTCAACTGTTTAACAATCTGTTTTTATAACAGTTTTTCTGGCTGAGCTATGAGTTACAAATCAACTCAATCTTTCTTATTCTCTATTTCATTTTTGAGCTTTATTGATAGTGATGAGTCATATGAAAAAGACTTCACATATGTTAGTCGTTACTGAAATTGTTCATACAGTCAGCAATGACTTGCCATAGCAGTGGATAAAATTTTTTTATGGAAAAATCTCTGAATGGAAGCTCATTGTTGACATACATTACCAAGTGTCTGGCCATGTTTGTCCCCTCTTTTCTTCCAAAATTTTGAGAAGGCTGCTATATCTAATTTACAAAACACTTAACATGGTTGTAAAACTTATATTTAAAAAAGGAAGGGGTTTTATCCATTTTCTGAACACTCCAAATTTAACTAGCTGATATCTGAGATTTACTAAAAAAACCCCCATTTGAGCTACAAGAAGAAAATACTTGTTCGTGTTTTCACTTTGGTTACTTCAACTCTGTTAATTTCAATGGAGTTAACCAACACAAAGATGCTGGTCCTGAAGACATACATAGCCATGGTCTCATGTCATTAGTTCATTACTGATCAGACTACCTGAAGTCCAGATGTTGTCTGTGTGGTTCCTTCTGCATCCTGTTGCTTTAAGACTGGGTAAACAAATAACAAACTGCAGGCTCAACTCAAACAGAGCCCTTACATCAAAGGTGTTTCTCACTTACCTGTTCAAACCATGTCCTCTCCAAGTACACTGCTTAATTGAAGTCGCAGTGAGAACAATCAAGCTGACTGGGTGGTTTTTTCAGTGTTTATTAGGCTTCAAATACTATTAAAATGCCTTTTCCCAAATGTTAGTGAGGGCTCCCTGTCATGTGCAACAGGCATAGCCCAGGTGAGTGCACTGTCTGCTTGCTAACTTGCCATTATAAATTCTACTCTAAAAGCAGTCAGGGTTAGGGAACACTTGACTTATTTTAAACCAGCGTAAACCATCAGTTATTGATAATATTTATGATGTATTTTAAGAGAAAAATTATTATCAAATGGGTTAATTAATTGTGGCACCTCCATATCTTACTTTTTTTGCAGAAATGTATTTATTTTAAGAATCCTAACTAAATTTAAATTGCTGCATACTTCTGACATTCCCAATCCTACACTTTCCAAAATCGGGTTCAATTTTATCTTCTTTATAGGCCTTGAGAATATTTTAGGTGCTGTTTTACCATGCTATGTTATCTTCATGAGGCCTTTTTGCATCATCTAAAATTCTTCAAGACTGAATAGAAACTGTTTTTACAATAGTTTTGTTTCGGGTATATTGACAATTGTGACAGCAAGTGCTTGTGACTGTACAGCACTGGATGATAAAAGGCTTTCTCTGGAAGTTACCATTGGGAGCAGATGAACTGTCAGAGCTTGAGGAGACAGAAGTCACGTCCACACTACTGGTTGCCAATTAGCCAACTTTGAACATGGTCCATTTGTCAGATTTTAGCGAGTGAGCGTTGCTGGTAGCTGGAAGCAAGAGACAGGGAAAGCTATTACTGGAATAACACATGGAAATATTCAGTTGTTCTCTACAAGCTGTAACTTTTGTTTCATCAGCAAGTATGGAAGCAAACCTGGCCAGGCTTCCTGACTAGAAATTGTAGCACAGCTTTCTTTCATCAGATTTTGATAACTTCATCAGAGACAGGTGGCAATCTCTGGATTTTGACATTGTCAATTTTTTATAACTTGATAAAATCTCTGAAAGAGATTAAAAATCTCTGCTGAAATCCTTTTAAAATTTTCTTGGTGCTTTGTGTGAGTATCCTGGGGCACAATATGAATATTAATAATAATATCTAAAGTAATGCTGATCTGTCTGCCAAAACAAAAAAAAAAATTCCATTCTTTATCTCTGGTTTTTTCCACTATTTTCTCTATCAGTGGTAGTTATTGAAGTACAGAAGGAGTCATGTACCTAATATTTGTCTGTGTAAATTTTTTGGGAAAATGTCTGTCAATAAATTGTGTGAGCTTCTACAGAAGTATAACTGAAGCTACTTATTTAAAAATAAATCACAGGATAGTTTTTTTTTTAAAAGTCAATAAATATATATGGACTGCAGTTAAACATACACCATAGGCTGATTTAGGTGTTGAAACTAGATATGAACAGTGTTTTTGAAAAAACACATTGTGGTAGAAACAATGGAAATACTAAGAAGTGACTTCTTTCATAGAAAAAGTGGGTTTATTTGTAGTAGTTGAAAGACTATTACTTTTCTCTTGTTTAACCAATTTTAGACATTCTCTGAGCTTCCTATTTAAGTAAGTCCTACATCAATTACTGAAATCATTGCTTCTTTCACCTAAGGCCAAATCTTGAAGGCAATAAACACTTGCAAATGTTTTACTTTTGGTGAGAGTGGCCCAAGAGGCTGCAACCTGTTAGCCAGGCTAAAATAAAAGTGTTACACATATATTGGCCACAGACTTAGGAAGTTCCTTCTAATATTCTGGTTATGTTTGGTTTTTTGCCTTCATTTTGTAATTTATTATTGCAATCCATTTTATAACTGAAAAACTTCACTTCTTCCTTGCCAAATGTAGATGTTTGTAGATGTTATAATATTCCCTATAGCCTTTCTTTAGCAAATCTTAACAGTTCTTTTAATCCTTCTTCAAATGCATCCTCTCTAATCCACACACACACCCTCAGGTTTTTTTCTGAATTATGGCTAGGTCACTGGCACTTTTGCAGTATTAGAGTGCCAAAATCTGTGTACAGAATTCCATGTGCAGTGTCACCAAAGCCATGGGGAGAAAGATTATCACCTCATTGGGCTGTGATACAATATTTCTATAATACAGAGCCAGTTACTGTTTCAGCTTCTTAGATCTCCACTGTAAGGTTTAATTTACCATGCTTGGCTCTCTCTTTAGACTTTCCAGTGCGTCCTTTCTATGCAATTGCAGTGCATAACAAAGCGTGACATGGATTTTTGGAGGAAGGATTGAATTCTTAATATTTTTACTCATATTTCTAATATTTAAGAGGGTTTTTTTGTATGATTACTCTTTGACTAAAATATAAAACTGGCAAATTGAGTATGAAATTATATGCTGATATATGAAATATATGAAATATTTATTTTCTACTTCCTTTAAATTGTCACTGTTAAAGCATTCTGGCCCCTTGCTTGTGGCAATTTTTGCTTGCTGTTGCTGAAACAGTGGTGACATCTGAAATAATTTCAATACATTTTTAATAAGATTGTGTGAGGGATATTTTGTAAAGTCTGTTGATACATCGAACTCTAATGACAAAATAAGTGCAAACCCAGAAGGATCTTTCCCGTGTCTGGTTTTATGAGCATTTTGCTATTGATTGAGATTGTGAAACAGAGGATAAAAAAAGATATTCAATGTAGATCAGACCAAAAGGTTGGGAGGGTCTGTGAGGGGGAGATTAAAACTGAAAATGGTGATGGAAAAACATTGCCAAATGTTGGATAAACATTCTGAAATCAGTAAGGTGACATCCAATAGAGGCAGATCTCTAGATGGAAACACCAACACACTGTGAATTGATTAACTGTGCAAAATCACTGCAGATAATTATCTGGCCATAAACTGAATAGGAATCATTCCACAAATGTGATGCTGGATGAAAAAGAAAGCAAATGCTGCCATGAAGTGTGGAACAGGAGTGTGATCTAATTACGCCATGATATTTAGTACTGCTGGGGCTCTCCAGGACCACTGTTCTCCACTTGTAATCTCACACTTCAGCGTGTGGACAGTTTGGAGAAAGCTGAAAGAATGCCAGCAAGAACACAAGGCTTAGAAATGAAAGGCTGATAGAATTGATTGCTAAAGAAGCAGCTGAATGTAATAATCACCTGCAAGAAATGTTGTCATGGAAAAGACAATGATATGGGGGTTTATTTCCCTGTTTCTACTGACAATAAAAAGAAAGAAATTGATCTCTTTGAAACACATGTTGTTGTTCTGATGTTAGGAAATCTTTCTGATTTATAAGAAAAGAGTTGGGAACAGACTACATCTGGAAGTTTAGCAAGCTTTTGCAGAGGATTTTGGGAAAAGGAAATTGGCCAACTATTACCTATTCTGTCTCAGAATAAGAACTCCTCTTAAGGCCTTGTCTAGCTCCCTATAGTCATATATTTCTATGCATAATTCTGTTCCTACCTCTTGGAATTAAAGCAATATAAACTGAGTCAGAGAGGACTCACTTAATACAAACTCCTTCTTTTGCAGCTCAGCCAGCCTCAAGATCCCTCTTGCAAATGTTAGTCTAGCTATTTGTAGAAATAAATACCCTGAAGTCAAGTTTCATTGATAACAATAGTTTGTTGAAACTTTCTGGGTTCAGCAAACTTTCCCTGAAGTGAAGGTAAAGATCTGGGGAAAATGTGCCTGTCTCTAGATGAGTCTGCCCTAGGGAAGGGTGGTAAAACTTTGAGCTCCTGAGCCAGGCATAGAGAAATAACAGATTTTCTTTGCTTCTTTCTTTGCTATCCACACCACCTTTCCTTATTTCTCTTTTTTACAGACCAAACTTGAAACGTAAAAGAAAAAAAAAACCCAAACCCACAGTGTGGGCAGCTCAGCTGTGTTTTTGAATTTTAGTAAGGTAATCCTCCTGATTGTTTATTACCTGGTCTAATTTCTCATTAGTGTACTTTTTCTTTTTGATATCTTCAAATATTCTTTTACTCACGGTTTCTTCTTTAACTAAAATTACGTCAATGCATATTCACTTGCTCTTATCTTTGTCCAGCTCTGTTCATTTATATATAATTCTTTCAATTTCCATAACATTCTTGCTGCCCTCCATTCTTTGAGTAGACATTTGAGAAGCTGTACTGGCTGCTTGGCACTTTCCTTCCTTTATCAGCAGAATTATATTGTATGCTGATGCCTTTCAGGAGTCTCAGCATCCTTGAACTTCAATATCTACCACTCTAGGAATCCATTCTTTAGCATGCACCAAAGGATTAATGGGCTCTACCAGGGAGCATCCCTACTATTTTGAATCAGCTTATAGCTTGAAAAATTACAGTAATGAAGGTTAGATCCATATTGAACAGTCTTTGTCTAGAATTTTTACTTTTATGACTCATGAAATTTTCTCTTGTATATCTTAATTTTCAGATTTAAACTCCATTATTTTGCCACCTTGCAAATACAAAGGAGCTATATTCAGGCTTTATACAGCCTTCTATATATATTCAGGAACTATGAACAGTCCTAGAAATTATTACCTGTATATAGAGGTCAGGAGAGAGATACTCCAAAACCACCCTGGAGCTCATTTTAGTTATCACTGTTTTGTTGATATGGGTAATAGGATGCAAGTAAAAGTAGTATGAAGAATTACTCCTTTGGCAACTGCCAAACAGGGAAACTGAACCTCTCTTTGCATTTTCCACACTGTTTCTAAAAGGAAGAGAAACCAGAAAACCAAATGGAGAACCAAGGCTGGTTGTTAATTCACACTGGCCTTCCAAAAGTGTTCAGCCAGCTTGAAGTGTTTCTATAGCTTGAAGAGTTACTATAACCCTCACTGGATCACTCCATTAGTGTTACAGATTTTACCTGAATTCTTCTGTGGCCACCTCTCAACAGTTCTGGAATGTCTCACAGCCATTAAATTTGTGTATCCACACACCATTCCCGCAAAGCCACTGCTATTTCTGCTTTCTTCATAGGAGAAGTTAGTGCCAGGTAAAAGTCATGTTTAAAGTCATAAAGGCTTGCAGCAAATCCCAGGTCTATAGGAACCCTAACATTATATGTTAGCTCAGGTTATTGAGAGAAGAAATACCTGAAGAGTGAATGAAATGAAATAACCTATAAATTATAATTTAAAATATCATAATTGGCCGTGGCCACTACGCATCCTACCTTTCTAGGAGCAGCAAGTGACTTCTGCTAAGTGTAATGAAACTGGAAAATAAAGTTTGACAAAATCAACAGATTCTGAATGTCCTCCTCAAAACACCACCTTTTTAGTACCTGCAGGCCCTTTAATCAAACAATGCCAGTCTGTTCTGCAGAAAACAGGGCATAGCAGTCCCAGCTAATAAAACCTGGGATTTGTTGGTAGCGTAGATGTAGCAGTTTATTACTGAGTCATTTAAAGAGTAAAGTTTTTATTTGTGTGGACAGTTAGGAGAAAGCTAGGGATCTATGAAAGACAGGCAGCAAAAAAGGTGAACCCGTAAGATGCAGAGGTATATGTCATCGGATACTGATGCAGTCACAGGTTGATGCAGGTAAATGGAACTCCTCTACTTTTAATTTAGAATGATTTGATAATATTTCTTATTGGATCTGTGTTTACCATTTTACCATTGTCTGCAAAATTAACACATGTAGTACTTCTGGAAATTGGGATTTTACAGCTATTGCAGCCTTTGCTTGTAAAACTGTAGCCAGAGTTTGAACTTGAAATATGCCCCTTCAACCTTTTAATTTATGGAATATATTAAGCTGTAGAAATGTAAATAGGTGTACAAGGGGAAACCTATTAACTAGATTACATTCTTGATTTGCAAAAGCAAAGGAAGACTGATAAACAGCACAGATATTGCCTGTGCATTGTCTTATGGGAAGATCCATGTGTGTTGGATAAGGGAAGTAATACCCCATCATCCACTCTTTAACCAGCCCTTGAGGAACACGTTCCAGATAACAGAGCCAGAAAAAGCTCTGTAGATGAAAGCAGGAGATACTGGGCACAAACAAAGTCAGTCCATGAGCCATGGCATGCAGTGTTCAGAGAACAAAGCAGAGATTTGAAAATGCAATACAGAAATAAATAAAAAAAGCATATTAAATAGCTGCATGGAGTGAAGTGGACTTGCAATAATAAAAAAAAATTTTGATGTCCTATAAAGCTTCTCTTTCTTCAGATTATCAATTTTGCTCTATTGATAACTATGTAGAAAGAAAAAAGAGCAAGTACTGTCTTTATTGTATACTCTTGGTACGACAGTATGGAAATCTCAGGTGTAGAATTTAAATGAAATATTTAATTAATTTTCTGTGCACTGTAGTGATTCTTGGACCACTCAGGCAAGCCAGACATGAGTGGGTAGTGGGAGTTGCAGATCTGCATTTGCTCTTACATGTTTTACTTGTTCAGTCACCTTTAGTTTTCTTCCTGGGGCCTGATGGGAGCTCCCAGATTTGGGCTCAGGCCACAGAATTACCATGAAAGTGGGCTCATAACAAAGTACTGCAGTTGACTGCTTAGTTACCAGGTGAAGTTGGGATTGATTTGTAGGAAATTTGAACTGTGTCCTACTACAGGAATAAGCAAAGTAAATTACTCATTCCTGTATTGAAGCAGGTAACAACTGTGTAGATTGATACCTTTATTTTCCAAATCTCTTGAGTGAACCCTAAGTCAATCCTACTAAACAGACAGCAAATATTTTAAGATCTGATTAGTGTGTAAGCTGATGGCTTTATAACCTTAAAACCTTTATGACCCATCTCTGCAGGCAGAGAGGGTATGTTTTGGTTTTGTCCTGGATTACAGTCTACACTTGTTAGAGAATGACTGACAGCTTAGAAAATCAAACCAGCTTTTTTTTTTTGGTAGACATATATGTGTGTCTCTGTATATATTTCTATCCACAAAGCCTTAGAATTTTCAAAAGCAACTTGAGCACCATGTGGGTTGGGTCATAAGCAGATTATATTTCAGCAAAATTCTTATTCAGTTTGGCAGAATTAGAAAAGGATGGTGAAGACCTCTCCTTAATCATGAGAATGGTATTTTTCTGTAGCAATTTATGTCCCTGGCTGGTCCACATACAAAATTCTTAGATATATATCCTTTATCTTTCTGCCAGTATCTGAGTCCAGAAAACATCATGGTTGGCACATGAGTAGAACTGAAAGTAATTTTCAAATGCTTTGTTTTAAACTAATTTATCAATATTTAGGAGGCAAAAGTAGCTTCAGCCTGTTAGTGCAGATCGAGGTCTGCTGAAGACTTTCATCGGGCTTGACTCTTAGGCACATCAGTCATCCTTTAGATATAAACACGTCTGCTAAATTGCAGCAAGTAAAATACGTGTATTTGTCCTTGCAGGATAAGGGCTTTGAACTACGGGTGAAACTTTCCAAATTGTTTTGTCACCAAAGACTTTCAAAACTTTACTTCAAGTACCAGAAGTGAATTAATTGACAGCGTATGTTAATTGCAGGAAACTTTGCTCTTTACATAGACCTCAAAAACATCTTAAGTCAATGGGGTAAACAGTGTAGAAGGGATACAAAAATATTGCAGCTGTATGCCATTCTTTAGTCATTTTTAAGCTCATTATTATTGCTTATTTCTAAGTCTCTAGAAATAGGTGTATCCAGTACATCTGCTGATATATCCTGAACCAGAGTCACACAAGGGGCAGGTTGTAATTAGACAGGGGGTGGGGGAATGAGTCTGATGTTCTGCCAGAGCTCATTAAAACAGGTTGTGCACTCCAGTGCTCAGAACTGGTAACAGAACATACTACTGACAGCATAGGGAGGAGAACATGAAATTATTTTTCTAAAAAAATTAGAAAAAAAAATGGAGAAGAAAGGGGAAGTAAAGAAGAGTGAGTCTTCTTTTCAAGGACTGAGATAGTGCTGTTGTGACCATATGTTGGTAAACCAAAATGCAGTTGTATTTTACCATTTATTACCAGGGCAAAGGTTTATTGCTCAAAGGTGCCAGGGCCAGAGTCAGTGTCTGTACTGCCCAGTCTGACTGGCATTTATTTGGCAAGGTGCACAAATTTTTTTGGCAGATCTGGTGGTTGCACTTGCCAATCATGTCCTATACATTCCTGTGCATTTATGTTTGACAGTATAAAAAGATGTGTGTAGTACTGTGAGCTGCCATTTCTTGTTAAAGCTGATGCAGTTCTAGAAAGCATTTCATTTGGGGACAACTTTTATGCATTCTTACTCATCCTTGCTTTCTAATGGCCAGGTTTTGACCCTGAAGGATGCTTTTAATATGTAGATAACAGAGATCACCACTTGTCCCAGCAAGGTCAAACAAAATATGAATTGCTATCTGGCAGCCTTGGCTTTGCTGCGTTTACTTTGGCCAGACAGAATGGACACCCTGCATGGGGTAGCAGAAGAGGGGCGGGGGGGGGAAATGCTGTTGAATGCAGTAATGGACTCATGAAGCTTATTTTGCAAACAAATGTTCTGTAGTTCACAGAAAAGTAAAAAGCAGTGAAGCAGGAGCGTGTACAGCAAAATAGCCTTAGGTGCATTGGTAGCCATTTAAAAAAAAAGGGAAAAGAAAATAAATACTATATAAAATACTAAGATATGGTAAAAATGAGAGCAGATGTAGTCTTGAAATGAAGATTTAGGGTAAGCTGTTTAGTAACCAATTAACAAAATTAATGTAATGAAGCTTTCTTAACTTAATGTAAAAATGCAAGAATATTTCCCTTCTGTTGATTCCCACATAAGAGGAAGCTTTGGCAAGTCTGAAGGTTATTTCAGTCAGAGCATGTCAGGAGGCCAAAGTTCAGCACCTCTTCTGCACAGATCTTGAGAGAGAACATAGGTCCTCAAAGGTCTAACATCATCTGTTAAATACTTCTTTCATAAACTTCTTCTTAGTATAAGATATTATTATTCTGTAAATCCTGTACCAGGTAAAATAGCATTCTCATTTATATAGGGCAGGTGAGAGGATTTATCCCCAGTTTAGCTAGACTGAAGAATTGAACAGAAATTTTGTTACTAAATGGTATCTCCCAGTAAACTAGATTTGTGATTCTTGTTTGAATGCTATTCCAATATCCTATGGAGATATTGTGTCCATACTATATGAACAGTATTACCCCTGTTCATTTCTTATTGATCAGAGATACTAAAGCTCCCTGGATCCAGGCCTGATTTCAGCTGTAATCCTATAAATCTAATGGAAAAGCAAAGCTGATAACTTTTCCTCTGTAGAAATGGGTGAATCCAGACTGAATACCTGCCAACCATTCCTAATCCAAATCATGAACAAATGACCACATATTAACATATCAGTGTAATAATACACAGGATGAGGCAAGGTACTGGCAGAAATGCTAATGAACAATAACCCTTCTTTATTCTGGGAAGAGCAAATAGCAGAATCAGCTCCAAGGCTTGCTTTGGCACCTGCTCTGGACTTGGTGGCCCTAGGTAGATTGACATTTGCTGAGAATCTGGGCTAGAGATGCTCTCCTCTCCACAGTAATTTGGGACTGGACCTTACACACCAAGACAACCATGGAAATCATGTCTTTTTGGAAAGGAAAGTTTTCAGTGCTTCTGCTTCTACTGCTCTAGTGTGTTCTCAGCTGCAGTTATAACTGGTTTTGATCCATATCAATGGTTGGACAAGCTTGGCAAATGCATAGAAAAGTTTTCATTTCAAAATCCAGGGAATAGCAGAGAAAGGTCCTGGAAAAGGAGAATTTTGTGGCTCTGTGGCACATTATAACTGGTGAAATGGAGCAGTCAGCTGTGCTATCAACAGCTCTGGACTATGAGATTTTTGGGATGTATATCAAGACCAAGCTGATAACTTGCTTAAGCCATCATGCAAATTCATAACCTAGAATAACCAAAACCTACAATTATTCTTAATACTAAACATAGAAATTATTGGAAAAGGCTGGGAATATGTTAAGGCCTTTACAATACTTCCTATATTTGCTGCTTTCTTTATGTAGAGTTTCTCTTTGTAGATGTATGAACAGGTGTTAAGATGAACCAGTAAAGAGGTTACAAGAATATTAATTGCTGCTTTGAAGTGTTATCTTTAGGGAAAGTAAATTAAAACATAAACAAAGCAAGTAATAAGTATGCTCCTGAGGCAACAGATAAGACTCACTCAGAGAAGTTTCAACACCAAATGACCAGCATTTTCCTGCCTCTGAGGGAGCAGAAAGGCTCTCCTCTATCACAAGAGACCATTCCTGAAGTCAGGGAGGTATTTAAAGTGGATACCAATTTCTTGTTCTTCTGAAGTGAGAAGTTCAGAGCTTTTACACCAGTTCTTCACCAGAGGACTATCCTTTAATTAGCTGAATCCGCACATGTCTGGCTAAATGGATGCTCTGGCTGTTTTGTACAGTGTATCTGGAGGCCTGGGACACTCTTTGTGTGATAAACTTGTCCAACTGGGTATTTGAGTTTTTTTTACCTGAGTAAACTCCTAGGATGCTTGGTTGCAACTCTGTACCACCTGGAATAGCACTTGCAACCTTGAAGTTTACATGACAGGTGAATGAAGTCTGGATAAAGACAAGAAAATTAATCTTTCTTTGACAAGAATAATTTTGCCACCAAATTCAATGGTACAGAAAAGATTTTTATCCAGTATATACAAATCTGACTCTTTTCTTTTGATCACAGGGCTGTCTTGATATTAGTTGTATGGCGTGACCCATTTGGAATCAAAGTGCTTTTGGGTGTCAGTTATTGTAATTAATTCCCAAGATATATTCCAAGCTCTGGATTGCTTGCTAGGTTTTGGTCCTATTCAGTCATTTTTGTTTCAGTTCTGGGATTTGACATTTCATATTAATAAATGGTGTTTGTGAGACAGTGGGCATTAATATCTGAGTGGACAGGAGCTTTACTGACCCTGACATTTGATGAAGAGCTCATCTGCCTACATAAATCAGCTTGGTTACTGGAAGACTGTGATGTGTTTATTTCTGAACAATAACATAAGGCAAACAGATAGATCAGTAAAGGGAAAGAAAGAACATATCAACAGGAGTCTGAACGGAGACCAAATAGTGATGAGAATGAAACCTTATCTCAGGATGCAGGAGTTGGCATTCCCTGCTGCCAACAGCTTTCACGAGCCAAATAAGAGAGAGAAGTGTTTTATAAAAATTATAAAGAAGTTGGGGGAACCCCTTAGATAACTACCCACCTACATGTAGCTGTCCCTGAAAAACCAAACAGCAGGAATGAAATCCAATAAATGCTTGTTCTTCAGTACAGCCAAATGTCAGCTGTGGGGCTTCAGTGAAATGAACAAGCTCTGTCCTGAGTAAATATATATATGAATAGCTTGGAGCTGCACTATCAAAGAAAAACAGCTGAACAGCGGAACAACAAAACAAAGAAGCTCTGAGGCCTTCCACTGCCTACAGCAATATGCAGTTCAAGATGAATACTCTGCTCATTTCCATTCTAAAACTAAACTCTATCTTCAATGCCATCAATATTATCAGTGTCACTATTGCAACTGCAGCATGAGTCTAATGCAATAGCTATTAATTAGACCATTTTGCCCTCCTCCAACAACAACCCTAGTGCATCAGTTCCTAATGGAGTTTATCTTATTGTATTTTGATTTTTCTCAGAGCAGCCTTTCTGAATTTTAAGTTACTGTGCAGTAATTCAAAGTACAGCAAAGGTTATAGAATACCCTTCATACTTTACCAGCTCATCTGCTTCACAACATTACACACCAGCAGCATAAACAGCCAACTCAATAATGAAGAATGCTGACATAAAAAATAGCACCCTACAATCACACACTCCAACTCTTTTCACGCCTCTCTTGGTGGTCAGCAAGGTGAACAAAATTAGGAATGTCAAAGAGAGAGGGCAAACCAGTTAAAACTTCACTTTCAGAGGTAAGAAGTTCTCATCCTTAAAACATCATCAGCTGTTGCATTTGTTTTGCACCACAGTGGTTATCCTGTATAGTTTCAATACTTCTGGATTAGTGTAAATCTCATTGTTTCTTTTGTCAGCCTATATTTACCATGTTATCTAACTTGCTGGTTGGAGTCTGTCCATTGGTAGATGAAAGAGCAGTAAGTTAATTTGCTTTGTGGGAGCACAGGTTGCTTCCACCTCAGTGCACAGGCAGTGCTGCACATCTGCCTGTAGTGACATCACTGTGCTCCCACCTCCTTTAGTTATTGAGTAGAGATAGGACATGGAATACACACCTTTTCTTACCTACCTCTGTCTCCTCTGGTCCTCTGTGTTTTCACAGTCCCCATCACAAACGGAGCTCAGCTGCTCAGCTTCAGCAAAATCAAAAAATAAAAACTCAGGATACCTTGTGAAAACCCAGCTCCTTCAGGCTGTTGCAGAAATTAGCCACAAAATGTTGTAAAGATTTCCTAACATTTCAACAAACAATCAGCTCCCTTGCCTAATCAGTGGAGATGACAGTTGTTTTGCAGCAATTCATGAAAATGTAAAATATTTGCCTATAATTTTGGAAGGGGACTGTGGGTCTTATTGATCATTGATATTGTAATCCTTGCTGCTGTGGGTGAATTTCTGCTTTCTCTCTCAAGCAAATTATCTAAAGTTTAAGACCTAACCTATCAACCAAGGAAGTTTTGAGATCTATAATCACATATATATACATAGATATACACACATATGTTAGTGTGTATGTTAGAATCATCTGTTCCATGAAATTGCTATTTCCTGACTTTGGATTGGGGTATATTTTGAAGGAAAGCACATTCTGGTCAAATTTCATTTCAGTAATTAGTGAGATATGTGGGCTTGGTTTTTTTTTTTTGGTCTTTTGTTTGGTTTTTTGTTTGTTTGTGGGTTTTTTGTTTTTGTTGGTTTTTTTGGGTTTTTTTTTGTTTGTTTGTTTGTTTTAATGGAAAAGAAACTAAAATGGAACCTAATTTTTTGAAATTACAAAATGCTTTAACTCATATTTGGTTCCAGTTTCTGCTTTTCAGGTTTAACATAACCTGTAAGCCAACATGGAACTAGATTGCAGGCATCTGATCCAGCAGCTTCTATGCAAGCAAACCCCCCACTGACTCCTGCTGACTTAAGGGAAGCATCTTATTGCGACTGATGATGAGTTTGAGTCCTTACAAGTGTGAAGCTTTAGGTCCAAATGTGCTGAGAGGCTTAAAATATCCATGAACAGAAATACAGATATTCAGTGTTGCTGAAATGTCAGAGAAGTTACTCAAAAGTGTCATGATGCAGTTTCCTTATCACTGGCAAGGAAAGAGAACTATAGGGTCTTCCATAATCTTTTTATAAGATCATTGTGGCCTCATCCCTTTAGAACACTTGATACTCTTGGCTCCCTGGAGTGGAACAGGAATGAAGTGAGCATGAGGGACAGTTAGTCCTGAAATCTTTGAATTTGAGATTCAGTGCAAGTTCTGCCTGAGTGATTTATGAGGTAGATGTTAGGGAGGAGACTTTGAGATTTAGCCCTATATGTCTCTCTGGTTCAGACTCACAAGTATTTAAAACTCCATTATTGTTTTAGTAAAGCTGTTTAAGAATTTGCTGAAAACACTGTCTCCCTTGATTCTTAATGTCTACAGGATATTTCTTATGATAAATATTAATAATTTTCAAGGACATGGATGAATGCATTTTTATAATTATCAAAACCCAGACATACTGGTTTAGTGTTTAAAATTAATTATAGTATGGAAACCAGCATTCCATAAGGGAATTATATTAACTCATCAGAATGAGTTCATTTTGCCTTTCAATTTACATTTGTTGAATTTTATTTACTGATTTTGTATTTAACTTCTAAGGACTTACTGAAAACTCAGTTTTTGTAACTAGAGGGCCTTATCCTAAATGTTTGACTTGATGTGTATTTAATTTAGATGACCATGTATTTGAGCTTGCAACAAGTACATAAATACAAAGAACTTCAGAGAACAAGAGTAACTAATTTTCAAAAAGTGCCTTCAGTTGCAACATTCTTTATGGTATGAGAATGGAAGATTAGTATTTAAGCATTTTAGATTGGTTTTCCTTCAGGATTCCTCAGTTTACTATGTTACTGAAAGGCAAAGGTGAGCAAGCACAAATGGCAGTTAGCCAGTGCTCATTTCAGGGCCCACTCTGTTTTAGAGTCTTTAAAGGGTTACTGATGTATAACAAAATGGGACACCATTTTAAGGGCAGTTAAAATGCCTCTCAGCTCTAATGCAATCTACTTTAGAGTTGCCACCCAATCTCCCCAATATTTTGAAGACTGGTTTGCTTCTCTTAGCAAAAATAGCACTGAAAGTGGGCACCCTTGACTAGTCTCCCTCGAAAGTCAGAATTGAGATAGTATTGTGACATTAGTATGCATCCTTGCTCAGAACAGTGTAACTGATGCAATACATTTACAGCAAATTTTAAAATTTCCATCATAGTAAAGAGAAACTGTCATTCAATCTAGTGAAATGCTTTCTCAGCGTCAAAAGATGCTATTACCACAGGACTGGTATCATTTTTCATCTTAAAGAGGATATTAAACAAGCACAGCAAATTCGTGCAGGTGAGCCTACTGTACTAAACATAAAATAAAAGCACGCATTGTTCAGGATTAATTATTTTAATGCTTATACACTTGAGTCAATTGGCCAATAACTTTGCCAATTTGTTAATACCTGTATTTAGGAATAAAATGGATCAATGTAACCTATATTGGTATGTTTCAGTCTGTTTCAATGTTGCCAGAATCAGCACCCTGCAGTCAGGGAAGTATCTGCTGGTCAGCACCTGGTTTGCATAATGTAGTGTTACAAAGATGAAAAAAACAGCCAACATCAGCGGGCAAAAAAAAAAAAGTTCCCCTTTTGAAATGTGAAGGCTAACCTTGTCTAATGATTACAAGATTTATGAACAATTCAATAGCAATAGACTATAAAAGTGATAGGTCAGGCCACGTGTACACAAAGACTAAGCAGCTTTGGGTGAGATAAAAGATAAGGCAAAGATCCAGCTTAGATCCAGAGCTGTATTTTCAAGACAGCCCAGCATGCTGAGCAGTAACATCTTTATACAGAAATACTTAGGTTTGAGTTTAGGAATTTATTTTAATCACACAGATTTGAATAAATAGCCTCTCTTTTCATGGATCTTGTGCTCCAGGCAGAGGGAAGTAAAGATGTTATTTCCCTTTACACCACTTCTTTATTAAGATTCAGAAATGTTATTTCAGTTACATTAGGTATGATCAGGGAGCATCCATTGCATACCATACTTTCTGTGTACCATCTTCAACTTCTAAGTCCTGATTAGCTGGCTTGAAGTGTCAGCAGCTATGGGCAGCTTTAGACCCCATAGATTTCTTTTCTGCTTGTGTGAGGGAAACTGTGCAGATCAGACTTACAATTTTCATAACATTTTGATTGACTTCTGGACTGTCTGTGTTGCCAAGATATTGTTTATCCCTGACACACCCTTCAAGGTACTTCTCACCTTGCGCTGTTTCTGTATTTCCTGCATATACTCTTCCACCCTCCTCTAATCTCTTCCCCTTCCTCTCTCACCCTTCAACTATGTAAAGCTGTGAAGAGAGCAATCTTTCTTCTGAATGTTAGTTAATAATATCCAGACTGTGAAACTAAAACTTACAGTACTGCATTTCTAATTAACCAGAAAGACATGCTGTAATAATATAGCTACAGACAAGGAGCTCTGCTAGCAATCACCCAGTGCTCTGTTGAAAGCAGTTTGCCAAGCAGACCAATCATTAGCCAATTACATCATGAAGCTCTCTATGGAATGGATTTGGTACATACATGGTGGAGCAGATGGTGGGGAAGAGTAGCCAGGGGGAACCTAGTCCAGCTGCTCAATGGCTGGACAAAGAAAAGTTGGAAAAAAAAGAGGGAAAGAAAAGAGCACAAGTGGTTTTAGTTGAAGATGAGGATGGGGGATTTGAGAACGGTTTCTCTTGGGTGTTAGTTGTAGGGGTAATATGTTGGAACAATTAGTACAGGTAATTTGAAAGCACTGCAGTGATCATGGCTCCTGGTTCATGGTTTCTGGTTCAGGTCTGCACAGTTTCTTGTAGGTCCTTGTGCCTTGCTGTCTAGAGAGGCGATACAAAGCAAAAAGGGCTGAGGAAAGGGAACTGCAAACCAGAGTTGGACCATATGCTTAAAACATTTGCTAATAGAGGCTGGCTCAGCTTCTCATGAAATGAGCCTGTGCATAGCCTGTCTTTGTCTTCTGGTGAGAGTGAGGAAAACAGGTTTTTTTTCCAATGCGCATTAGTCTCCCATGTGTCTTGCCAGCTTTTGATAACTGCTAATTGTAATTCAGGAAAGACTGTGGGGCTTCATAACTCTTGGTAGCTAAAAAAGTGCAGGATCAGAGTCAAGTACTGTTCTAAGCCAGTATTTGTGTGAGGTCACTTCCCACCCCATTCTGTTTGAAACTTCTTTCAAGCTGAGATGGGAGAGGTTGCTATTGCAGCAATTCTCGGGTGATGCTGAGAAATAAGAATTCTTGGGTTTGAGAAGTCAAGAAGGTTCAAGTTTCCAAAACAGCCTTCTAATTTTCAGTGCCCAACTTTAGGCTTTGTGGATTTCAATACCTAAGATACTGAATATTCACAGTTAAGAGGTGGCAGCTCGGAGTTGAGTGAGCAACATTCCTTACCTTCGCTACACAACAGTCTTCTGGAAATAGGGATGAAGCCACATATATTTTGTGACGACTAGTTAGTGTGTAGACAACCCTTGAATATGAATAGTGCTTAGGAAAAAAATTTTGATGATCCAAAGAAATCTATGAAGTCAGTTTGATTAAAATGATTGAGCCATCTCTACAAACAACACTGGTACATAATTCCTTCTCTCCTCACTTAGGAAGAAACACTGTCAATGTTTGCTTACTAGCAGGATATTAAAATATATACAAAAAAAAAGAAATTCCAAAAGCACTGACCAAACAAACACAGAAGCATTCCATTAATTCATACTAATATATCATGCTCATTTATTCACTTTTCTACTAAGCTTTGGTTCTTCTTTCCTGTTTGCAAGTTCTTGAACCACATCCCACAGTCCTTCAACGCAGCAGACTGCTCGTGAGCTGGAGCTGATGTGCAGATGGACCCGAGCTCCTCTGCACAGGCTCCAGTCTGGGTGATGTGAGCCAGCTTCATCCCAGAAGGGTTTAGTCAGTGATGTGGTTCTGTGCCTGAGTTAATGTGCCAGAAGAGACGTGCTTTCACATTCCAAGCTCCACATTTTCCAGGCTGATATTGCTTAGAAGCAGAGAAGCTCTCATTTATCAATGGACAGAAACGGAGCCCGCCAAAGTGGAGGAGTCACTGCTGGAGAGTGACTCAGGATTGTGACAGAGATGAAGCGGTAGGAGACTGAGCAGAGGAAGCTCGTACAATGAGCAAGAACAGCTTGTGTCACGTTGCCACCTGTTCCTTTGACATCAGAATTTATGGTCTAAACCATAAATGGCCTAAGGCCTCATTTATTTGAAGTCAGGATAGACTCTACAGAGCTCAGCTTCACATTTCAAGTACCAAGCACATGCAAAACTGAACAAACCTTATGGAATTTGAGGGCTTTTGGTAACAAATAAAATTAGATACCATGCAAAACTATTGTAAATGGAAAGATGTCAAAGTAATCCCATCTAAACTAAAATAAACCATAAAAAAGGGAAAAATTAAGTAAATAGATAAATATGAATGTTTGAGGCCAAATGCCTCAAACTCACCAAGGGTTTCCTTGTTCCCACCAAGGAAATAATCAGATTGCAGTAAAAGTACTGGGGCAAAACTCCAGTTAGTATGTTCCTGGCCCTGTAGTTTATGGGAGAGGACACAAAGATAATCATTGCCTTGAATAAAATATATGTCATGATTGGGAAAAGTACATGATTTTTTGAAGTCCTGTCACTTGAATAAAAACCATGAGGTGGGTAGGGATGACAAAGGCTAGAGAATGTGATAACGTATTATTAGCAATTCAAAGAAAGAAGGGTACAGCTGCTGCAGGAAATGTTGGATCCAGCTCTGCAGCTGAGCTGCATTTGGTCCTCTGCCCTGAAGTGTTAGAAAGAAAAATGAGTGTATGTAGTCATGGATTTGCTCTAATCCATGATTTGAGGATGCCAGTAGACACCCAAGATATCTATCATGGAACAGAGAAGGCTTGTTTTCTGTATTTGTTTAAGAGTGACAAATATCAATAATATGGCAGAAATGTTTAAACAAGGACACAGCACATTGTAAAGGAAAACAATCCATCTGTTTCAGCAGCTGGTTTCAAGCAACCAGTTAGGTATCTCTTGCAGTGAAGAAACTCTCCCAGGTTAGTTCCTACAATACACATTTATCCTGGCTAGAAGAGTTGTCTAGGGTGGTTTGCCTAGGGTGGTTTGCCTAGGGTGATTTGGACACAGGAAATTATTTTATAACTGCTGTACTCTGTACTCTTGGGTAGGTTTAGATTCCATGTCCAATTGCAGTTAACCAAGGAAGCTGCATAAACATGGTCACTGTCTCCATACCTTTCAAATGACTGCACCCCCAGCCGAGATCTCTGGTGTCTGGTAGCAGAGGTCTGTCCCCATCTCGTTCTGCAAACAGCCAGAACCAACAGGCAGCTCACCTGAATGCAGAGATCCTCCTTCCATCTCTGTCAGATTCTTGGGAAACATGAGCACTCAGGACCTCTCAGCACTATGGTGAGCCTCCCAAGACTTTATTTATATATCTGTCTCCGGAGTATGCTGGGTAAACAGAAGACATTTGTACATTGCAAAGGTGGCCACTACATAATTTCAGGAGCGCACACGACTCAAGCATGAAATTGCTGAGCTATGACAGAAGTCACTGACAGCTACTCTCACACGGTACATTAATATTATTGCTCTGAATTAACACATATGCATATATAGTGATATACTATGTGAATAGTAAAGTTGATTCTTCTGAACCTCTAGATAAGAACAGTAGCTATTACCAACATAAGATCTCTATAGCTTGGTCACTGAAGGACTTGACTTGATTCTATGATTGTATCTTTTCAGTTGGATGCCAGTGGATCCCCTTGTTGCCACAGTTTTTGCTCAGCCTGTCATCATAAGCAATGTTTGTGTTTGTGTTAGAAATAGCAGGAGACCTTTCTATTGACTTTCTAATAATACATAAAGAATTGCAAACCAATCCATAATGAGCACTTATTCTTCTTTGCTTCCTTTTTTGCTCTGATGCTTCATGTCTGATATTTGCTTGTTGAGGATTTTTTTTAAGTTTAGAAATTCTGTTGTGTTTAACACTTTGACTTCCTTTTGATGTAGTTTTTCTCTCCAAAGGAACAAACATACGTAGACTGAAAACTGAGCCCTTCAGGATCCTCCTAAGATCTCATATATTACAGCAAAGATACCCCACATTTAAATTTATCCAATCTCTCACCAAATCATAGTAATGATATCTTCAGTTGCTTGGGTCCATGTGTTAAATCTGTGCTTTGTTTATACACAGGATATATGACTTCCTTTTCTTATTTTGGTAGTGAATGGTAAAACAAAATGCCATGAAGGAGCTCCAGGTCATGCCTGTTTTGCTTCCACAACTGGCATTGGGTAAACTCCATCTCAAGCCTCCTGTGCTAATTTCTTAATCTTCAAAGTTTCTGACTTTAGATGAGTAATTCTGAGTGCACTGTATATTCCAGGATATGTCTTGTTTAACTTCTCCAAAAAAGTGATTAGAATGAAGCACAGTGTTTCATGTGTGGTTTTAAAGCAGATGAGTCAGTTCAGTTGAGCTAGACATTGTTTCTGAAACATCCAGCACCTTTATTTAGACTGGGGGGAAACTAAGAAATAAGAAGGAAAAAACCAGCAGATTCAGCAGATCTTATCTCACTATTTCCCCCTCCTGTTTTCATTTGCACTTCCATTTCCATGCAATATTTCATTTCTTTATGCATCTATCACTGTTTGCTTCTGTCAGAAGTTCAAAGGCAGCCTGCTTTCATAAAGGAGAGGCAGTATTGACTGATCTATAATATTGTTTCTACCTTTTTTGACCAATTCTCAATGCATATTTTGAGTTTTGAGAAGCATTTCATGAGTCACTGGGCAGTTTGAAAAATCTATAGTGTAGGCTCATTACTTTGCTGGCTGCTGAATGTTTTCCATTGGTTGTGTTGCAAGGCAAAAATGCAGCACTTTTTCTCAGGAAAAAGAGGTTAAAATTTCATATATGCATAAATAATAAAACAACACATGGAGGTGATATCAGTGTGATGTATTTCATTTTATATATACTTTTGACTGCCCTGCTGTCCATTACTCCACAAAAACTCCCATCATATTCCAACCTCCTTAGCACCTTTAGTCTTGCTTTTCTAGGTAGTCAGTCAAAAAAAGTCTCCCTTCTTTCCTCTGAAATGTGGCACTCCCAGCCATTCTCCCAAATGTCACTGGCTGCAGGCCCAGGACAAACACTGTTCTGTTCTATGCTAGTGATCATGGTTTAAGCTCCAGCCTCATGAGGCTGCAGAAGTGGGAGCTTTACACTTCCAAGTGAGCTCCTTGCCCCAGCAAGCAGAGATGGATAAAATGGCTGTAGGAGTTTATTTCAGTAGAGCCAAGAGGTCCAGCTCCTGGAGACAGATCCAGGGCTTCACAGACCACAGAATATAATGGAAATGACAAAATGATGCAACTTACCAGGAGTCACTTTTAGATTAATTTAAATATTTAGCAAATATTTTGTCGTGTTTCCTACCTATCAAATCTTAGTAACTCATTCTGCATTTCAAAGGCATAAGGATATCAAAGTTGTCCCGATACAGTTAACCTCACCCCTCCAATCTATTTTAAGCACTTCTATCACCAGTATTTTTCTGAAAAACACCTTCATACAGATAGTGTGATGGGAATGTATTTAAGTGCTTTCAGCACTCCTGCAGAGTGACATGCAGAACTCACCTAGAGTTTAACTACTTATATCACACCAGATCCCTTTTCTTCTCACTCTTTTGTGAAGGGTAGTAGATAAACAAAAACTCCCTTTGTCTTATTCTCTTTAAAATTAGGCACAGATCTAAATCAGTTCTCTAAAATATTTTTTCCAGCAAAAGAACCACACTGCCATCAATGAGTCGCAAAATAATTAAACATTTAAGACTGTCTGGGCTTTTGTTCTGAGGAGGTGACAAGGCTGAAGGGTAGCTGCAGCTTCCAGTTTAGAGGCATTCTGTGTACTGACTGCATGTGTAAACACTCTGCCTCTGGCCATGGTGGAAAGGAGACAGGCACAGCAAGATCACACAGGCGGTAGACAATGCACTTAGGGAAAACAACATCTGGATCATCCACAGAAACACCAACCATTGCCCTCATCCCAAATTCCACTGAATATTTCCCCTACCAGTTGCTGAGGTGCACTGGCATGGAGGCTCCTCCACTCGAGTACTCATTGCAGGCCAACCATCATGTGGAAAGTACGTTTATAACTGTGCATTATAGTAAGGTGTAAATGATGCTATATAATCTCTATAGGAACTTCATGAGAAATCAGCCATAGCTTGAAAGGGTTATTTTATATCTATTTAAGGAAATCTCTGAAAGACCAACTGGGCAAAAATGCATTACAAAAAGGTAGTTATTTCATACATCCAGACATCTCAGGGGAAGTTGCTGTTTGAGCGGTTTTATTTAGGAATCAGTGAAAGAACTCTGTTGCTCCAAGTCCATTGTCAGTTTTGAGAGATTTCTCTCTCTGCACCACTACTTCTTTCACAGATATCTCACTCTGCATGGATTTTTATGTTGTCATTAGCATCTTAGGTCCTCCTGAAGCTGCCACAAGCAGATTTTTATTCCATATGGCTATTTTGTCAGCCTGTAGCTTCAAGAAAGATGAAAATGGGAAGGGCAGGTTTGAAGAGGAGACAACCCAGACCATTCCATGTAGACGAAAAGCTCTCCTCAGTCAGATTTGGTTGAAAAGCCCTACTACCACTCTGCCACTTTTTCTCCTGGGCTAGGGAAAACAGCTGTTTATGTTTTAATCTGTCTTTACCCCCAGCTCTAAGGAGGAACAGAAATGCATGGATCGTTCATTATCCCTTGCATATAGAAAATAAATTGGTTGAAGCAGAAAGTCAAATGGACTTCAAGAAGTTTTCTGTATTGACTCATTTCCAAGTTGATTAAATGCTCTTAAGTGCAGCCTATGCTCTTCTCCTTGCAAATCTAGCTATTGGGTATACAGATTCATATTTACATGTATGCAGATTCCAATAGTGTTAAAACCCCCAAACCTCCAGATAGCTAGAACTATTAGTTCATAGGAATTTAAAATTAAATTAAATAGCTGGGCTGTTTTCCAGATGATTTTTAAAGTCCCTGTGCTTACACAAAAACCTCTATAGGATTTACGTTACACTACTGTATTTGTTTCAGTGAGCATTTGACTGCCAAGAATACGGTCTATGACCAAAATGGCAATCTAATTAAATATTTGACAAGCAGAAAGCTGGACATTATTCAAGTCAAGCATTAAATTAGAAAATTTAGTTTGTCTCCTTTATCAGTAGATTTTTAAATCAGCCTATTGTACCAAAACCCGTAAATTTAATGAATTTGGTCAGACATACTGTGTAACAGATGTCTAACATACAGCCAGGAGCCTAAATCATAAAAATGATGCTTCACTTTGGCACTGCAAAATATATATGAAAGACTCAGAAAGGTCAGTCACCAGCAACCTGCTTGCTGGTAGTTGAGAAACAGCACTGTAAAATGTATGAGCTGCCTTCTGTAGTCTCTTATAGGAAGCCTTGGAAAGCCACAGATAACTTGCTTTAATGATTCATCAAGTTGGTCCTTTGTTTCACTAATTTGAGTGTCAAGTGCAACCACATAATAAAGAATTACCAAGACCCGATAAGATTCTTCTTACATTGCTCTGTTTGTCTGAACAACTGGTACTGTTGAAACCAGACCTGCAAACCGCATAAACAGTGAGTGTGTAACTGGTGGCTTCCGTGGAGTGATAAAGCGTGTTTACTGCGTTATCCGCTGGTGAACCACACCTTCATGTTTCTTTTTCCTTTCTTAAAAGGCACTAATTGCAGCATGCTGTGCCCATGCTAGAGATGGCATTTGTTTCACTGTTAGTCCTCCAATGAATTAACAAAGATAAAAAATTGATTTCTATGACAATTCCAGCCTTGAGAAACGTGCTATTGTGACCGTGGTTGAGTTACCCTGTTGATAGTTTTCTCCTTAATATAATTTTTAATACCACATAGCTGTGGGTTACATGTGAAGCCATATATTAGAGCTACTATTTCGATGAGTGGTTTCAAGTGAAATAACTTCATGATTAGGAGATAGATTTTTTTAATGCTGTCAGTCTAGTAACTTCGTAAGAGATCAACCCTAAAAATGGCTTGTGTAGAAGAGGCACATTTATAAACGTGGAATTCCCACAGCAAAAGATATTTGTATCTGGGGTCTGATAAACTTTTCACAACTGAACTGTACACTATTAACACAAAGAAAGAATAAAAAACTTTACAAGGCTGCTTGTAAGAGTGGGAAAATGTCTGCCTTCAGAAACCAGAGAGATGGCATGGGGAGCAAGTCTGTGAGATTTCATTTTTAGGTGAAGAAAGCTTCTGTCAAAAGGGTCTGAAACCGGTTGTTAGAGCTTAGGCAAGATTGTGTGAGGGGATATTGTCAGCACCGCACAAGGAGGTGAGGGCGTCGATTTTTTTACTAACGTGAATTTAAAGTATTGCCTGATCGCTGCCAGCTCCAGGAAAGCCAGGTAGCGGTGGGAGAACGGGAAATTTTCCGCTAGGGAAAAATACAAATAATGTAATGTGAAGGTCGTGCCCCGGTACCACAAGCAGGACAGAGGCCTGGGCAGAGGGAGGGAGGGAAGGAAGGAGCTCCTGCCCCTGCTCCTGCTCGCTCGGGGCCGGAGGGGCGCCGCCCGCCCGGTGCCCGCCCGGTGCCCGCGGCGATCCCGCCGCTGCCGCCCCCCCGCGCCGCGGGCTCGCCAGCGGAGCAGCGCCCGAGCGGAGGCAGAAGTTAAACTTCCACCTGCCCTGAAGTCGCCGCTGCGCCGGCAGCAGGAGGCGGAGGCGGAGGCGGAGGCAGGCGGGGCAGCCGAGGACCCGGCTCTGGCAGGCTCCGAGGGTCCGGCCGAGTGTAATTCCCCCCTAATCCCCGCCACGGCGGCGCTTCCCTGGCCGAGCCATGTCTGCGGCTTCCCCGCCATGCCGAGCCTAGCGGGGAGCGGGAGGACTGGCGGCCGGGAGGCGCACAAAATGAAGACCCTGATGGTAAGTGCATTGTTGGCACGGCTCATCCCGGCTCCGGCGGCGGGGAGGAGAGCAGGGGAGCGGCGCGGAGCGGAGCTGCCCCGGGCACCCTGCACACGCTCCAGCCTTCGTCGGGCTGCATCCCCGCGGCTCTCCGGCATCGCGCGAAGGCGACCGAACCTTCGTGGCGGCGGCCAAGAACTTTCCGCCTGCTTTCTTTTATTCGTGTTGCTCGTGGTTTGGGGGTTTTGTGTGTGTGTGCGTTTTAAGGAGCGTACGGAAAACCGATCTGCCTAAAGGACGAGGCTGGAGGTATCTGGGCGGGGGGAAGCGCTACAGTCCCCAACACTCGTTAAAATGCACGGATGAGATGCCCAAAGGGGGACAGCGGCACGGGAATGAGAGGCGCCGGGTAGCCGGGCGCACGGAGGGGAGAAGAGGCGAGGAAGCAGGGCTGGGGGAGAAGGAGGGAGCCACGGGAGCGGGCTGGCGAGGCGGCAGGAGGAGAACGGAGGGGCTTCCCCAGTTCTCTCCTCGCACTTCTGCAGGGTGTCTGGCGGGTGAAACTTGCGGGTGCGCCGGCGGGGAAGCGGCGCGCCCCGCCGGGCCCCGCGGCGGGGGGAGCCCGCTGAGCCGGCTCTCTCTCTGCCCCCCGCAGCGCCACGGGCTGGCCGTCTGCCTGGCGCTCACCACCATGTGCACCAGCTTGTTGCTCATGTACGGCGGCATCGGCATCGGCGGGGGCCACCCGGAGCCGCGGCGGCGGCAGCAGCAGGTGGCGGCAGTGCCCAGCCGCCCGCCGGAACGCGGCCAGCGCCACCCGGCTCTGCCCGTCGGGGCCGGCCTCCTGGAGGGCTACATCAGCGTCCTGGAGCACAAGGTGAGCCGCCGGCCGCGGGACCGCCCCTCCTTCCCGGCCCCCTCGGGGGGCACCGAGCCCGGAGCTGCCGAGCTCTCCCTCCTGCCCCCGTGAGGTGCCCGGTTCCTCTCGGCAGGGTCGACGTGCCCTGCCTGCCTCGCTGTCGGGGTTGGCTTAAGCGGCCTCCGGGTGCCGTCGCGCCTGGCCCAAGAGCAGGAATTACCGGGGTCGGGAGTCGGGCTTCAGCCTGCGGTTGGGTACTTATGCAGTGCTGCTTCTCTTCTCCCTTGCACAGTAGAAAGGGGGAGGGAAAGATGAAGTGTTTCTAATGATGTATGCTGTAGGTACAGTACAAATGTATGTTTAAGATTGTATTAGTAAGGGTTAAAGGATGAGGTTTATTTACTGGAGGGCAAAGTCAATAGGTAGGTGTTTATTCTTAGCTCATTTTGTCATAGGAGAAAAGAAAAAGGTCTCCTGCACAAATGACCTTTTCATCCCCCCTTCTGGGAAGCAGAAGTTGTCACCCATAGTTTCCATTCTAGAAATTTGGGGCACTTCTTTAATGGTGAGCAAAATGATGTCCCTCCCCTTGACAGAGGAATTACCAGACTGTATTGTCAGACTATAATACTTGTTTACCAGAGATAGGCAGACTAAGCTTTGTTGGCTCACAGGACAGATGTAGTGGCATAAAGTGAACAAGGTGGCACATCTATGCCGAAGAGATACTCAAGCTTCAGTAGTTTTCTTAGGAGGCAGATTCCTCTGCTTTTTGTTTGGTGTTTGGTTTGTTGCTTTCAGTTGGAAATTTCAAGGTCTTCCTCTTCCAAAACCCCAGATATTGTTTAGTGCACACACATCTTGCAGTAAAAATTTACTTAAAAAAATAAACAAAAGGGGTGAGGATTCACAACTTTCTTATGTTTTCACATCAAGACGGACAGCCTTCTGAAAGATATGTTGTCAGACAACTTACTGGGCTCAGTTTGGAGGTACTGTGTGAAGGTACTAGTGACTTTGATATACAGAGGTTTTTATTGTTCCTTCTGGCACAACTTTCTATGCAAGAGTTATCTGTAGGGCTCTTAGCACAGAAAAATAGCACATGATGGTGCCTTGTAGGCTTTATTTGCTTTCTTACATGGTTCTCCTGGAAATTCTCAGATGTAATGCCTATAGAAAAAGCAAGTTTGGCCATGGGCTTCCTACTGTCTGACGTGTACTGTTGTAATTCTTTTGTTCTTCTTGAACATGACTGTATGATAGGTGTAGATAGATGTACACATGGTTGTTTTATCCAGCAGTAATTGAAAAGACATCTGTGGGCTTTTTGGGATGCATGTGTGAGTAGCCTTCTGATTCTGATAATACCTCACACTGGTTTCTCCAGACTCACAAACACCCCTCATTAACAGGCCATACTTAAAATCACTGTTCTGTTATTTTCCAGTGTTTTGTTGTATTTTGGAGAAAGATGATCCTTTGGTTTTTTAATATATTGTAATATGGCCCAAACCCCACAGATACTCTATTTCTGAATTTCATTTCACACAGCTTATGCCTCACAGTAATAATCTCCTAAAGGTTTAATAACTTTTCCACCTAACTTCTGTGGGTCAGAAAGAATACTGTGCTATCCCTGCTGTGTTCCCTGCTTGCTTTGTCTGAATTTAATGCACAAGAGATCATGCAGAGAGCTGTGCCACTGTGGTATACAGAGCAGTGAGGACACTGCATTACCATAAGGGGGCTGAGGAGAAAAGGGTTTTGTCTGTTAATAATGTATTTATTTTTGTAATTTTATTTGATAGTCCATGTACTTGTCACGGATTTACAATCCCAGAATAGACAGGTTTCACCTGTAATAAAAATGGAGAATGCAAAAAATCACAGAAATTCATGGTTTGAAAAAAGAAGGATGCAGGATTTGGGATGGTGAGAGAATGGGGAGAGAGCAAGAACTGAGGAATGGTGAGATGTATTCAGAGAACCTGTGGTTTGAGTGGGACATTGGAAACTGCAGAGAAGACAGCTTGAATAGCAAGTGAAATGAGGGAATTGGGGAAGTTTTAAGGATTGTGAAGAGAGCTGCAGGAAGAGAGCAAGGTGAAATTCTGTAGCTGTGAAAAGGACATGATATTTGAAGAGATGGGGCGATCTGGAAGGAGATGAGAAGTATCTGTTGTTTGAGGACAACAGGCTTGCAAAGGTAAGGCAGGAATGAATTCAGCAATGGTGCATGTTATTTTGATAGCACAGAGGTGATGGTGTGAAATGACAATGAATGGTAGATTTTTCACAGTATGGCTTCCTTAATTTCTATAGAATCTTGGAATTATCTGTCAGGTTGAATGACCTGAAGCTGAATGACCATTATACAAAAATCATCCTTGGTATGTGTTCATGCATGAATGACAGGTAGCAGTAGACTGAATGTCTGGATCATTCTTGTGCTTGTTTCTGGATCCCATAATTTGCTTTAACAGGAAAATCTCCTTTCATGTTCATGGTGTTGTACCCATTCTGGTGCATTTCATGAGAGTAAGTATGCACATATATGTAGGAGCTGTCTGCCAGCTACTGAAGTTAGCGATCCATAATCACAGTGTGAGTATTGACACATGAGCTGTGTAAGTATGTGGTAGTAAAGATGTTTCTCTTCAGGGATAAAATTTAACAATTGTCCTCATTGTAAAATATCATGTATTACAAATGTCTGTCACTACTAGCAATACAGCTCATTTAGTAGTGCCAGATGATCATGTATGGAGACTATTTGCCGGAAAATCTGGGCACTTAGTACTAAGTAACAATGATTTTGAAATATAGCCTGCAATATTATAATTACCAATTATTTTTCTCCTTTTATTTTATATTCAGTAAGAATTGTAGTTCCTCATCCATACTGTCAAGATAAGCAGGCAGTCTCTGAGGATACAGTAAAATATGTCTTTTTTTTTTACTAGGTTGAAGAGGTTTTTTGCATGAGTTTCTAGTCTTTGCTTTCATAGTTCCTGCAAGCCCATTTTTCCATGAGTCAAGCATCAGAGATCAGAACCCCTGTACTTAGCTTTAGTAGCCTTTCACAGTTTATCAGTGCATACTTAATTTTTGTTGAGCTGAATTCTTGGAACAAAAAAAATCAGAAATGCTTTGGATTCAGAGATGCAAGTGGATCCTTGTCATTTCGCCTCTCCATGTCCCAGAGTAACGGCAGTTGACAGACATTGTTGATGGATGTTTGAAATGAATA
This sequence comes from Camarhynchus parvulus, assembly GCF_901933205.1. Taxonomy (NCBI): domain Eukaryota; kingdom Metazoa; phylum Chordata; class Aves; order Passeriformes; family Thraupidae; genus Camarhynchus; species Camarhynchus parvulus. The sequence continues at coordinate 11,382,597 of NC_044578.1, forward strand.
AATAGTATCTCTTTTTGTTCCCAATAGCTAGATGTTATATCCTAAAAAATGTCACATTTTGAACAGAAAATATGGTTTGCTGGTGGTTGTTATTGAGAGGTCAAGGACTAAAACGAAGGGAAGAAGTGGTGGCTTCTAGTTCAGGGAGCTATTGGCTCCTACAGAGGCACTTTGAGTGTAGCACTGCTTAGCTGCTGCATCTGCTCTGCAGTTAGAAAGGACGAGAGTCCTACACTGTCAAAGTGACATCTTTCATGAATTCTGTGGGTGTTATCCTGAAATTAAAGAGGTTTTGTGACTGGCATTGAGGGAAGCAGAATTATGCTCTTCTGTGGGGAGGCATGGGGATAAGCCTTTCTGTTGATTTATCATAGTGCTAGCAAGAAATTACAATGCTAATATTTTTTAAGCTATTACTGCATACAAATAAGAGAATGTTAATGAAAGTAGGAAACCTAGCACTATTCCAGAACTTGCAAGAAATAAATATTTAACCATTATATTACGATTCTGAAATGAATGTGAGAACATGTCTCTGGATAGTTAAAAGGCTTTTTACGCAGTATTGACTCAACAGTTGGTGCTGCAAATAAAATATGAGTTTGTCATGTATGTAATTGAATAATATTTCAAGCCATCAAGGATTTTGTTTCTTAGAAAATAAAAAAAAAATTAAAATCAATCCTGCAGTCAAAATGTATGATTTATTAGAAATACTTTTAAGTACTTAAAAGCAAATTGAGATCAGCATGATAATTTAAGTGATCACAATGATTTCTTAATTTATGATAATGTGAATTATCATATGCAAAGAAATCTTGATGATCCCTCTAAATTAATGCAGATCAGAGAATAGTGTAGTTAATGAAGTGTTTGAGGAAGAGTCATTCTGCAAATAGTGCTGCTATAGCTCCTTAATCTCTGAGTTGCAAGAAGTTGCTCTTAGGTGAAACTGCTTTTTTTTGGGATAGTAAACTTTGTGCACTTAAAATCAGGTGGGAATCTTGCCATGTTTTACATTATTTTTAGTAATTATTAAGTCAAATGAGTTTGGAATTTTAATTTTTACCTCACTAAACCATTGACAGTTTGGGGCTTGATGGTTTTGGGGGGCTTCACTAAATCAGCCTTCATAACTGAACATAGAGATGAGAAGGAATCAAATTATTTTGAAGGTTTTATTGTTTTTTTAATGAATTTATCACAGAACCATAATGTATCTTACAGCAAAACAGCTTGTCTTGCCTGAGGTGGGATCAAGCCCACAGAGTTAGGTAAACCACGTACTATGATTTTGTTACATGTTCCTATTTGCCCCTGAAATTCTCACCTGCAAAGGAAGGAACACAAACTTCATTATACAATTAAGGATATGATGGAGTTTTTATTATGTAAGAGATCCACAAGGGGGAGACTTTATTCTAGAATAACCTTGTTGGGGCCACTTCCCTCTGTCAGAGACCTGGGCAAGGTGGGAGTCCAAAATGCCCTTTGCTCAGTGCTCTCTTGGCTTCCTGGCTTTTTGTATTTTTAGGACCATAGTTACCTACCACTGATAAACTGTAGGTTTATTTAAATCCTTATAAAGTTGTCATCTTAAAAAAAAATACCATGACAGTCAGGAAATATAACTGAATAACACACAGGGAGCAGAGACAATTGTTTTTCCAGATTTACACAGCTTTTAAATAATGACTGTCCTGTGCTTTACAATTTCTTACTTTTGACTTACTACAGTAGTGTGCTTTTTCAGGCTTACCTTCATTTTGATGATCTTTGTCTAAAATTTTTAGTAGTTTCTGTGTGCACTAGCTGCTCACACAGGGCAATATAGAGCCCAAAGCAATGACAGCAAATTATGGTACATTTTCCTGTTTTCCATGTTGCTTGGCATCTCTGCAAGGAACCAGTAGTTCTAGCATGGCACTGCTTCTACTTAGAATATCTTGAAATATTTTTAAATGTTTACATGTAGGTCTCAGGTGCTGTATTTATTATATGAAAAAGGCTGTGTTCTGTATTTGGACACATCTTTTGTAGAATTCTGACTCCACTGTGTGCTTGAGAGAGAAATGTTAGCTAGGATCATAAGAAAGTAATGTTTTACAGTTAACACTATTGCCTAATTCTTTCTAAAACAAGTGCTGTTAAAGATAAAATCTAAATAGCAGGGGTAGTGTCCAGGCAGAGGTCAGCATCTGTTGCTTAAAAAAATCATCTCAAAAGAGCACAGATACTATTAAATATTGAAATGTCCCTGAAAACTGGAGGATGCTTGGTATGCATCTAGTGCATGATGTTGTAAATGTTCATTTATGTAGCGTGATGGATAAAAACCTACCCAACCACAAACTAGCCGTGTTCTGATAATTTCCTCGTGATTGGGAAGATAAAGGAGTGGCAATCATTGTTGTAATGCTGAAAACAAGAGAAGGTTTTGGAGTTTATACTGGGTGAAGATCTTGCCCTATGTAATTTATGACATTATGTGGTATGGCCTCATTCTTTCATAGAAACTGAAGGAAAAAGTTTATTTCAGAGACTGTTTCACAAGATATTGATGATTTATTTCAGTAAAAACATAAATAATAGGTAGTCAGGTTGACAGTTGATGGAGAATTGTGTTTTAATTTTCTCACATTTTAAAAAAGTCACATCTCACCGCAATATCTGATACCATATATTGGTCATGCTGTGTTATCTTATTGCACTTCTTTTTTTTTTTGACTGATTCTGGATTATATGAATTTTTCAGAAATTATCCTGATTTATGAAAGAAGAGTACATGAAGTTTATGAAGAATGAGTAAATACACTCCTTTTGGTTTTATGAATATCATACACATAATATTTTAATATGTGGGTGCTGTCTGTTTCCCTATCTGCTTACCTGTCTTCTTTTGTGAACATACAAAATTCTTAATTCAGTGGATATGCAGAATACTTTCAGGCAGGGAATTGGTGATACTTTGTCTGCTGGTGAAATTTGTTCAGCTCTCATGCAAAACCCCATAATTTTTTTTTCTCTTCACTTTCAGCATTAATTTCAATGACCACATTTGTATTTTTAGTATGTGTTGAAGTATATTATGTTTGATAACCATTTAAAGTTGCTATATTGTGAACTTCTTTTTCACATGATCTTTCACTGTGAGCATTCTAGGCTATTTTCATCTTCCTGTGAAGACAAAGTGTTCTTTTGAAGGTTCTTAATCCTTGGTGGAAGAAAGTCTGAACTAAATGAGATTTTCAATGACAGGAAATGTAATTTTTGCTCACAGCTGATGGATATCTCTCAATAGAGTTCCTTAAATTCTCCCTTTCTGCTTGTCCTGGGGCATAAGTGGATATTGAGTGGCATCCTAACTATGTGATATCCTCAAAGCAGTAGATTGCAGGTAGTTTCCTTTTCCCAGTGACCTTCCTTAGGACTGTAGCCTGCATTGCTCAGTAACGCTGTGTGCGCTGTCCTTGGTGCTGAGGTGGCACTGATAGGAAGAACCCGGTGCATTAATTGAACTTCTAATTAGGGCAATTATGATCAAATCAGCAGTCGTTTGGTGCTGATATAAGCAGATGTGACAGCACAAAAGCTACTTTGAAGGTGAGGTGAAGCATCATGGTATTTAACCTCACTCTGTTTCACCTCATCCCCACGCAATCTTCATTAGTCATCGCTCTTTCTCTAAGAGTTAAAACCTGAAGTACTAAGACCAGGTTAACCACTAAGGTTTTCTGTCAGCTGGAAAAGCAAGTATTTTCAGTTCAAAAACTGCTGTTAATTGTTCTGTATTGTCAATCCAAAAATAACCAAATGCAGTTAAAAATAGGAGTCACATAGGAAGTGAGGGAACTAGTCAAGGCTGAAGCTTTCTGCCTTCAGAGCATTTGTTTGCAACAGAAGTGCAAAATACAGCTGGGAAGTGGAGCTCTGAGGTGTCCCTTGATAGTCCATATGAAAGACAGAGCTGGGCACTGAGGAACACGTACACATTGCTATAGAGAATCCAGCACATTTGAACTGGGTTAGGCAAATCTGGCAAAACTTTGTGTCTGGGCTGTGTTCAGAGGAAGGAAGAGAAGCACACTGTGTTTATTACTTGCAGTAGTGAATACTGAATCCTTACTGAAACCTTGTGTGACAACTTCAGAAGAAGATTGGGTTATTTTAAAACACAGAGAGGGAAAACTGATACATTTAATAGATTAGTATTTTTTCAGAATGACAGTGTAGTATAAAGTGTTCATTGTTCAAGATAAGGGAACAGTAATGGGTTTATATGGTATACAGGCAGCATAGATCAGGTTTTCTTAATTCAGATTTAATAATATGGACTGTTGTAAGTAACACAGAACAAGAATGTATAAGTGTGTGTCTTGTTGAATACAGCATGTTAGGAATTCTGCAAAAAATTTCCATTACAGAATGGATGGCTTAGTTAGAAATAACCTGGAAGAGGAAAATGTTACCTAATAAACATTCAGTATATTTGGAATATGCATTTTTGTTTAGCAAATAATATATTTTGAATTTAGTATGTTATTAGCATCCTCAGGTGTTGGCATGATGTTAATATTGCAGAAACAAAATTTACTCTGTAAATTTTGTACTGTTAAAATATACGTTGCCCACAGCTATAGCAGGTCATGAAAGTAGATGTAATAACAGCAGAGTATCAGTCTAAGAGCTAGCTCTAAAGAAAAGAAAAATTCTACAGTGCAAATTTGTGCAAATGTACATCTGTACCAAGACTTGTGCCCAGGTATGTTAAAGGAACTCTTGTTATGTTTAAGAAATGGCTGGCTGAGAAACAGGGTACTTGAGACTGCATTCATCACTGTGTATGGGCTGCTTACCAGTTTGCCTGCATGAAGTTAAAACCTTTTCTCCCAGCTTGAGATACCAGGCTGTTTTGCAGGCAGTGACATGAGTTACAGCCAGGCTCATTCTCTTCTAAACTTTCTTGCCTGCATTACTGTTCTCTGTGGATAGACACTTTTGTTCCATTTCAATGAGCTTCACGCTTGTGGCTTGTACAAAACAGCATGTGAGAAAGCACATAACTACAGAATCCTAGAACCCTACCATGGTTTGGCTTGGAAGGGACCTTAGAGATTATTTTGTTTCACTCCTCACCTCACAATGGGCAGGGTCGCTTCCCACTAGACCAGGTTGTTCCGAGCCTTGTAGCACCCGGCCTTGAACACTTCCAGGGATGGGGCAACCACAGCTTCTCTGGGCAGCCTGTGCCAGGGTCTCACCACACTTACAGTGAAGAAGTTTCTCCTATTATCCAGACAACACCTATTCTCTTTCAGTTCAATCCCTTTTGTCATAGGATACAATGTTTTCTGCTTCAGCTCTACTATATTTCATGTATAGTACTCACCAAATGTAATAAAGTGAGGGATGTAATAATCTAAGAGTATGTTTTAAACAACCACAGTTGACACAGCAGACAGGAAGGTAGCACGTGGCTGTGGGCTGATGAAATGATGCAGATTCAAAGTCCGGCAGTGGCTGGATCAGTAAGTCTGCCTGGTGTAGTTTGAGACAGCCTTGTTAGCTTGAAACCAGAATAGTCACGCTGTATCTGAGCAAGTAAATCCTGGTCTTTGGCAGCCACATTTCTTCTGGAGCTGGGCTGGCTCTGCACTGTGCTTTCTGTAGCATTTGGGGTCAAGATAGGTGGAAGCTACATGTGGTGCCTGGGGAATAGTGGTAAAGACACGCCAACAACACATCTGGGCAGTTCTCAAGTGCAGTGCCAAGGACTGAAATTGCATTTACTATTCTACCTGTTCTTTAACTTCTGCCATTCAAATTATGTACACCTTGTATTTGGAGAGACTGAACCTTTGGCCACAGCAAAGGCATGGTTACAAAACGTGGTTTCCAAGACTTGTACATGGTCCTTATGAGAAAGCTTTTGGCCGAGTATATGGAAGCAGTGCTGTCCCAGCTTTATCATCAGTCTTAGTGCAGAGCTCAGAGGCTCACAGAGTATGTGCTGCTGTACAACCTGTGCTATCCCTTCCCTGCTTTCTTAGAGCTCTCAGTGTGACATCTTTGGGTCAGTCCTTCTGACACTTGGCCTCATTTCATCCATGGAGATTAAAATAATGTCACGTGTGCTCCTAAATTTGATTGCTGTCCATTTTAGTCCTAATGCTACTGGAAAAGGGTTAGTTTTACACATCTCAGCGTATTGGTTGACTCTAAAATAGAAACATAAAACCTCAAAATACAGCCAGTGTTCTGAATGCAGCTGCTGAAGCATTGCAGAGTTAGCACTGCCTGTCCTTGCTCAGCTCATCTGCCTGTGCCTGGATAATTGCAGGTGAACTCCTGTTAAAAAAAAAATGATAAAACATTAAATGTTGTATTTAGGTAATTTCTTTCTTAGAGTTTATATTCCATAAAATGGTCATTGTTGATATTATTGCTAACTATCTTAAATACATTTTACAAACAAAATGCCTATAACAAAGTCACTGATATTTCAGTTTTTTCACCCCCTTACGTATTCTCTTTGTAACACTGCTCCAGATTTCTTTCTGTTTTTAATAGTGATTCATGAGCCTGAGGAAGAATGAGACACTTTGTTATAATACTGCTCACATTATCCCTGAGAACTCCCTCGGCCGTGAATGGGACTGTACATAATACCCAGCCCTTCAGTGAGGGTTTGCCCAGTGCCAGCTGACATGATGTCTAAGCATATGTCAGGATGGGATTTTGCCAGCAGACAGGAGCACACTCTGCCCTCCCTTTGAGCTGGTTGGAGATGCACAGGCTCTGCTCTGGCAGCAGAGCCACTGCAGTTTGCCTGTTGCTAAGCCAGAACTAATAAGCTTGACTGAAAGGCAGGGTTTATTGTCCTGGGCTCAGCATACTGGTTGGTGTGGCTTTGTAGGTCTCACATGGAGTTTCTGTGAGTGCTGCACTCAACTCCTGGGCAGTGCTGGAGTGTGGTTGGCTGTGTGGAGCATGCTCAGTATTTGCCTGCATCTCCCAGAAAAAAACTGCTGGTCCATGTCCTGATGGCTTCCCAACTCTCCTTGTTTTCAGCCTCTGCCACACTGCCAGGAATTTTTTGCCTTATATGACTGGAGAATATAACTGAGAGTACTCTTGTCACTTAAGTTCTGGTCATTAGTTTGCCACATGTTTAGTACACTTAACAAAAAAGTACTATTTTTCGTAATTATTTTCTTGTACTGCAGCCTAATATGATAGATGATGTTGTGGATCAGGTTTTCAAAGTTTGAAATGAGACACTAAATTTGGTTCACAGAGCATCTGAGTCACCGCTTAGAACAAAATCTTCTGTTTTCACTGGGCAGATACTTGCTGAAGAAAAGATTTTAATTTCTTTGCTTTACAAAATCATGTTTGAGCATGAAGCTATGTGGTTTTTCTTGCTTGTAACATGCCTATTTCTGTATGTACAGGTTATTTAATTTGTAATGTTTGTGTTTTCCTTTGTCTTTTCTGATATTCTTACCATGTATATATTGCTTTGGAAATATTGACAACTGTATCTTAATTTTGGCCAGTGAAGAATTGTTGCTGATAGGATATTTAGTAATGTCTTCACTAACAAGAGACTGGTTTGCCTTTGAGCCCTAATGTTATTCTTTCCATGTGTAATTATCATATTAATGGATTTCATTTTGATTTAATTTTTATGAATAGCCAAAAGCTCTGGTTTTTACAAGTAGAATCAAAACTAGAGCTGCATTTTTGACTTTTGCTGTATCTGCTTTATGTCTCAGTAGCAGTGCAAAGAAGCAATGAACCTAGTTACAGATATGCTGAATATTCTTTCTCAGGGGTAGTGTTGATGTGTCCCTGATGGTTTAAGGGCATAATTGAGGTACTTTGTGCAGCTGGTACATGTGGAGGAGGGATATCAGGGCCAGGAGGGTATCTTTGCTGTTAATGTGTCTGATTTCTTCCAGCACAGTGAACCCTTTTGATCTGTAGCAGTTTATGTAATACAAAACAGCTTTCAGGGATCTTTAATTATGCCTGTGGACATTTTGAGATGGAAAGTGAAATGAGGCTTTAGAATCACCTTTCACTCCCAGCTGTGCTGATTTGAAACTGGCACAGCTTGTTACCCACCTGTAAGTGTAGGGATCATGCTCCTGCTCTCACGAGAGACCCTGGGTGTGCAGCATCCTGGGCTGCAGTAGAAGGTGTGGGTGGCTCTCAGCCTTTCAGTGCTGTCAGTGCTGCCAGGATGGAAGAGCAATATATCCCATACACAGACATCATATAAACTGTGACAGCATGTATCTTCAGATCAAATTGAGATTTGAGGCACCTCACAGGACCTGCAGACCTGTCTTTGAGGTTTTGTATTGCTAAGGAGCACAGTGAGGCAGCTGCACTAGGAGCACCTGGAATTAGAGTGTATGCTAAACAGAGACTGAGCCACTGTTCTTTGATCAGTGCTCTCAGACAGACTCGTACAGAACAAATTGAGTGATGATATGATGCATCACCTTTATTAGTAGTTCTCAGAAATGGTATTTTTTAATTATGCCACTTTCTAGGTACATTTTTCAGCATGTTATGAAGATGACATAGCATATTTGTAGTGCATAATGTGAAAAAAATGGTTTTAACATGAAAATTAATGTCCTAACATTTGAACTTTTGGGTATGTTGGTTAATTTTCATGGTCTGTAGCAAATAAGAAAAGAAGATTAATTCTTTTTGAAGGTGCAAGAGGTGATCTCATCCATGTTATACTAACTCCAAGGACCTAATAGTTATTTAAGTTCTCAAAACTTCTTAAAATTGAGTGCATTGTTCACAGCAAGTGGATGAAAACCTTGTGACTGAGATCAGAGGTAAAACGAGCTGTAACAGACCAGTGTGTAAGCCAGTTTAGCTGAAATTGAGTCCCTCATGATTGTGAATGATGAGGTTGCATCTGCTTGTCTCTTTTTCTCTTTTTTTTTTAAATGCTTTTTTGTATACCCTTGCAAAGCACTGAGACTGAAATTCAAAACAGAATTAATCTCTAAAAAATAGTTACCCTTGGAAAACAAATAGATCTGTCAAATTATTTTTTGCTTCATATCCCATACTTGACATCAGTAAAACTACTGAAAATTACATTACACTGTGTTTATTAAAGTTGTGCTCCTATGCAGTAATACACATAAGACATCTTATACTGCCTTAAGGATTAAGTTAAGCTCCTTTGTCAAGCCTGTTGGTCTGGCAGGACTGTTAATCTTTAACTGTCAGACTGGTTAGATCCTTCTTTAGACTGAGGCCATGGCTAAGTGCAAAGAAATTAAAACGAATCAACTCCTAGTATTTATGCTTTCATGTTTTTGCACAGAGCAATCAATAAAATGGGAAGCTGGTTTAGACATACATATTTCTATAAGAAGATTGTATTTCAAGCTCTTACTTAGCAGCATCATATTTGCTTTATGTTTATGAAATATTGTGAAATATGAAGACAAAGTTGGCAGTGTTCAAAATATTAAATTCATGAAAGTAAGATATGCACAGGGTGACAGCTCACTGAAAGGAGGACAGAGGATAATTTTGAGAACCTACATTTCCTAGTTAAAACCCCTGAATTATCTACAGTATGTCCATGCTTTATTGTTACCTCAGTAATTATTCTTACATTACAAATTACAACATTAAGTCCCAAAATAGGAAATGTCCTATAATAGCTGCATATTTAGACTTGACAACACTTGAAACAAAACTGTATGAAAAAGAGGGTGAAGCTGGGAGGCAAAGTTAAATTTATTGTGAAAGATTGACATTAACATTTTAGCCCTAAAAGGGTACAAAACTGGTTGTAAGGAATCATAATATTGTGCTATAGGCATCAGAGGTTTGTGTTTCACTGTGAATGTCTATACCACTTAATTAATATTGTTCTTGCTAAAATTTGTGAAGAGGAATTTTTAAATAATTGTATGATAATAGCCAACCAGTGCAATTTGTGCAAATATTCATCAATGAAGTGACACAGATTGTATGTTGAAGCAGTAGGTAAAATATACTGCAAAGCAGCTTTTGAGTGTGATAGGTGCCTAAATTGTGCTTTTCTAATCAGGCTGTATTTTTTTTTAGCAATAGGAAAAGAAGCCCCCAAGACATACAATTTTTTAGGTACTCCTTCAAGTATAGTTTCAAGTGGCTGTTTTTGCATTTTATGGACATATAACCTTCCCATTTTTCTGAAACAAGGGATTTTTTCCATCAAATTATTAAACAATAATGCTTTTTGCTTACATATCACCTTGCTTCTGAGGATCTCCAAGTGCCATTAGAAGCATTACATGGAGACTTCTGCCATCAAGTACAGGAGTATTAATTCCTTATGACATAGGAGGATATTGGAACGAAGAAGTTCAAACCATAGTTTTGATCTTGAGTGTCCGTAGAGGAATTTAATGTATGAGTTTGGGAAGCTCTGGAGTATTTAAAACTGAGGGGATTAAGCCTTGGGACAGGCACACAAGCAATCCCTTTGAGATACCTGACTTTCATGCATGGCTTGCAGGTTAAATTTCAGACCTCATTCTGTGTAGCACTGAAGTTGTATGCAATGGATTGGGAGAGTGGTGCACCTGAAATGGATTTGAGATACCTGCTCTGCTGTCCAGAGCCACCCATCAGGAAACCACTAAAGTGTGCTTTCAGTCCAGCCCTTCTGCTTTTACAGAGCCATGGTGGAGGATGGTTCAGTCCAGGTAACAGGTAAAAAAAGACAGCACAAATTGTGGATTTCAGTTGCAGATCTTGGAAATGGTGTGTAGAGCATTTGAGTTCCTTCTCCAGGAGCTGTTAAAGCGCATCTTTTGAGTTGGAGCTCACAACTCTTTGGAGATTTCCAAAGAACTTTCTGATCTGTTTTATTAATCTGGTTAACTGCTCCAGCTTCATCATAGGTGGCAGCGCTGGATTTCCTGCGAGGTTGCCAGATTTACCTGGCAGACACACAGAAAGAGCAGCTCCTTAAATGCAGATTTGGGTGGTGGCTGACGCAGGCTTTTGTAGACCACACTTCAGGTTTTGGCTTTCATCTTTGGTCAAAGTGTCATCAGCTGTGTCTGACACACTGACATCTCATTCTAAATTAGTACTTGGGCACTTAGAGTAATGCCTTGATTTTTAAAGTGTATTGAGCCACATACACTTGGTGTTCCACTCTGCAGCAGCTCTGGTGGCTTAGGGCTGGTTAACTCTTTAGGCATAAGAGTTGATGTGCAAAGCAAGGCTGCACATCAGTGTTTTGGGCTCTAATAAACTTCAATGAGGCATGCACACACAGGCATTGAGCAGCATAAAATAGGCACCCTCAGGTCTTAGGGAAACACTCTGTTCATCATGCTGGCACCAACTCCTTATTTTACATTAATTTATTATGCTTTGAAATATTTGATGTGTATTTTATGTGCTACTGTATCATGCATTTGGTATTTATTATATGACATTTTATCAAAAATATATTATGTTTAAAAATAAAATATGTGAATTTCATTGATGGGGGAAAGAATCATGATAACACATTTCAGACTTCTTTTTGCATATTCAAATAGTTCCATCTCATTTTAGTTTAAAGCAAAAATAAAATCCTTTCCTGGCTCCAGAAGATGACCAACAAATAGGATGATTTAAAAGATACTTGAATATAAATGTAGCCAGTAATTGACTGATAGTTTTGGCGTATGAAGTCTGTCACACTATGAAACAAGAGTAGTTTGGGAAGAGGAGGAAAGAATCCTGCCATTTACCTGTTAAGATCATCTTTAAGCACAAAGATAGAAGTAGTGTTTAAACTGCCAACTGAGTCCTTAACCTCTCCAGGAGTGCTGATCCAGAGTTTCCTTGGACACTGAGTTGTGGCAGAATCACTTGGGTTGTGACTGTGTCTGATCTAGTAAATTAAAACAGTGGGTCTCTTTAAATTCTGTAGACAGTAAGGGCATCCCCTGTATGCTTGGTCTTTAGATAGTCCTCAGTTTTCTTTACCTAAAATTTGCAAAGTCTGCAGAACAGGTACAGAAATTATAAATACAAGAGTGCAGTTACAAAAGGTTTCAATTATTTTATATATAGCAGTAGTGAGATATGAGCAACTGGGTACAGAAATACAGGATTTGTAAAGTATGACCTTTGAAAAAAATTCAGGTCTTCTTTCAGGCTTAACATTATGCAGCTAAAGATTAAATGACCTCAGTTTTCTTTGCTTTCTATGGATTAGGAATAAATATTTTTCTCTTCCCTTCCAAAGCATGAAAATAAAGATAACACAGTTCTATTCTTCTCATTTAAACTAGGAAAGTTTGAGAAGAGAACTGCGAGTAGTGAATCATGTTACCATGGATAACAAACCTGCAATAAAACCTGCTGTACACCCTTTTCAGAGTGAGATTGTTCAGACCAGGCCATTCTGATTAGACACTGAGATACACAGTGTTCCACAGTGTTATAGCTTAAGGTGAATACATTACTCACAAATGGTGAACCCTGGCAAATCATCCATCAAGTGATGTTGAGACTCTGTCAGGCAAAGCAGACTCAAATAACTTTTTTTAATCTTTTTTATAATCCATCACTTCTTGTTGTGTATCTCCTAACACTCTTATTTTGACAGACGTTCTTGCAACTTTTTTCCCCTTTGTATTTCTTGGGAGAACAAAAGCCTAACCCTGGGTAACTGGGGCCATTCCCCCATGCTCTTTGCAGAGCTGGTGAGAGACACACAAGGTCAGGAAATGCTATGAATGAAATATCATCATTCAAAGAACCCAGCCTTGCTTCTGCTAAACCTCTGTGGAATTCTCCCCTGGAAATCAGTGGAAGCAGGATTAGTGCCCAGGTCTGCAGCCCAATCAATTGTTATTAGCAGAGGCTGCTGGTGCTGTGGGTACAGACTGCAGGATGTTGAGCATGAGCTGCTGATCACCTCTCCCATGCTGGTACAAAGGCATTTTCTGATTCTGCTGTGAACTGTTGCAGTCTATAGATCAATAAATCTGAAGACAGGAAGGGCAAGGGTCAGGCCAACTCTGTCAGGTTCTTACAGATTAGGAAAAAGAGTGTGAGGCTGCAGTCTAGGGCAGCTGAGGGAGCTGAGTTGTTAATTCTGGAGAAAAGGAGGCTCAGTGGACACTACTGCTTCTGAAAGAAGGTTGTAGGCAGGTGAAAGTCGGTCTCTTCTTCCAAGTAATAAATTTCTTTGCTGAAAGGATGGTCAAGCATTGGAATAAACTGCCTGGGGAAGTGGTGGAGTCACCATCCCTGGAAGTGTTCAAAACGCGTGTAAATGTGCTGCTCAGGGACATGGTTCAGCATTGAAGATGACAGTGCTGAGTTAATGGTTGGACCCTTATTGGTCTTTTCCAACCTTAACAATTCTGTGGTTCTGTGATGAGCGACACTGAATCTTTGTCTTCCCTTCTCGAAACTAGCACTGAGCTCAAGTCCCAGCAGTTCCCTGAAAGGCAGGACTTCTTGCATAAACCACGGAGCTTTCTTGATTTATCTTTGTGAACCGGTGCTGTCTTTCAGTTAATGGAACTTTGTAATCAGTGAGCTAAGAGAGATAAAATAAAATGACATAGTTTGCTGCTGGTTAGATGTTAATGTGAGTCCTGAAGGCCTTTTAAATATGTTGTTCTAAGTCTGAGGAAATGAAGAAAAGCTCTTGTATGTATTAAAAAGCCTAGGAAGACAAACAAAATAACATTTAGCTGATGAGATTGAAGGATTTGTCACATGACTTGAAACTGGAGATATGGGTACAGAAACTGTTTATAAGTACAAAACTACAGTGCTTTTGTACACTTTCGTATGCTTTTTTTTTACAAGATTTACTATTTTAAATATGAATCCTGTTTGTAAATATTACTACATTGTAAATGACTTTGGGTTTTGTCCTGTAACTGAGACTGAAAGAGAAATTCAAATAGCAAAGTATTTCTGGAACTGGGCCGTTACTTTGTTCCTTATTGAGAGTTAGAGCAGCTCCATGCCATCTCTAAATTTATTCTCTCCTTTTGGTAATATCATTTGCAATGGTGAACAAAGTGGTTCAATTCTGTACTGTTTCCTGCTGTCTGTACTAATGGCTCAGGAAGAGGTTAGTTTGAAGCCATTTTTTGACACTTCACAATATCTGCCCACTTGAACACTAGTATATAATATTTTTCAAGTATGAAACGTGCTTAGTGTAAAATAGAACCAGGCTAGCTAGTCCTATTTTGGAATCTTTAGATTAAAACCCCAGCCCTTCAAGTGAATCTCTCTGTGTCTGGATGTGCCTCAGATTTCAGAGTGGATGTCCCCAGCCAAGAAAATTCAGGCTCCGCATGATGAAGTGTTAGTTCTTGTGCCACTGGGGAAGAGGAGGTAGAGAAAATCCTGAATAAAGTTAACCTGGGAAGCAGGGATGAGTGAGGGTGTTTTAAGATTTAGCTTTATTTCCCATTATCCTGCTCTGATTTGATTGACAGCAAATTAAGCTAATTTCCCCAAGTCAAGTCCTTTTTGCCCGAGAAGGTAATTGGTGCTCAATCTCTCCCTGTCTTTACCTCAGCCCAGGAGCCTTTTGTTCTATTTTCTCTTCCCTTTTCTGCAGAGGAGGGAAATGATGGAGCAGCTTTGGTGTGCACTTGGTGTGCAGCCAGAGTCAACCCACCACAGATGTTTCCACTTCCAAGTTAAACAATTGTCCTACAAAGTTGCATAACTAAACTGTTTAGGTCTGGCACCAGGTGAAGCATCATAATCCTTGGAAAACTGTTCACAGGGCATCACAACCTGTATTTTCCAAGCAGCTGACTTGTACTTTTTTGTGGAATGATTCAGTGATGTTAATCTTTATTTTACCTTGTGCAGCATATTTAACTGTGAAAGTAGCATGCATTCTTTGGTATTTTATCCAGTGACATCCATGAAATCACCACTTTTGAAGATAGGAGCAAGGGGACACCAGATTCAATATTCTCTCATGGGTAAGGCTTGTGGAAAGATGCATCAGTTGTGCCAGTCCAGATCTGTCTTTGAGAATGGTCCATCTTCTTATTTGCAGTAAAACTGCGTGAGTGGATGGAGTGGGATACACATGGGATTTGTAATTCACCTGTAGTGAAATTGTGATAGATGGTGGATTTGGTTTAACGAAAGGAATGGTTTGTGCTTTGAAGCCCAATGATGGCAATATAAATCAGCTTTTAGTTACATTGTAGCTGTGTTTACCTCAAAGTAATTTTGAGACACCAGTGCTAAAGTGGAACATAGTGTAACATTTGTTGTAAAGTCAGAGAAACTTGCTCCTTGGTCTTCTTTCAGTAAAGGTTAAATCCTGTATTGGAGAACAGTACTTTCAAAATTCCCAATTATACTTCATACATCATCTCAGTGTGATTTTTTTTTAAAAGTTCTTTTTCCTGTGTGTTGTTTTCTCACCTCAATGCAGTTTGTTGCTGTACATTCAAATGAAATACACTGTTAAGATGTATAATACTTGAAACCCTCTGCTCTGAAGTCCAGTGAGACACATTTTCACTTTTACTGGTAGATAGTGATAATGTAAATCTCTAATCTCATTAGTTTATAAAAAACACCCCATAGCACTTGTGTGCTTTAAAAAAGCAGGAGGTAGAAGATACATAATGTAGTTTTTAAGAATTGTAAGGAAAATGTTTCCTTTGCAGTAAAAATACACTTATATGAGTTCAGTATTAATATTTTGGAAGACAAGGGAGTCTTTGATTCTGAAGTTAATATGCTCATGGCCTGCATGAAAAAACTTAGTATTTACATTAGTATGTTTGTGAAGAACTACAGAATGGTCTGTTGATGTATTTTACTATTTGTAATTTACCTTTCTGTCAATATTCTTTTTCTTGTTTTTCTTAACACCCTGAATGAGACAAGCTAGCAACTTTGGTTTTGTTTATGATTATTCTCAGGTGTGTTTTGTTATTCTTGGCAATTACAGAATCTTCATAGACATGTTTATTAAGTAGTGTTATTATTTTATTCATGCCTTTAAATTTGACTGAAATTAATTTATTTGATATTTTGATATAATTGTGTCGTTTGTGTTAGAAGATTAAGCATATGCTATAGAATCTAAATTCCAGTTTCTGGTAAGAAAATTGCTGATGATTTCAGTGTTTGATTTAGATAAAAAAGTTTGATAGGAGACAGACAAGAAGCAAGTGGTAAGAAAATAGTCATGAGATGAACTTCCATGTATTTGTCATTCACCTGAGGAATTTTCTCCTTGTTTGTAGGTCCATCCTATGCTTCTGCATGTCACAAGTCCTTTGTGCTATTCTTAAATGTAATTATCAACTTAAATTTGGTTCTCAGGCTGTTTTGTTGAAAACATGGAAAAAGGCTAAAAGGTCAATCATATTTATCTTAATGCAAATTATTTTCAGTAATTGTATTTTCACTCCTCATTGATTCTAATGGGACGTAAGTGCTCTAAAATCAATATAAAATACAAAGTACTATTTATAGCATTATGAGTTAAAGAGAAATGGCCATTAATATTCATGTGATTTTTGTATGTATTTTACTAGCTGTGCAGTATAATTTATCAGATATGGTACACTGAATCCCATTGAAATCAGTAAGAAATAGATATGTGACTATTCACTGTGCTCACTTACTATAATGTTTTGGTTATTTAGAGCTGCTCAGTGTTTATTGCCAATATTCTGGCCTTTTTTTCCACCTCCTGGGAGGGGATTCTCTGAAATTCAGTGCTTTTTCAAACTATCCACTCAAACACATCCTTCAGTAGTGCATCCTTGGCTGTGTCTTTTGGAATCTTAATGACTAGTACTTCCTTAGGGTTATCTTGGTTTTCATCCTGAATGTCAGGTAGCCTGATGTGGTGAACACAACATTAGGCATTCCAAGTATGTAGCCAGAACTTTGATCTTGTACTTGATTAGAATTTATTAAATGAAAATGTCTTGCATTAGATGCTGATGTCCTGGAGTCAGTACTAAATTCATCACTGACTTCTGTGGGGTGTTTTAAGTAATAAACACTGAAATATATTCTGTCATTCTATTGTTATTCAGGGAAAAAATATTCTTTACTTGGAGACACACAGTCTATTGTCTCAAGGAAGCTGGGAGATACATTTCCTTTTGCTTTGTTTCCCAGGTACTTCCAGTTCTGTAGAATTGAAAGCCATAGTCCTGCTAGCATATAGGCTGTTGAGCTGGTGGTGTAGTTGTAATTGTATCAGTGTTTTGTGTAGTAGTGTATGTGATGGACATGAGAGGTTGTACTGTAGCTCTGCAGTCCTAAAACCAAAGGGTGCTAAAGGACTGAGTTGCTCTAGCTTGAGCTGTAATGGACTGGTACCTGTGGTAGAATTATACCATTATACTCTCCATTTATACTGCAGAGGTATATGCAGGGTGATAGAATTGTAGAATAATTTAGGTTGGAAAATTCCTCTAAGATCTTCAAGTCCCATTGTTAACCCAGCACTGCCAAGTCAGTATACATGTGTGTGTGTGTATATATATATATATACATGTACACACATACATTTAGATATATGTAATGAGATAATATAATTGATTATTGTAATGTGCACACTGGAAACTCTTTTCGTTCCTGGAATATGAGAAGAACTGAAATACAGAGGAACTTATGTCATGAATCTTAACTCTTCAATTGAAAACTTGACTTGTTCATGCACCATCTACTTGCACCTTTTAAGCTGAAATGATTAAACACCTGTCTCCCATCCTATATATTGATTAGCACAAACTCTAGCTTTTTGAAATAATAAAAAAGTGTTTTGTGTTTTGTAGCTTTCCTTCTTTTTGGAGTAAAATTCTATGGGTATTTTAAAAATTATTTTTAAGATTCCAGTTTAAGTTCAACTGCTGTGAGCATGATGTAGTATCATTCATTCTTTGGAACACTTTGCACTGTTGGTCAAATGATTCCTACTGTCTGCTTGAGGCTGGAACTAACACAGTTCATATGCTTTCCTCTGTAAGTCAGATCTTTCACTTTGGGTGTAAGAAAAGTCCTTTTCCGTGTTCTTTTGTGTTCTCTGCAGGATTTCATTGGTGTTTTGCAAGTGTGTCTGAAAAGTTGGTGTGTCTCTGTGTTAACACAGTTCTTGCTAACACAGTTCTCTGTGTTAATATAGTTCTTCTATTTTAAGACAGAAGTGTGATACAGGGTCTGGTTCTTTGCACAGATCTGGGGAACAGTATAATTCAAGCGCTTTTTAATCAACAAGTGTAGTTTCATTACCTCTAATAGCTCATTTACCTACTGTTGGTTTTGTGTTGTAGAAGACCGTGATTGAATTTCTTCCCTGGAGAAGTAGTTTGAAAGTCAGAGCAGCAGCAGTGGCAGCAGCCACAGCCCTCTGTGCTTTTCATCCTGCCAGGTGCTTGTCTGCAGTTCACGCTGTAGTCATCCTGTGTGGGGCTCATCCTGTTTGGGGTTTGTCCTCAGTAGAGTTCATCCTGTGTGGAGTTCGTGCTCCAGCCCCCTCCCTCGGGTGGTTTTCCTCCTGTAAGCACCTCGTGCTGTGTTATCTGGTTTGGTTGTCTGGTAGGTGGAATGAGCTTTTGATCACTGTCCTTTTTTAGCCAGGTTTTGATGTCCGGAAGAAAGCTGATGAATGCTTTTTTTTTCTGATCCTCTCTGAGGAGGTATGTTTAAAGGACCGTGAACTCTGTTCCCACTTACTGAAGAAATTCTCTTTAAAAATTATCTCATGTCAGTATCCATTATATTTTCTAGTACTCTCTTTGAGACTTCTGGATTTTGTCTACTCTATGAACACTACTCTTCATGAAATTTAACATTTTCTTGCCTTTAGCCTTGTCTTTTTTTTTTTTCTACTTTGTACTTCCTGCTTGCTTAGGTAATCTTGTTTCATGTTTTGTTTTACTTCTGCCTTTCAGTTTTCCCAGCCTTCAGTTGTATCTTTGTGCTAAGTACACCTTGGAGGCTTGTGGCACTAATCGGGGCTTATGATGCTTGTTTGCCTATTACATGTAATAAGAATCAATACCTCAGCTTGATTCCACCTAAGACTTCTGTGTCTTTAAACAGGAATTAGGTTTGAGCCCCATAGCTCTGGCTAATGCCAGACATCACATCTGTATTCCAGCTCCTGAGGACAGCTTTCCTGTCCAGGCACAGATGGAGATTTGGAGGACTGTAGCTCCTCCGTGACCACAGTCAAATTACCCGAAACTCAGAGCTCAAAAAAGCCAGGCCTCCCTGGAGTAAATCTAGTCAGGCATCCAGCCTGGAGCTGGGCAGAATTTCTCAATCCTATTTAATTACACAGATCTGTCTTTAAATTGTGTTTCTGCAGGTGCATTTATTTTGTCATAGAAACTCTTAATCCTAAAAAGGAAGGGGTTTAAATTTAAGCATTGAACAAATCTATTTTTAATTACAAACGACACTGTAATACAAATAAAGCTAAATTTGATGCCATGTGCCCAAATCTTCATATTAGTTGCTTATTTAAAGCTAAACTATATGGTCAGTTAATATTTACAGTCAGCTGTAAATATTCTTGGTTATTATGTATCAGTAACTTTTCTGGATAGCTTGTTTGACTACAGTGGTAGATATGCTTTGACAATTATAAACATTTGTTTTTCCTTTGTAGGTGATTGCTGAGAGAACAAAATTTGCCTTTTAAGATCCTAATGAAGTGTCAGGAATAGTCCAGAATACAACAAATTATATAGGAATAGTATAGGAAGTAAAGGAATCCTACAACATATAGGATTTGTTATACTATATAACAAATATAGTATATTTGTTGTATTTTGGACTATAGGAATAGTCCAGAATATAAGAAATTATTTTATCTATTTAATGGATAAATTAATAGCCTGCACTTCTGCAGTTTTTTAATGGACATTCTTAAATAACCTATGGGAGAGACGTAATCCCTTTGAGCATTGCGGTGAGTTGTCCTAAAATGAGGCTGAGGTTTGTTGACTCTAGTTTGTGGAGAAATTATTGATATTGAGTGTACAAAATTACTTTAATATGCAGTAGATTTCCATGTTTGGAGGATCAAAGAAAGCACAAACATGAAAACAAATAGGATTTATTTACTTGTTTTGCTCTAAGATAAGTGGAATCCCAAGTGAAATTAAATTTATTTTAATTATTGATTTAATGTCAAATAACTTGCATGGCAGGAATGTTTCTTCAGTTGTTTTTTAGTGAGTGGAATTGATCTGAATGTGTTGCATATGGTTTATACACTTTGTGTTTACCTGTGAGCCATGTTATAATAATAGTGGGAGGATGATTTTCTTTCATAATTCTCCCATACTGTTCTGTATATAAAGGGATCAGCCTTAAAACTGACTTTGATATCAGTATATCTGGCTTCTTGTAGGGGTGACCTACAAGAAAGCAAAAGCATTTTAAAAGCATTTCAAGGGTTTTTCTGTGGGTTTTTAAAATTTTTTTGATATTTCAAAACCAGATTTTATATTTCATAGGGCATATTTTTTATATTTGTAATTTTTCTTTAACAAAAATCATTTTAGGAAAACCAAGTAACCCTGGTATTGAGAGGAAAATTCCCAGGAAGCTTAGGTTTTGCTTGTTTTTTTAAATGAACAATTTTCAAAACAGAAGTGTTTTTGGAGTATTTTCTGTGAAGAGAATCTGTATTCAAAATGTGACCATCATCAGTATTTTGCTTTTCTTCAAGAGGAATTGGTTAGCAATGATTGTGGTGGGGTATTAGTTTGAGAGGTACAGATGTGTCATTAAGAATTCATTGTGCAAATCATTCATTGCCTTTCACAGTTGTGTTACAATGTTTTAAGTTTGACCATTAAATATATGTAACTGAATATTTACCTACATCTGTAAATATTTCAAGGCCAGGACTCACCTAGCTCCTTCCAAACAGTTCTCCTTGACTCCTAGTGCCTTCACTGTATAATTTCAGATTCTTAAATAAAAATAAACTCCTGAAAATCCAAAACTTATTTTGTAGCCTGTAATGTTCTGTTATGAGCAAGCATCTGATGCAGTAATTCAAGTTCAGTGTTACAGTATGTCAGGTCTTCAGTGAATAATCAGGGCAAGTCACATTTCTCTGTACTAACAAATTGGGTGTTTTCAAATGTTCCATATTTTCAACTTGATAAATGTTTAATGATGACAGCATTTAATTATGTGTTCAAATTCCAAAGATTGTGTTTATCATGAATTATTTACTAGGGTGAAGATTTTATTCAATTTTTTTTTGTTCAGTATGGATTACTTCAGGAAAAAGGACTTAAGAATTGATTTAATGCCTGTTTAATACCTAACTGACTATGACTTTCTGATGCTTCATAAACCCTTTGATGGGGTGGGGGGAGCAGGAGGGAGGGAATGTTTAGTCAAATATTTAATCTTTATTTCCAGATCACAGGATATTCTGAGTTGGAAGGAACCCAAAAGGATCATCAAGTCCAGCTCTTAAGTGCATGGCCCACACAAAAGTTGAACCCTCACCCCATTTTCAGTTTCATGTTGTACCCTGGGATATAAAAATGCATGAGTTTTTGTGCAGTTATGGGAAAAGTGTTTTTGAGAAGGATCAGAATAAAGGACAGTGGTTTTTGGAACAGAGGTCAATTGATACTTTGTGTAAATCAGCATACACTCCATGAATCCTTCAAAGTACAGATTATAGAATGATTTTTTTTTCCCAAGGATGGTTAAATTCTACTTATTACATCTGGTCACATGGGTCAAGCTGGGCTGAACTGCCCTTTCTGTAGTTGTAGATTGCTGTGAGTGGAACAAATTAGTGTTACTTTGGCCAGAGCTGGAAAGAAGTGAGTACTGGGATATTGGTGCGGCAGGGTCCCTGGGGAATTGCAGTGGAGAACCTCTTCTGTTACTGTGTATTTATTTTAAGGCACAAGTGGGGAACCAAGCCTCCATGTGCTGAGAAATTTATAAACATGTAATAAATAGATCAATTGCCAGACCTAAAGAATTTGAGGGCTAAGTCAGATGAAAGACGACAGTAGGTAAGGCAAGAAGTTGCAAGGTAAAGCATAAATTGTTACAGTATATTTGTGTCTGAATTCTGAGAAATTTTTGTGATAAAAGTATTGTAGGAACTGATTATCTCATATTGATACAGTTACATGGTAACTTAAATTATGTAACTGTATCAAAAACTAGGAGGGAAAATGTGAAAAAGAAAGCATCAGAAGATGAAATAAGTAACTGAACTACCTACAAATGTCTACGCTGATTGTTTG
This sequence comes from Camarhynchus parvulus, assembly GCF_901933205.1. Classification (NCBI taxonomy): domain Eukaryota; kingdom Metazoa; phylum Chordata; class Aves; order Passeriformes; family Thraupidae; genus Camarhynchus; species Camarhynchus parvulus. Next base: position 11,404,910 of record NC_044578.1, read on the forward strand.
TGCCTCTGCAGTGGAAGGTTCCTTCAGTATTGCAGAATGTCCTGAAGGCTCTGAACTCCTGTAACCCAGAGGGATTTGTTTTGGTAGTAGAACACAGGTTCTCAGTATGCGTGTGAGGAGGCATGCCTGTGTGTGTCACTTCTGATTAGGCTGGGTGGGGTAGATAGAATAAAATGTTCTACAGTGTATAAAAATATACTAGATGAGATTATGAACTGCTTACTAGGCTGCAGAGGAAGGTTGAAATACTTCTTTAGAGCACGGATATCAAAGCAACTGTCTGATGCATGTGAAACATCTACTGTGGGGATTACCTCATATATCAGGTGCCTTTTTCAGTTAATGTCTCTATGCCTGTTGCTTTCTCAGATCAGCCATCTTGTGTCCTTGTATTTGGTTGTGATCCATTAAGAACACAAAAGGCCATATTTTTCATACTACTTCAGCATCTGTAGAGGTATCACTTCAGGCACACAGTGAGAGAAGGAGTTTTTGGAGTATGCATTTTAGTGGCATATAAATATTAAAGAATTTTGGGATGATACATCAAATTCTTGAAGTATGTTCTGAAGGAGAAGTTTAATATGTAAAATAAGTTTTGAAAGAGAGATTCAGCCTCATTTGGGTTTGCTGTTGTGACACTGCTCATCAGCTGTGCAACACTGAGGTACTTCAGTGTCTGTCAGACTTGTAATCTGATGAGCTATACTTGGAATAAACCTGAGTTGATGAAACAATCACTGAGCCTTTGGCTCTCTCAGAACTGATTAGTGAAAATCTAGCAGGTCTTTGCTCACGTGACACATAACAGTGCTCTGTGTACCAAGGCTGAACCATGGAGATTTTGCACCGTGCCCGACCATTACTTAATGCTAATAGCTGCTAAGGGCATGGTCGCCTCATTAGAGAGAGCCTACATCCTTGCAAACATTAGAATTGTGATTATGTAAATACTTCAGTATTTGCTGACAGGCTGGGGAGTTTCTTATTGATATTCCAGACAGCTCTGGTCATTTTTCCATAGATATCAGTAGTGCAGTGACTGCTAAATGCAGAGGAATGATTGATTCAAATTTATGCATGTTAATTTTCAAACTTCTGTCTAGACTCCATAAAATTAACCAGTCATCCACAGAGATACAACTGAATTTCAAGGTATTGCTTGCCACAGTCTGACACTGTGCTCACCTGACAGCCACACAAAAAGCAGCGATTGCGTGCTGGTGTACATACCATACCCTGTGTGGAATATACTGTTCATGCATTTGGTGTGTAGAAAATGCACTCAACGTGGTTCAGGGAAACCTTCTATTGGAGAAGGATTTGTACAAACCAATTGATGTGATTACTCACATATATCAGATTATGGGATTGGTCCTGAAGTCTGTGGGTTTATTTGAAAGTCAAGGTTTGTGGCTTTCATTTGCAAACAAGCAAGAATACTACAAAATAAACTGAGGTAGTGTTATACTGAGTGACTTGATCCAAAATCTGTCTAATAATAATTCAGTGAAATTCCAGAATGTCTTTGGCACTCTGCATTAGTATCAAGTAATTATCTCCAGCTAAGATAAAATGAGGGTCAAGACTGGTTCTGGCTCTTAGAGCTGAAGTGTTGCTTGTGTTACTGAACATGTAAATTTAAAACTGCATTAGGAAGAGATGAAAAAAAAATCCTCCAAAATGAATTATGTAGTGTCTTTTTTGAAAGACTGGTCTTGAGTTGTTTTCAGAAGTAAAGGAGGGTTACTGGCAATTAAATCTATATTAGTTGGACAGACACAAACTGCCATAAATTGCTGTTAGTGGAATACTTCTTGTGTTGAGCTCGGTATCTCAAGTTTAAGCCTCTTAACTGGAAAGATCTCATTTCTTATAAAATGATTACACTAGATTTATAATTTGGCATTTTGTGAAAATCATCAAAATTATACATATGGGAGAAAGATCACAGCCTGCTGTCTTATCCTGACATACTTTAGCCTAGTAAAATAGTAAATGATGCCACTTGGTTAGTGTGGCTTGGTGTAGCCCTGCCATCATGGGATCATTGTACTGAGGTCTGACAGGCAATGCCATCTAAATGTTTGGCTGGTACCTCTAAATATTGCAAATACTGTTTGACCTATGTGTCCTTTATCTGATGCCTAATTTCAGATCATTGGATATGAAACTGGTGTTGCTGTGGGTCATGCTGCAGCACAAACAGTTTCAAGGGCTTTCCTGCCCAGCCTTTCCTTCATGACAGGACCTTTCCCCACACATTGTCTTCTTCATGCGTGTTCTCCTCAAAACCTGCAGACACTTTTTGCAGGGGTCACACAGCAGTTCTGCTTTTGCTTTGGAGGAGGGTGTGAACAGCTGTTCCCAGCACTCCTGTGGCCCAGGAGCCCCATTTGAGCCCAGCCTGAGGCCCAGTGACGGTGACACCAACCCTGCAGTAGTGCCAGCCTTCAGCTGTGTCCCAGCCCTGCTCAGCCAGGCCCAGCCTCAGGGTGACGTCCTGGCCTGGCCTCAGCACATCCCTGTCCCCAGGGAGCTGTCCGTGCCCAGGGCTGGGGCTGCCCCAGCTGTTCCATTCCCTGGCTGGAAAGCTGGGGCTGAGCCCTGCCAGCTCCATGGAGAGCCCCCTCCTTCTGCATCCCAGGGTGCCGTTGGACCTCACTGGCGCACGGGTGCCACGGTAGCGTGGTAGGATCAGCACCTTCTAGTTTTAACAGAATTCACTATTTCATGGGTTTAGGACCTTGATTTTACAGTGATATCAGCATATTAGCAGCACTATGGGAAGGGATCAAGCTGTGCAGAACAATATTAATTCTTGAAACAGTTTGAAAATGTACAAAATTCTAATATGAGATTATTTTCTTCACTGAGGAGGGTGCAGCAAGTCTCAGCTGATAGATTGTGTGACTGAGCCAATTTCTTTCCTATGTGAATACATTAACTGTGATGATAACACCCTGAGAAATCCAGAGGGTCACTTCTTCAGAAGTAGTTTGATGAAAATTTGCATTTATTTCTAACAGATTTCTGTGTCTATCTGTTTTAAAGATCTAGGTGTAAATATTTTAAAATCCACATCATGAAATAGGAATAATGGAATTTAACATTTATTGACTGTGACTCTGTGTTAGGTGAATGTATTGGTTGGCTGTCAATCACTACTGTGATTCTCACCTAACTCTATAAATCAGTATTTTTGTGGAGGTTTGTTGGAGTTAATCACTCTTTTATAATGACCCCTGTAAATCCAAATATAAAAATATATTCTCAGTTGTTTATATTCATTTCTTCTAGCACAAGAGAAGTGCTTTAGAGTATGAATTTGCATCAGAATAATTCATAAAGCAGTTTGTTTCAGGGCTGTTTATTCCCTTCCAAGCCCTCTCACAAAGCAGCCACAGTAGAATTATGAATATTGAGGTATTTTTTTGAATCACTTGTACAGTTGTCCCATGGGAGCAACTTGATCCTGGGTAGGGATTTAATAGATCGTGGGTGCAAGTTAGGATTGCAGGAGGCATTGCCAAAGAATGCAGCTGGAGGTAAGAGTGCTCAGTGCTAGGGACAAACAACACAAACTATGACGTGAGTTTCCATGCCACACAGAGTTGGTGAGGACATCCAGGCAAAGTACGACATTATGTATGTTCAACCCAGCACACCAAGCTAAGAGGAGAAAAACCTCATGGAATAGAGTTGGTGCCACAGCAAAACGTTACAAGCAGGTTGGTGCCTGGAATTTATGTGTACTGTATCTACATCTAACCCCAGTAGGGGAAAGTGTAGTATTTTCACAATAAAAATAGCTTTGGTTGTACTCATGAGTTGTGTTGGTATTTCAGAGGAACATGTGTGGTTAGCAGGTAGGATGGTTCTGTCAGTGTGAGTCATTTCAGTTTTTCCAACAGATACTCCTGTCTGAGCAGCTGTCCTGCAGAGGTCTGTTGCTTTGCTTCTCAGACAGCTTTGCCTTGTAAACATTTTGGTTCTTATCAGCCCTGTCGGGAAGCAGACAGTCTGCTGCTCTGTCTATACATTAAATTATATTCTGAAAATGGAAATATTTGGAACACAGATGCTTTGAATAAATATTCAAAGCGGCACAGTGATACAATACAGCAAAAATAATGAAAATGCTAGGCTCAGTGTTGCAAAGTGATAACTCCATTGAAAGCACCTTGTGGAGGTGGGTGTATTTCTGTTTGCTACAATTACACAATGTGGAGAACTGTTAATGGAAAGCCTGTTTGTGGAAACTCTGAGGAGGACATCACTGAGATGCAGAGTTCCCTTTGTGTTCATGATGGCATGCCTTTGATGTACAAACAAAAGACAACTGCTTTTGTCAAATGCATTTTTAATCAAGAACCCCATTTTGTCCTTTTCTGTCAAAGTGTGCTCTCTTTTGTTGGGACTGGTCTACATGCACTTTTCATTCCATTATGTTCACATGCCTAATGGAAATAGTTGTCTTCTGCCATGGGCATAGATGTATAGTGTCAAGATATCTTATCCCAGAGATGTCCTTTATTCTTGCTTTTAAGACTTGCTTATCATGAAACAAACACCTTTCTACCTCTAAGTCTCCATCCACATTAGGACAATTGTACCACTTTAATTACACTTTTATATTTAAATGATATGACTTCTGCACATGCACTGTATTTCATTGAGCACATTGCTTTTGAAGTGTTTTTTTAAGATATCCATCTTATTCCTAACATGTTTGTGTATAATCCTACGTCTCAGTACCAGTAGGCTATTATGTGTATCTAGGTCCCTGATGGTGCATTGTATCCTCAAGTAATTTAGCCCTTTCTCTGTTCATAGTGACATGACTGACCCCTTTGAGGCAATTCCTTAAAAGAAGATAACAGTTTTTTCCCCTGACCTTGACCACCAGGCTGACGTGTTAGCTCTCCTGAGGACACTGTTCTGTTTCCCTCAGGAATGTGAAAAAGTAATTTCCCCAGATAACAGCCAAAAACCCAATTAAGCTTAGATTAAAGAAAAAGAGGATTTATTGGCATTTTATGGAATAGAGAGAGAAAGAAAATAAAAGATAGGAGATATTAAATTGCCCGAAGTAGAGTCACAGACTGTCCAGTTTCTAGCATTACTCTTCAGTTTACTGAAAAATTGGTGGAATTTTAGCTGTTTTTAACCACATAACAGTCCAACATTGTCTCAGTCACAGCCCAAAGCCATGTCTGTCTTTTTCTGTCAGAGCTGGAAAGCCTGTGACACGCTGTCTTTGAAACTCTGTGTGAGGCTGGAAAACCCCCTCAGTGACTTGGTCTCTGAATTTGATGTGAAGGTGTCAGTAGTTACAAAACATGTTTATTTTCCCTGTGGGATGCTAAAAGGGATGCAGATTGAACCAGTACACAAGATTTTAATTTCCGTTTTCCTGGTATGTTGTATTTCAACACATGATTTTTAACACCTTTTGTACAATGTGTTTCACATCTCATTGTGATCTTCCAGAGGATGTATTGTCTTCTCATTATCTATTTGAATGGGACACTAGGTACCTCCTAGTTTGAAACACAAGAACATGAACTATTTGCATATTTTTAATTAACCCTCTCTTTGTATAGATTAAGATTGCCTTTAGTAACTGTCAGATTTCTTGGCCAGTTGAATAAACACCTTCTTGCATGCATTTCAATTACTGCACTATTATATTGCTAATGAGTCTAAGCAACAGTTTCTTGGAGGCAATCTTAATTTAGCAATTTCATTCACATTTTTATACAGGTACGGTGTTCCAGCTATGTAATTAATGGTGCCATCTCAGCTTTAGAGGTAGGTAGAGAATTAAAAATCAGCATGACAAATACATCAGGTATAATTCAAATTGAGAAGCCATGTTATAACTTATTTTCATGCCACAGAGTCCCAAACTGTTCTGTGGTGTACGCACAGAATGTGCATTGTACAGACCATTCTGTCCTCAGAAGGCAGCAGCCAAATGTGCAGTGTTTGACTTGGGAAGGTTTAGTCATGGCCAGAACATGACTGTTGTGAACCAGACATACCATCTTCATCTCTGGGAGCAGATAGGCTTTTAGGACTTTTATGGTCTTGTTGGGAGGGTTTCCTCATGACAAATGGAGTGAGCCTTGCAAGGTGAAAGGTCGAGCTTACCAGTGTTACCAGTATAGACAAATTCTTACCAAAACCAATGTTTATGTGTACAGTTGCAAATTTTGAAGTTTCAGCAGCATACAGAACGTTCTGCAAAGCTGTTTGCTGATGGACAGCTGCAAAAGCAGTGGGATAAGCAGCAGCAGGATGATTTGTAAATCAACCTTAAGTCTTTTGTAGCTGGAGAGAGGAAACGTGATTAGAAACAATTCTCACTATGCTATTAAAACCAGGGCTCAGCTTTTTGGCCAGAGAGTTCAAAGTCAATTTTGGAGCTACTGTATTAGGAAAGCAACCAAAGAAATTCTAGGGTCAAATGTAAAACAGCACCAGGAAGGTCAGAGAGATACATTTGCAAGTCAAAAAGACATTGAAGGGGATCTAATTATAGGCTTAATTGCTGTAGGTAATGACAATTCAAGCTACTATATTTAACATGGCCTGGTAGTATGACTGAGGTCATCCAACAGATGAATCAACAAATCCAAGGCAGATTTTCAGAAAACATTTAGAATAAAAGGGGAAGTCCTAGACCCACTGAAGCCAAGAAGGCTGTTATCAGTGAGCCAGGTTTTCCAGCAGAGCTCAGGTTTCACCCTTAATACAGAAAAGGCTGTGGCTTTGCTTCAATGTGATTATTCATAAATTTCTAGTAATGTATCTGCTTATAATTTTACTGGAGCAATGCCCATGATACTCTGTGGGGTTTAGCGCTGGAAGTTGATCCAGGGAACTGTGATCCCATTACAGACCCATTTCTGGCTTGCGTGGTGACTTTGGCTGAGGAATGTGAGAATTTTTTATGATTATTTGCTCCTTAGTCTCTTCACATCTAAACTGCCAATCTGTCTTCATAAAAGCTTAAACATTTATGAGGAACAGTCCTATTTAAGTGCAGGAACTTTATGCTCAAGGAGGAGACAAACAAGGCCCAGTGAAGACTTGGTGAAGTTAGATGGGTGAAGTTAGTTGCATTTACTGCATTCCTGCTTGTTCATATTTGTAGTTCACAAAAGTGGAAACAATGGGATATTAGTTCATGGTCTATAAAACAAAATCACATTTTTAGTCTTGCATTTCAGTTGGTCTCATTTTTATGAACGTTGCAGTTGTGTTTCACTTGGGATGTATTTGGCTGCTTGACAAAGTGGCTGGAGATTTATAATTCCTTATTAGTAACTCAGGGCTCTAGAGGGAATAGCAGAGTACTTATTTACTTTTCTAGGTCAGACTCATGATGTAGGAGTTTAATGAACTTCTGCTAAACAGGAATTGAAGCAGAATTAGAATCTCAGAGTGCATCTGTCCAATAAGGTCTTATTTTCTATAGGTTTGATATTTTTTACTTGCACAGGGTGGTTTAGGCTTGATTTTCTAAGTAATCAGCCAAGAATATGAGACTGTCATACAGAACTTGGTATTAGGTCAATGCACTGATGTGATTTTGCTCTGAAATTGCATTATGTCAAATAACTGTATTTATGTATCAGTGTTTAGGGCAGTAAGATCCCAGTTCACTTGTGCTGAAAAAGTGTTTGTGATTCGCATTAGCAGCCTGACTATTACTGCAACTTTGATGCCTCTCAGATGTTGTTTGTATCAATAAGGAGGGCACTTTTCTGTAAAGAATGCATTAAAATCTGTCTTCAGGAAGAAAGGTATAGTGTTTCTGCTTCCCTGTTAGTGTGAAGGCAATACAGTGTTTCATATTCTTACAGGAGATAAACACTGGGATTTATGTGGTGGTACAAAATTAATGATGAAGATAAAGATGCACAAAAGGAAGACAAAAGCATATTACATAAGTAGAGTCATGCTTTGCACTGGACTTGTATTGCAGGAAATAACATCTCCTCCTACAACACTCAGAAAAGTCTGTGAAAGTGGGTAAAACAGTAATATATTTGAAGTATTTAAACTGATACTGTCTAAGCCTTAGAGGTGTAACTGTGTATGGACATAAAATACGAAATCTGCTTAGTTTATGTAGTATTAAGTAGATACATGTACATTAGTGTAGGTATAAAAGAGAATATAGTTATCTGGGGGGAAAAAACCCCAAAAAACTTAAATACAAACCAAGAGATGATAGAAAACAATATCTATCTTTATGCTTATTCATAGCTCTGAGGAAACACCTTCCTTCACACTGTCCTAATGCTGATCCTGAAATAAGTTCCTCTGCCCTTTTTTCAAAAATTGATGTTCAAGGTAAACTTTGCAAAAATCCTCTGAGCCCTCAGTTAAACAAGAAGGTCCTCTGTTCTGCCATGGAGAGTGGCCTGCTGGTTAGTGTGCTTACCTACAGTGCAGGAGGCAAACCCTTCATTCTTCCTTGGTCAGATGTGATTTACAATTCTTTCTCAAGGATGCAACCCAAATCTTTAAGCTACAAACTCATGTAGGGGTCAGGCTGCTCTGTACTTCTGGTTGAAGCTGTGCCTGTAGGCACAGAGACCTGAGCAAGGGGGAATGTGAGCTGAGTGCTGGGAAGAGCTGGGTTCAGCCACTCCTCTGTCTGCCTCTTCACCAATGACCATCTCACAGAGAGCTCCTGAAAGCCCTCAGGTGTTGATGAGCTTCTTGAGCCATCAGGCAAGCATGTTGTGCAATCTCTGTTCACCATCTCTTCTCCTTATTCACTCTTTGGCTTATTTCTGCATTAAGTAATGGAAAGGAGTATTGAACTTAAGATGCATTTTCTGCCTTACTCCTCATCAACCAAGTGGCCAACTGGCAGAGAGTTTCAAATCCTGATTACACTCTACAATGTAAGAGAGAAAGCACCTGGCATCCAAATATTGAGTTAGGCTCTAAGAGATATGGGGAAAAACTAGGCTGTAAGAGATACAGCCATTTCATTAAATGAATCTGATGTGGAAGAGAGGGGAAGGGGGGATTTTTTTTTTCCTGAGAATTTCTTGGCTCAAAAGCAATAAACTACCATTATTCTTGTAAAAACCACTTAAGCAGAACTTCAGATAGTAAGATGAAGTTCTTATTTAGTAGTAATCGAGCGAGGCTGTTCTCATGTGACAGCTAAGCAGAGAAGAGGACATAGGAAGCTTTCAAAGCATTATTGGTCAGCCTGATTTTGTAGTTGGTCAGTGGAAGGACTGGTTGTAGTTGCTTGTTTACCACAAAGAAAGGCTAAAGCAGTTGGAAATTCTAGAGCTTTTGAGGGCAGTGCCTTGTCCAAATGGCAGTGGAGGTTGTTGCCTTCTGTAGGATGTCAATAATGGGAATAACAATTTCTGTGCTACTGTTGATGGTGATGGGAGGACATCAGACCCCAGACCTATGGTCAGGAGCCAGGTAGATGCTGAGAGAGGAGAAAAGATGTGATCACAGCCAGGCACAGTTGTTTTAGAGGAGACTGTAATGTAGAATGATTTGTAATGTAAATCTGGCAGAATTTGGCATGATTGAGGGGGTGATGCAGCTTGCTTTGTAAAAAGCATTTCCTTTACTGTATAGCTGAATCTCTGCTAAGATTGCTTTTTCCAAACCTAATATACTTGTTTTGCTGTAACAATGACATATCTCTAGAATAAAAATTGCCTAAGAATGGGAAGGGCTGACTACCGAGGAAGGTTCTCTCTCTTTGGGAGGGGTCAGTAGAGACAATATTATGTGTTAATAGCATTCCTATCCTTTTCATTGATATGGATTTTTTTTTCCCACTAAGATATATGAACTGCCTTGAAAACTGGGTCAGCCTAAATGCTGTCACAAGTGCTCATCACCAAGCATATATTGCTGCATACCTGTCACACTTGGCAGCTGGAACAGATTTCATGAAGAAACCAGGGTAAAAGCTGAAGCTCAGCAGGATTACTGGCTGTGAAGGAATCACCCCTTTGCAGTTTTTCTGGTACAAAACAAAGAAAATGGGTGAAATTATACTTAATAGTGATAAATACAAATAGTATCTGACTTTTTGTATTTAAACTGATATTTTTGTTAGTCAAATTTATTTGCATACATATGGTAAATGCAGTGTAATTCCCATGGTGGATTATTCTTGCTGCTTAAGAGGCTGAATTTATTGACATATCTAGACATGGAAATTTACTGGGAATTGCTTGAAACCCTTTAGGGGTTGAAAGTTCTTTAAATTGAGTCAGTTTCAGTGTAATAATGGGCCTGTTGATAATAAATTAAAATATTGTATATTTTCTGCTCACCAGGGAAGAGCTTTTTAGAAGATGCTCTTTTTTTAATGCCAAAGTGAAGTTACGTGGATGAAATCCATGGTGTCTGCTCATGGCATATCTTTGCTCCAGCAACTCATGATCATGGTTCATCATAGCTTAGGATTTGAGCTGGAGAACACCAGGATCTCATCCTAGAGGGACTGTCCAGCAGTATCAAAGATACTACAAAAATCATCAAAGACTACAATATGCAGCAGTTCTTCTCAGTTGGTGATGCCTGAGTCAAGAAAAGCCTGGTGTAGTTGCTAGAAGGAAGGTTGTGTGCCAAGGTCCAGAAGCGCTGTAATTGCTAGGTTTAAGTCATATAGCAAGTACAAAAGAAATAGAAAAAATTATTTAAGCCATTACAGAAAGCACAGTTGATTTCTATTACATCTTAAAATTCACGTTCATGTTGTCAGTTTTTCATCTGCTTCCTTCATATTTCAAAATTAATTTCAGAATGTTTCAAATGCATTCTTAATTTAACGTCTTCATTTTAGTTGTATCACTGCAATGGCATGTGCATGGCATAGAGATTTTAGCCTAGGAAAAAACCAGTGTATTGGGGAGTGAGCAACTGTGAAAGAAAGAAAAAACACAGAAAAAATAGTGAGTAGGGAAGCTGGGTGCAAAGAAAGTGGCCTGGATTGGAAAGAGATTTCGTTGGTGCCAGCCTGCCTTTGAAAGCTTGCCAAAGTGCATTAGAGAGTTGGAAACAGAGTTTTAAAGGAGAAATTTAATCTCCTTCCTAGAAGACAGCAGAATTTAACTGATGCTGGATAAAGGGGAACCTCCTGTGATGCTGGATGGCTAATTTTCACAGAGAATGTTTAATTCTCTCAGATATTGCGAGATAGCATTTACCACTTTACTAAATAGAAACTGCTGCTTGTGAAAATCTGTTTAGTAAATGTTGTTTTGTAGGGCGTGTTGGCATGTTAGGCAGTCCTGAGGCTTCTTTATCCATTTTGACCTGACCTGCTAAACGACTGCATATTTTCCTTCTTAAGTGAGTCTTAGCTGAATAAAAAACCCTGCCAATACTCAGTAAAAGAATCAGATAAGAAGAGGCATGGTATTAAGATGAATGGTTAACATGGGAAATATTTTTCAATATAGAAGTATTCTACTTCAGTTCTGTTCATTTTATCCGTGCATGTATAGTGCAAAATTATGGTATGAAGGATTCCATACACCCATGTGCAGCAGACTGCATGGTAGCTACCAAATCTTTACTCTGTAAATAATTCACATTTATTGCCAGGTGGAATCAGAATTTTCCAGTCTTGGAGGAGAGTAAAGTCTTGTCAGTCCATCATACTGTCATTATCACTGATGCCTACTAACCAATTCCACAAATGTGAAAGTCTAGATATCCTACCTCTTCTTGGATAAGCTGTTTGATTCCTGGAGCTAATTTGCTCAAGTTGCATCTGTCTTTCTCAGACTTCATGTAGGATTTGCTCTGGGTGAGAAGAACAAAGAGAATACTGGTATTAGTTTGTGCTTTGGGCTAATTTGGAAAGAGTAGAATATTTTATGTTTTTATCCCACATGCTGCTAGTCTTGCTAGTAGGGAGAAAGGAGAGGCATTTTTTTTCTGTGGTACTCACGGTGCTTAATTACTACTCACCAGAGCTAAGCCCTGTAAAAAAAACACAGATAATGTTTTTTTTATTTATTATTTTATTTTGAGTTTGGGGTTTTTTTGTGAGTTTTTTTGTAGTAGATTTTGTTTTGTTGTTGGGTGTTGCTTTTTTTTCATGAAAAGAGGCTGGCCAACTGCCATGAGTAATACAGGAAGGATGCAGTTATTTCTGATGAAGTTTGTCTGTTAAGATTTTGTCTGCCTGTGGGCTTGGGGTTGGTCATTCCAGTCTTTTATTCAGGAGGGATGAACACGTTGTTAAATATTGTGAGATAATATTGGATAATGGGTCTTCAAATAGAATTAAAAGGCATCATTCAGAACATACAAGGGAGGTGTTTCGACATGTGAAATGCACAGAACCAGGTTGCCTCAGACTATATTAATCAGCAAATAGTAAATACATCTGTACATTTCCACAGTAAGAGTTGCCTGCACAGCACTTGCATAGCCTGTACTTCTTAGGTGGTCACTGTTGAAGCAATTCAGGGTGATCAGTCAGACAAACTGCCAGCCCTAGGATGGCACTGGGTATGAGATTTTCTGCCAATTGAAAAACAAAGACCTAGGACAGGGTGCAGAGGAAGCCTTTTGTTGGTACCAAGTTATGGCATTATGCTCTTAACCTGCTGTCAGCCCAGAAGGAAAGGTGAATCTGCTTTCTTTGGGTTGAGATGCCACTACCTGTCAAACCAAAATGTCTTCTGTTTATGCACATTAAAGTGAGCACTGAGCAGCAGCGCGTGTCTTTATTGGGACTTTGCTGTTCTTAAATAGCAAGGGCTAGGATTTGTTACAACATAGCATGGAAAGGAATTAGTCATCCATGAGGTGGAGTAAGATAGGTCTTATCCAGCCTAACTGATTTTGTAATTCTGTGATTTTCCCTTTCACATGGTTTCTTCATTCCTGCCTTGTAAGCCACTAGCCCTTTCCTTCATTTTAGGTGATGCGTTTGCAATTTCAGTTTGTACATTTCCCTATCTGGTTTTGCTCTTCATTGGTATGTAGGAGGGGAATAAATATGAGAATTAGGGGGAAAAGTGGTGGGCACACTCAAAGCCTCAACAAAATGGTTTTGGGAGAAGTGGTGTCTTTATATACGGCTATGAGATCTGGATACTTGGGAATTACATCCATGTGTGTGAACTAAAGTTAGAAATGCCAAAATACTTATAAAGGGTCCAATTTACAAGTCATGTATCATTTTTGCACTGAATAACTGATTTGTGTTTGAAGTTAACACCATTTATGTCTGAAATAGAACAGTAAGTGCAGTGTCCCTGTTTGCTAGCACTTCAGGCTTGGGACTGTAATGTAAAGTATAATGTCAGGCAGTGCCTTGCTGAGCCTAATTTATGGCTTTGGAACAGCTTGTTACACACCCGGTGTGGGACTGGGTGATGGGAGTAAAGAAACCTTTCCATGTGCCCTAACAGCAGATTGCCAGGTCTGCAGAGCTCTGCTGCATCAAAAGTAGATTAAATCTTTATTTAAGAAGCACAAGATGGTGATAGTGCTCTTAAACAGTAGCTGCTATTAAAATGTCAGCGTTGCTGTCAGTCACCACCCAGCACCTGAGTTAACGCTTCTTGCCCTGGTATGAGAGTGGAAAATAGGTTGCTACTTACAGTGAACTGTTGTAAATAGGAGCACAGATCTAATCCTTTTTGGTATGGCTTATTATTCATCTGTAAGATTAAAAATGTATGTTGTATTCCTTCAGGGGTTACAATGACCTCTAGATTTCATGCTCCTGGATTCTAATACTTCTCATGTACTGTTACGTTTTTATTCCGTATTTTGGCAATATCAAGGCTTAGTCACAAATGTGAAAGAAAATGTAAAGTTACAGATAATGTGGTGATTGTCCATTTTCTGAGAACTTAAGGGTTTTGTCTTGTGAGCATTGTGCAAAATGGCAGATATTGATATCTTAGCTAATTATTCAATCAAAGAGTTGGCAGGTCAGTCAGTGGGAACAATGTACAGTGGACTGGAATTGATCACACTTCATTTCCCATCAATTGGCAGAGCAAATGGTAGTTTGGATGATAAGTTAGGATCATTGCCAGTCATTTCTTGGACTCATGCCTTCCATTATTTTTTTTCCTCCAGATGAGACCCCCCCAGACTATTAGATGAAAGTGAATGCCCTCTGATGCTGGTGAATAAAGCAACGCAGAGTTTTTGTAGCCTCTGAGGGACATGAAACTATTTCTGGCTCCATAACTGATGCTGCTGCATAGTCCTATAATCACCTAACCTTATTGAATTTGTCCCCATGTGAAGATTTGATTTCAAATTTTGTAATCATTATACATCATTTATTTTCACATAGATTACAGGTTCATCTGTAAAGTGACACAATTTCACCCAGAGCTCTTTGAATATTCAGCTTTTCACTTTAACTCTTTTTGGATATGGTTCTGACACTTCCAACTTTGGTGATTTACTAGTAATTAGCAGGGTTCCATGACAGATGTATTGTAGCCTTCCAAGGAGTGATGAATCAGATATGTGGCTATGCAGAAATGGTTCCCTAAGACTTTTATTTAATACGGAAACCCAGAGATAGATCCTGTGAATAGCTTTGGTGTGTAAAGCAGGACTTAACCCAGTTAAAACTCTACTTCTAAACCTAAATGTAAAGTTTCAGTTAAAAAAAAATCTTTGCTTAGTTGCTGACTAACCCTGAAAGCACATAAATGAGCTTTGCTGTTCCTCATTTGAATTTCAAGTGAACTGGATGCCTACATTTGTTTTTTTGTATCTGCCAAAATCTTTGCCTGATTCCCATGTAAGGCTGCTCAGGAGCTGAAAATGAGAATTTCTTTCTCCCAAATGCTCTGCCAGGTTTGGCAGGCCCAGCCTGCATTCCCACAGCCACCAATGCCCTTCCACAGCTGGAAGGGACAATGCCATCTACCAGCAGGAGTTGTTTCTTCAGATCGCTCCGGGCTGGAGGGTAGCTCACGCTTGGTGTGGGGATTCTGCACGTGTTCCAGTTTCTGGGGTTGTGTTACTTTGTTCGTGTCACAAAGGTAACATCCTGTTTAGCTTCTGGGATAGAGATTGATTCCTTTGGAAAAGGTGAATGGTCAAAAATAATCTAGTTGTGACAGGCGAAATGTTTTTGCATTAACAAGCTTTCTTTTGAAAATACATTGGTTTTAGTTGCTCTCCCAGGTGTCTGTTGACGCCTAATTGAAAAAAAAAAATCTTATTTCTGATTTGAAACCATCCACATGCTAAATAAATATACAATGAACCAAAGTAAACTGTTTTAATAACTTATTTTTTAATTAAATGCAAATGTAGCATCCTTTGCAGTCTGTTAAAGCAAACATAACCCCCAGCACATTTAGCATGTTAAAAAGAAGATTTTTGCTGTGTTCACAATATTACATTGTAATTAAAAAGGAAACCAGCTAAGCCTTTGGAACCTGTCCCCTTCTCTAAAATGTAATTAATTTCTGTTTAATTATAATAGTAGGGCTGTAGCGTGATTATTATTTTTGAGGGGTAGAAATCCTGCACTGTTAGTTTTTTCTGAGTGAGTGTTTCTGGAAGCAGAACACAGGACAGAAAGGGAAGGATTTGAACCTCACTCCAGCTGTAATTAAGTGCTGACACATCAGTGGAGTTTGGCTGCATTTCTTCCAATGTGGGTTTCCAGGACAGAGGCTCCTCCCGGCTGTGCGGTGCTGTGCTGACAGGAGCGGGGCTTTCTCCTGGGAGGATGCTGTTTTTCTCCTCAGTTGTGCAAATCTGGGCAATGGGCAGGGCTGACACAGTGCAGGCACTGCCGTGCCCAAGGTGAAATACCCCCTTTGTCCACCCTGGTTTTCAGGATGTCAGGTTGCCCTCAGTGGCTGTCCCTTGTCAGTGCTTTGGGCTCTCCTGGGCTCCCGGTGCCTGTGGCTGAGCCAGGATTATGCTCTCGTGCCATCTCCTGGCAGATTGTCCCCCTGTGCCCTGTCCTGTGCAGATGTGTTGGTCACAGTGTGTCAGCCCTGTTTGTCCCTGTGTGCCAGCTGGGTGAGATCAGTGTCAGGGCTGGGGTGGCCTCCAGTAGGTTCTGGGGGCTCGGTGGTGCCAGTGCAGGCACAGGGACACTGCCCAGAGCCCTGCTGAGGCTGCTCCAGGCTGGGGGCTGGCACCTTCACCTGTACAGGGCGTGCACAGCAAGGTGGGCACAACTCAGGGCTCTGAGGGAGTGCCAGGAGTGAGAAGCACCAGGACTGTGGGATGTGGGCAGCAGATTCCCATACAAAAAACTATGGACACTCCAGTGTTTGTCCCTTACAAGAAGACAATATCCTGCCCTCTGTTCTGACAGTTGAAATTGTGGCTCTAGAGAAGGTCTGAGTTTGTAAAAATGTGATGTTCAGATGGGTGAGCATTGTTTGGGACATAGGAAGATGAACTTTCATGTCCAGTGCAGAAAAACTGCTTTAGAATATGCCTATTGCTCTGAGGAAACTGACAGAAGTTCCTTCACCTGAAAGAAGAATCCTGGGCTGCAGCCAGGTGTGGTACAGAGCCCTGAAAAGCAAACATTGGTTACAGAATTTAAAACTTCCTGCTGACAGGTTATCAGTTAGATGTCAAGGCATCAGTAATGGTGACTTTTAAACAATGAAAGACTGAGAGGTACTTTGTAAAAGTATCTGCAATGTAGAACTTCTTGGTTGTGCTGCCGTGTTCTCCTTGTCATTCTTCTATCACCACTACCACTGTTACCCATCTTATCGTAGCAATGTGGGCTGAATTTTATGAGCATTCAGTGTTACTAAAGACAGCAGTGCTGGGTATGTGCATCCACCTATCTTTTCTTTTTGTTCCTGCCTTCTTTTGACTTCTCTTTGCCTCCTGTTCTGATTGTGAAATGGATCCAGGGAGTGATCCTGTGAAATACATTCCATTCCCCAACCCAGGAAGAACTGAGGAGGAATTGTTCAATGCCACTGTCAGGTAAAATGCACTTAAATGACACACACATCACATCCAAGGAGTACAATTTAGGACTAATAATGTAAAATAAAAAGCAGATAAAGTGTATAAAGCACTCAGAAATCCCCTGTGACTCTGGGACTCCACATTGCACCTCTTTGGAGGAAGGTATTGTTTCTGCTGCTGTTCACTAAGAGGTGATTCCTTTTTTCTTGATTTCTGTAGTATCTGTTTTAAACCAACCTCCTGCATTCTCTCTGGCACACCTTCCTACACTTCATATTCCTTGACCAAATGCATCAGGTAGCTGTGATTTTAAGTTTTGTCATTTTGGCAGTTTCAGATCAGTTACACCTTTCAGCAAGGACTATTACTGAAGAGTGTTAACTAAGTGCTTGGGAATCATGCTTGGGGTAAAGCATAAATAAAAGCAGTTGTGTGCCGCAGCCACAAGCCAGTGCCCTAAACATCTGTGAAATACACAGATCCGAAATAGACTTTACTTCTAGCAAGATCAGCCCCTGCTCTTGCCCTGTAATTAGCTGGCTTGCTATCAGCTCTTCCCTGGCTCTGTTTTTTAAGGGCTCCCTCGTCTCATTTGCTCTGCAGCCCAGGGTACCTTTCTCTGGGGAGACCTTCCTTTCTCTCCAGCCAGCCTTTTTCAGTGATTCCTCCAGAGATTCCAGTTAACCTCATCCTTTTCACCCACACAGAACATTCTGTTGTAAACTGAAGAGCGCCTCTTTGGAGCAGCAATGCCATGTTGGCAGACTCTTGTCTGCCAGCTCTTGTCCTTGATTGTCTAATTAACCCTCACTGGCAGGTTCACTTCAGTGCTAAATATTTCCATCTACAAAGTATTTAATTTCACATTAACCTGCATGCAGACAAATAAACTCAATACAAACATCCTGATTGGATAAATGTGTTTATTTTTATCGCCTGGTCAGGACTGTGGTAATAGTGAACAGTTGGAGAGACATATTTTGAATGCTTGAAAACCCCCCAAAACTGAAAGAACTGACCCCTCATTTAAAATGTTTATTTTTCAAATGCAGTTGTCCAAAATCAGTTAAAACTGTAGTGATACATAGTTGCAGATACACAAATGTTTATATGCCTGTCTTCAAGATGTTTTCTTTGCATCTGGTTTTTGTACAAAACGAAATATACAAATACTTTAGCACAAACTTTCTCTCTTCTTCTTTTTACATATGTGCATGGGAGAAATTTGCAGTGTGTTTCTTCAACCTGTCACTCCCAAGTTAAATGGATGTTTTGGCCACTTCAGCTGCCAGTACGTGTTTCCAGCATCTGTCTTTGGTGTCAATATGCCAGTGATTGTGGAGGCTGCCTTGGGATCCTGCTGTGGAGGTGGTACAACTTTGTGTATTGTAGAATCTGATACATCCTCAGAAGAACATTTTAAATTCAGATTCAGTATCTTCTGTGGGGGGAAGAGCTATAAATCTGCTTTCTTTAATTCTGTTTCCTAGTTTCTGGTGTGCTGTTAAGTCAGAGGGACAGAAGTAAGAGGATATAGAGCAGCCTGGTTTACATAAAACAAGCTGATGAAGATTACATGGAGCTACCACATGAGAATGAAAAGACCACGAGGCTGAACATTTTTGACAGATTTTGAAGGAAAGACATTTGAATAAAATTTTTGAACAAAGCCCTTTCAAAAGAATAAGGAGCATTATTTTTTATTTCACTCTACTTCAACCAGGTAGAGAAATACAAGACAAAATACATTTTAGAAAAATTCTCTGTGGGGGCAGTGACTTTCTAATAAGAGATTTGGTCTTATATTTCATTGGCCTGTTCTAGGGACTCTGCATGCTGTGCTGAGTTCTGTTAAAACTGGATACCATTGGAAAGGCTTGCTTTGTCCTTGCAATGCCCATCACATTATTGCCTTGTAGAGATAATACTTGTAGTGAGAGTTGAGATGCATTTGGATGAAACAGATAGTGCCACAGAAAGAGAAAGTGCTTGAATTTGAAAACTTAGGCACAAACTTTAAAGATCAGTGATGCTTGGCTTTAAAGCTGGGTTAGATTAAAAAAGGGACCCTGTGAAGCTTGAAGCTCAAAAAATATTCTGCATCATAGCCATGACAGGTGCAGAGAGAGCATATGAGGGTATACTCACATGAAGTATTTAAACTGGAAAGAACTGCCAAAACATACCAAAGCAAAGCAGAGAAGTTGATGTGAAAACATTCTGAAGCAAAAATCCAAACTGTCCAATATTTTTCCCAAAGATCGTTATAATTTCTGTTTTTCTGACACTTCAGTGATAACAATTTGCATAGTTAAGACACCATGCCTGTGGCTCTGTTTCATTACAGTGCAAGTACTTTAGCTGCAGAACAAAAGTAAAGCAGTTTGATGTAATATGGATGTCTATTTGCACTCCTTTTAAGATAAACATTAGGCAATAACCATTTCTTTAGAGCCTGTGTATTGTTCATATGATACTCTCTCTTGTATAACAGTTCATGTTCATCAACATGATACATTCTTGCCTGATTTTCCAGTTCTGCCTTTCACTGAGGATATTCTTTTCTTTCTCTGATTGCTTTTTCTTCTGAGACCATTACTCTAGTTGATAGCTTCAGGTTATCATTGTATCCTATCTCCCTCTCCAATAAGCCTATGATTGATACTAATCTTCCTCATGGGACACATTTATAGGTTTCAGGATGGAAACTACTCTCTAAATCTTAGCTTTATATGTGCTGACAATTTGCAAGGTTGCACCTGATATTCACTTCAGGTGGCTTAGGGGAAAACATCAGCACCTGGTAATCATGCTTCTAAAATAAGAAGAGAAATGTGCCCCATATACCAAAAGTAACCCCGTTGTTCATCTGTGCTGCTGCTCCTGCTCGTGGATTTCATGTAACTAGAAAGGGCTCAGTTCCTGTAGGTGGTCAATGTCCTGTAACCAAACTCATGCCTTTTCTTTCCAGTGAGAGAAGCCATATTTTAATTACTCTAATGGAAGCTTTGACTAGCAGGCAGTCCCTGAAAAGGAGTTAATGTGCCGGAAAACACTTCACACAAGCAGAAGACTCTTCATTGACTAATGGGCTTAACGGGACTTTTTCTAAGGAAATTGCTCCACTGAAAGCTTTGTGGAGTGCATTTGTTGGGTTTTTTCCCTCTTCATAATATAGCTGCATGTTCTGAAATTTAATTAGATTTAAGGACCGTTTCAAAATAGGATTATTATATTTTTCCTACAGGTTTTGCAGATGCCCCTTAGTAGGGTATCATGGAAAAAAAAGAATTATCAATTCCCTGGCAGAATACAACATAAGGTGCTGTGATCCCTAGTGTGAGGAGTGCATGTGCTAGAGTTTGGCTATTTCAGTGTCTTATCCAGTATCTGAAGGCAGAGTCCAGTTATATAACTATCTCAGAGGAGTCAATGGGAAATGACAATGCTAATGTTTCCACAATATTTGCATATTCAAGCTCCACAGCCCAAGAAACAAAGAGAAGTAATAAGAAATTCAATTGTTTTATCTTTTATCTTTTTATACAGACATGCATTTATCTCTATGAGCAGACTTGCCAGACCTTTTTTGAATTGCAAAGTTGCACTGCAAATGCTTGTTATTCGGATTTGCATAATGATTAGCAATGTTGGGCAAGAGGTATCTCCTAACCCTTTCTGTTTATTTGTGTGATATCAGTCACTGGGATATAGTTTTGAAGGCAGTCAGTGCTTTTAGTTCAGTGGATAATGCAGTTTGTTTTCATGGTAAATTCTCTAATGTTGCAAAAGTGTACTTCAGCAATAATTATAAATGTATTTGCTCAGAGGATTTTTCCCCTCTTTGACATCATTCTGTACCCACATAAGATGCTCTTATCTATCATAATGGCTAAAGAATCAAAATTTATGAAACTTGAGGGGTTAGTCTGAGCTGGCATGCAGAGTGTAGAAATCAAGGTGCACTCCCTCTATGAATACACATGTGAAAATGTCATAGTCCAAGCAAAATAATCTTTTAGATTCAAACTTGGCACCACAAAATCAAAACACAGAGACTTTAAAAGGGCATTTACCTCAGCAAGTTGAACTTGAAAACTCTTCTCATGCTTTTGGTGTTTAAGTTTGGGTTTTTTACTCCAGCTTTTTATAAACAGAAGTGTTACCTACAATATTCCAATATGCATCTGAGTGACTTCTACTGTTCAGAGAAGACTGGCTTGATAGCATCATTTCATAGATGGCACTTGAAAAATAGCAAACTCTTTCAGCTTGTATGTGGTTGGGTTTATTTTGTTGGGTTTTTTGTTTGCTTGTTTTTTTAGTTTGTTTTATTTTGGTTTTTTGTTTATTGTTTGTCTGCTTTTTAATTTTTTATTCCTTTCATAGTATTATGAAAGTACTGTTCCATCAAGATATTACAAACCAAAAATAATCAGGGAACCTGCATTATTTTCACAGGATCATGTCTCCCAGGGTCCTTGCATTGTGGAAATCACTTCTGAAGTGCACAGCTGTGCTTCAGTAATGAGACAGCTTGAGCCCCACAGCTTGCTGCATTGGCTTACAGAACACAAGTTACTTGGCAAATGTGAAGCCTCAGGGTTTCTATTCTACTTTAAGGCAGTTGTTGGGAATCTCTCAAAGAAAAAGAGATTTGGCCTTAGAGTTTGCAGTCTTATAGGGAAAATACTAAAGAAGGAGGCACACTGATAGAAACAATACATGTAGCTTGTCATGGGGGATGACATAATGGCATGAGCAGCTTTACAGTCGAGGCAGTGCAGAATGTCAGGGGCTCACCAGAGCTGGAGCATTCAGCTGTTTGTGACGTGCCAGCAGTGGGCTGGCCGTGGCTGGAGCTCCTGCAGAGCTTGGGATATAGCTGTGACAGGACATTGTCCTCCAAGTCTCAGGAGAGGAGCACTGGGAAGGAGCAGCCAGCCTGGTAGAGCAGTGGTTCCAAGCCCTCAGCTTGTGAGAAACCAAAGAGCTGCTCAAAGCTACAAGAAAGTAAAAAAAATTGAAGCTGCCAGGACAAAATATTGTATCTCTGGCAAAGCCTTAAATATTTAGTGGTTTTGCTGGTGGCTGATGGTGCTGCAATCAAGAGCAAGCCATAAGTAACAAATGGCATTGAACATGGTGTGAACTCAGGGTTCATTAGTATCACGTAGGAAATGTTGATTAAGTTGTGTGCACAAGGCAAGGAACATATAATGCAAATATTGAGGTAACATGAAACTCCTCCCAAAGAAATACCTGTTTTGTAACAAAAAGAGAAAGCAAGGCTGCTCTGGAATAAGGTTGCTTTCTCCTGAACCAGTAAGACAGGCTCTTACAGGGTTATGTGGGCTTTTTCAACCATCAGCATACTGAATTCAACTGAATTAATTCAGTTGAATATGGGAACAGATTTGCTTTCCTGTACATTGGTCTTCTTTGTACCAGTGCTTTTACTTGTGCAGTCAGTTTGGGAGCTGTTGCAGAGAGGCTGTTGGTTCAGTAGTGCAGTTCAGTGGCTGGTTCCTACAGAGAGGAGCAGCTCTGTAGCCCCCAATCCCAGCTCTGGCATGAGAGAGCTGGCCGACAATAGAGGTGTTGCAGTGCGAGAGAAACATTTTGCACTTTGTCTCAAGTGCCTAGTTAAAGATCATCCATCCAAAACAATTTTGGAGATTCTTTAACCTTTAATGGTATCTTTTTTCTCCCAATACACTTTGAAGTCATCTGATATTTCCACATGTATCCATGAGGAATACAGGTGTTCATGAACTGACAGGTGGTCTTTTTCTGCTGAACTCACTAGTGAGCACTGAGTTGTTTGCTGGTTGTTTCTTGTTGTTTTGGTTTGGGTTTATGTGGGGAGGTGGGTCTGCTTGTTTGGTTTGATTTGGTTTTGTTGTTGTTGTGGCCAAGTCATCATTGCCAAGATAAAATACTCTGGCTTTTATTTATAGAACAGAAATTTTTACGCTATTGACAATGGAGCGATTTGAACCCAGGGGTCTTGAAAGTAGGTCATTAAGTACTAAGTATAAGAAAAAGTGTGTTTTACAGTGTCCGTGATTTTACTGGAGAGAGTTGTCTTCTTATCTAAATCTTGGCTTTAAAATCAAGAGACTTCTATAAGCAAAAAATTTTAATTGATTTCATCACAAAGAAAATAATTATATCTGAGAATAACTTATTTTGTATCAGGAAGAACATTTTTCAATTTATTCTTCTTGAGCATTTGAGCATTAAAGTGTCTGAAAATAACATTTTTCGATCATTGGACAATGTAGATTTTAAAGTCAATAACAGAGCAAATTGCCTCAAATTGGAAAATACAGAAACAACCATGGCTTTGTTTTTTGTTTCATTAACCAAATCAGGCATTTGTGATAGAGCAGCAGCACTTCTGGGCTAATCTCTGGGAGTGGGAGTTGCCAGGAGTCAGTTTGGCCTGTGGGAATACTTGTAGCTGTGCTTCCTCAGGGGAACAAAGGTGCTGTTGCAGGGTTTATCCTATGACAGAGTTCCCCTGCTGCCTTCATTCCCTTGGGATAGCCCATCTCTCCTTGAAAAGCACCAGCTGATTCGCCATCTCCTGGGGCTCTACACTGAACTTGTACTGTAACCTCTGTTCTCCCTCTCTCCATGTGTGTCTTGAGATGACGGGAACTGAGAGGTGATTTGGGCAATTTTTTGGACAGTACTTGGCTCATGTGGTGCCCAAGTGCCTGACCTGTGTTGTAGCAGTAGCCATGTGCTCTGCCCTGTCGCAGAGGTGCTGTCCATGGAGTTCAGGTACACATGAACTGTGGCTGCTTATTACGTTTATTATTGGGTATGTTCAATGTCAGCAGCTTTTACATGCATGATATGTTACACTTCAGAGTAATTAACAGGATGCTATAAAACTCGCCTACCTCTCACCCTCTCCCTTTTGAAGCAAGGCTCCTGAAATATAACTCATATTTCATGGGGTTTGCTTTCTTTTCACTTTGCCTTTTTTTTTCCCAAAATATCACTGTAATAATTACTGTAACAGCGTTTTCTGTGGAGTTAATGTTCTTCTGGCTTAATGGCCCCTGGTTATTCTCAGGCCATCAACTTTTTCCAGCTGGTCATCAATCCCAAAGAACTGCCTTGTGCTTCCATTATTATTGCTTAAGTAGATGACATTTCTGGTGCCACTGCTGCCTCCCAGTGAGATGATATTACAGCCAATGGCATTTTCCCCCTCCTTGCTCTCACTGTTGTCAAAGCATTATAAACAGCTGGTGTGAGAATGTTGTGGCTGTTCCCTGTGAATTCCTCTGATAATTTTTAGGTGAGAGTTTTGTAGACTTCAGCTGAAGGAATCTGAGTGAGGCAACTGAAAATGACTTGCCTAGAGCAGCTACAAGGGCTCAGCCCCCATGCATCATTCAGGAAGTGGCTGGGCAATACCTGACTGTACCAGTCTAAAGACTTTTTCCCAGAAGGAACATATTTCAAACAAGATCTGGGACAGATGTTCTGGGGGATGTTAGTGTTCATTAGGTCGCCTCAGACCCCTCCCCAAGTTTCCACAGCTCTGCTCCCTTGTTTCCGTACAATTGATGGATTCTGTGGCAGGCTTTTTTAAAAGAAGCAAGGAAGTTGTAGCTCAGTAGGCCACAAACCAGCAGAGATTGTTTAGGTGAAAATGCCTTGCTATGTGGATATTCAGACATGTGTGAGTTAACATTGGTGCTGACTACATTTCCTTTAACCTCATTAGCACCTTGTCTTGCTTTCCCAAGCATGGTGGTGGAGCAGCTAGTTCACCTTAGAGCCTTTCACTAGGCAATTCATCAAAGTGGCAGATGAAACTTAAAAGGAAAATGCATGTAAATACTACATTAGGAACCTTGGCTTACAAAGGCATGAACATTTTCACCCATACCATTACCTCTGGATTATAGTCCACAGATGTGAAAGGGACTTTGTTTATTGGGGGAGATGGAAATACAAGGCTTACTGGTAGAATCACTGTGCAGATTGTATACTTTTTCTTATTTTTGCTTTAATTAAAAAGCATTAAGCGTTCATGAGCTAGTCTCACAGAAAAAAAGAATCTCAGATTGTAACTGTAACCACTTAATACCTTGAAAATAAAAACTGAGTTATTACAGTAAAACACTCTCATCAAGTACTCAGGGCCAAAGCATTTTCAAACAGGGGCCTGAGATTGTGTCAAACCTACATCATACATCCTTTTCAGCTTTAGAGTTTTAAGCTGTGCCTCACTGCAGACTGATGTAGTCATTGGATTCCTGTATATGAGTAGATCAGAATGATCAAGCAACTGCAGTTCAGTCTCTGTGCCAGGGGTTTATCTGATGTCTTTGTTTTTTGTTAGGCTGGTTTGGGTTTTTTTTCAGGGCGTGGGTGGGCATTGTTGTTTGTTTGCTTTGTTGTCATTGTTTGTTGTTTTTCAAAGACACTAAGATGCACACCAAGTGCGAGATACTATTTCCTGGAGGGGTACCAAGGCACACCCTCAAACAGTCTTGATTTACCTCACAGTTTATTGCATTCTTGTTAGAAAGGAGCACTTTGGGAATACTGTTAACCCTTGCACCTTTTAGTTCTCATGCTGAGCAGTAGATCGTGACATACTCCTCTATAATTGATACCTGTGGTGGTGGCATACTTCAGGAACATGATTTATCATGCATTTTCATTTTCATGAAAGCTCGTTTTACTCTTCTGCTTCCATTAGGTCAGCACTCACTGAACAGGCACCTCCCATTCCATTTTACTGAGTAACTTTCAAACATGACCTGACAAGGTAGCAAAAGTTCAGTGCACTAACTCACTGTCATGTAGAATACTCACAGACATTACTGACCAGTTCTGACTGTTGAACCATAAAGGAGGTACGAGAGCACCACAGTTGTTGTGGCACAACTTGCAAATAGCAAGGAAGCATTGGGCCAGGGTATCAATCTCTTCCTGTAGCAAAATGTCCTGACCCCAGGGTTGAACAGCTACTCATATATGAACTTACGAAGACTTAGAATTTATTATTTCCTGAAAAAAAAATACTGTAATTATAGCTGTTATAGCAAGTGTATGAAGTACAATCCTAAGCAGTTGGGAAGAGTAGAGAGGCTGTTGTTACTTGTGTTTATGAAGCAGCAGTGGAAAGGAGGATTTACACAATGGGCTTAGCTCCACAGAGGAACTCTAAGGGCTGTACATCTACCCCGTATTCCCCCCAAACACGGACAGGTAACGGGTCCCCAGCTACTTGGGGCAGACTGCAGGGAGAGATTTCTGCACATTGCTCTGAGGTTTTTGCTGTGAAATACGGCATGAACGTGTAAAGCACAGCTGTGTAGGGACAGGGAAGATGTCTGCAGCTGACTGTGTGTCTTTGCAGCCGCTGAAGATGCACTGCAGGAGCTGCGCGCTGGTCACCAGCTCCGGGCAGCTCCTGGGGAGCCGGCAGGGCCGCAGGATCGACGAGAGCGAGTGCGTGATCCGCATGAACGACGCGCCCACGCGCGGCTACGGCAACGACGTGGGCAACAAAACCAGCCTGCGAGTCATCGCGCACTCCAGCATCCAGAGGATCCTCCGCAACCGCAACGAACTCTTAAACATGAGCCACGGGGCTGTGTTCATCTTCTGGGGCCCGAGCAGCTACATGAGGAGGGATGGCAAAGGCTTGGTGTACAATAACCTGCAGCTGATGAACCAGATACTGCCTCAGTTAAAAGTGTATATGATTTCTCGCCACAAGATGCTTCAGTTTGATGACCTTTTTAAACGGGAGACTGGAAAAGACAGGTGAGAACTTACATGGGTACATCTAGGGGATGTCACAGAGTAGTAAAATAATGCAGTTTATATATACCAATTTCAGATCTGCTCAGAGGGACAATCCTGCCCATTAAATCCTCTGCCTCGTGAGTTGTAATGTGGCATGACATGCCAAATAACATCACTGATAACATAAGTAAAAAATACGCATCAAAATTATTTGTATGCACTGCCTCATCAGCCTAGAATACCAGAGTCTGCATGTAATGTTTATGGAGTCAAGGAGGCAGGAACTGTTTACATCTCACTTTGGGGTAATATACATTAAAGTTTTTTTCACTGACTCTGAAAAATTAGAATGGATAGGTTATGTTTTCTTATAGAGGAAATGCCACCATTCAGTGAATTATAATAGCTGTTTATTGAATTTAAGCATTTTTGGAACATTGCAGCTGTAAAGCTTCTTGTAAAACAAATAAACATTAGTCATACATTAGGTGCTTCAGAACAGTTCATCTTACATTTGCAACTGGAAAATGGAAAGTTATTATGATAGTTACATCTTTATGAGACTGCTTATGAGACTTGTAGGCTGATCTTCAAATCAAATTTGTAGTAAGTGACCCACTGCAGTACTTGAGTATTTTCACATATAATATTGAAAATGGGCATTCAAACTAAAGACTTCCCAGAACGAAAGACATTTATTTTTAATGAAGTTCTGGTTTTTTACTTATTAAATATGCTGCTGTAAAAAATGGCACAGGGTCCCCACTTAGATACAAATGAAGAGGTAGGTTTATTGTGCAGTAACTCACAGTCAGATGTTCTACCTTACAAATGCAAAACACTCACACCAAAGCTTGAACAGGGATCGATCCTGTCATGGACTCGAGCACAGATCTCATTTTCTGGGCTACATGAGAAAGGCAGAACCAGTGTAAGAGGAAACTGTTGTACCCTCTTAGCTGAAGGCAATGTTTGCTTGGCATTTGCTGCCTTTATCACACCCCACATGGTTTGCTCGCAGAACTCTGTTCAGTTATAGTGATCTGAGTTTGTGGCTGACTCGGGCTCAAACCAGAGCACAGAGTAACTTGGTCAGTTTTGTAACATTAAAGGTTCTTCTCTTCATCTTCCAACTGGTGTATTTAGGTCTCTGCCAGAACAAGAAGGAAGGATAACAAGGGGAGATAGCCTGCCAGTTGTGATGTGTTTGTCTTTTCCAGAGGAAAGCAAAGTGAGAGGTGAATTAAGCATTTGAGCCCTTCAAGAAATGTGCAGAGGGTTATCTGTGTGCTCAGTATTTACAAAGGCATGAAAGTCAACAAAGCTGTAACTGCACTGTAACCTGGCCACCATGAGCCCCAGGGGGAGGCCCTGGACACAAGGAATGCGCACTGCCACCTCCTTTCCTATGGACTATGCTTTTGGTGATCACATGCTGTTCCCAGTTCTGAGGAACAGCTTCCCTTCCTGCTTCACTCTCAGAACTTCTGTTCTGCCATGGGGAGCCAGGGTCCCCTTCCTTCCCTGACACTGCCAGGATCCTGTTCTTTTTTTGACACATGCTGTGCAATTTCAGGCAAGCTGCTCTTTCTGGTTCTGCATCACCCATCCAGAGCCAGAGGCCTGTAGTGAATGTGATGAAAGCATTTCTTTTTCTGCACAGGCACCAGGCTCACGTCCTGAAATATTCTCAAGGCATTTGAGCCATTAATGACATTGTAACAAGTTTAGAGTGAACTCAGTCATGGGCACCCGGAACTCTCAGAGTGAATCAAGGGCACTCAGATGCCAACAAAAGTCAGCCTGAGGAACAGGCCCTGTTGATTCTAATAAACTGCAGGCTCTGCTCTGAATGAACCACTCCTTTAGAGGGCACAGACAGCATACTTGAAGGGCTAAGAAGATTAAAACAGGAGATGAAAATAAATGAATAAGCTGCACAGAAGAAAGGGAAAATGAAAAGAAACATGGATAGGAAATAATTTGTAAGGGAAAAACTTCAGGTACCTGTGGGGGCAGGAGCAGAACATTGTATAGCCCAGAATGCTGCTGTTCCCCATGGGATTTCTGCTGAGCTCTTGACATTAGTGCCTACAAAAAAATAAAGGAGGGAGAGAGAAGCATGACTGCAAGGTTGCAAGAATCAGACTATTAATTTCCATCTTGAAAATGATGAGAAGAAAGGTAATTGGATGATTGTGCTTTTTGGAAAAAATTATTTTGAAATTAAGAAAAACCTTCAGAAAACGTTGCCAGTTAAATAGCATGGTGAAAGACAAAGGCTGCAGAGCAATATATTTGGCATTATAAAGTAACTGTACTTGAAAATAACTTTATAATTGAATAAGGGTACATTAAGAAAATACGATTCAGAACCAATATTATAGTAATTAGATAAAAGCAGCATAAATTAAATAACTGCAGGAAGAGTATTTCCAAAGAGATTATAAATGAGATTCTGGTGGAGCAGAAAGGCCTTTAATTGTAATTTAGTGTGCACTACAGAATTATCAGCACAGTGTTTTAGTTCATCATATAAAAGAATATCTGATAATTTCCCCTAATAAGCACATGACAGTTCTTCATATTCTCTCATTACTGCTGATTAGTTATAAAAATAGTATTCTTTTGTTGGACTCTTGCTCAGATCTTTTAGGAAATGCAAGACACTGTAACCCTGTTTCTGTGTTGCTGTCCTACAGACATGGTATTTAAAGAGGGCAGAGTGGTACTTGAAGGAATTTTTGAATCTTTATTTGAATTTTCAGCTTCTAAGCCAGTTTAGTTATATTCAGTTGTTTTCCTGTTTTTGGAGAACACTAAATGACAGCCTAAGTGTGTGTAAGCAGAAAGAAAGCTAACCTAGAAAATAAAGCAGAGAGCCTAGCTGGGTGTCCTGCCCTGTGCAAAGCTTTGGTCGTGTCTGGCTGCAACTGCTCCCTTGGTTTTGGAATGTAAGTGTTGGGCACCTGGAACAGTGGACTTGTGCAAGCTCCAAAGCACTCTTAGCCTGAACATATTCCTGAATTATCTAGTGATTCAGAGCTCAGAAACTCTCAGGTGGCAGAGAAGCAAAATTTTAGGCTTTTCCCTACCATTCTTTTTCCTAATAATTTTGAGCCAAAAATTCTCACTGTTTTATATTTTTGCTGTGCCTGAAGGCCTCCACTGAGCTTATGACCCAGCTCTGACATTGTGACAAACTGCACCACCCCCTCCAAGCTTCAGTGCACAGTCAGAAAATAACTAAGGCCCCATAATTAGAAATAATGAGATGCTTATAACGTGTCATTCTCCAAATGCTAGCTTAGCTTGAAAGTCTGTGTGTCAGGAGCAGTAAAAACGTGTGTTTTGGGAGTTTAAAAGTTACCAGGTGATCCACTAAGGACAGGACAAATTACCTGGGCTCCTCAGCATCCTCCAGGCATATTTAGTCAAAGAATTCCCTTATGTTTGGAAGTGTCTTTTAAGCAGCTGGCACACACACCACCGCTTTTTTTTCCCCTTGTAGTAGTCTGATTCCCTGAGGAAATGGGAAACCTTGGTACAAGGCATTCCTCAATCTGACAGTGCTCAAAACATCTCCTCCTACTGCCCTGTAGGTGACCTACTTGGAACCAGCTTGTTTAGCATTTGCTTGGAAGCTGTGTGGTGGCTCCTGTCAGCTGAATTAGATGTTAGTGATTGTTGGCACTTGCTTGCAGTGGCTTTCGTGGCCTCAGGTCCCTGCTTCCAAGAGTGTTCCACATCCTGCTATCACTGGGTAAACTGTAAAACATGGCCTTGGAACTTGGGCCAGGTCCTGGGATTCCCTGGTGACTTCTCTGAAGAGAACCTCATGTTTTCTGCTGTGCTTTTTTGGGGGGCTGTGACTTTCACAGGTATCTGACAGATACAGGTGTGGGGGAATGGGATTAATGTAGGTCCTACATTAATATATTCAGGTAGAGTGCCCAGGCCTTCCCAGAGCCTGCACTTGCTCCCCTGGTGCCTCAGCTTTAGTAGGAGATGAAGGGAGAGCCTGTCACTGTGACAGGCTGTCAGCAGGGATCTGAGGACTCTTTAGGCTGCAGATAACACAAGCCTCAACTTCTTCCTGTGGGACTTTCCTAGCTGGGTGAGGAGCCATTAGCGAGAATTCCTGTCTTATTCTTTAATAGCATTTGAAAGGACACCTTTGAGTGAACCTTTGCAGATAAGAACCTGTGATACAGCAAAATTTAAACACAACTTTTAAATCCCTTACATCAGTGAGTAGTTACAGGCTGGTGTCTCCTACTTTGCCTAATTAATACTGGGATCAGTTGAGCTTCTTTTAAAGCCATGTCCCAGCCTGCAGTGAAGGCAGGAGAGGTGCTGCCTTAAGGGCTCCCTGCCAGCGCTGTCATTCCCATTGTCAGGCTCCCCTCGGGCAGGGATGGCATCTGGGGTGGTTCCTAGGATGAAGAGTTCCCAGGCTGGGAGCTTCTAGAAACCAAGTCAAAAGATCAGCTAAATATTAATGTTGCTGTGCCTAAAATTATTTACAGCAAGGAAAGTTCCTGCCCAGATTACTCCACTGACAGGAGGCACCAGAAAAATCATTAAAAGATGGATGAGCAAAGGAGTCTTGGTTGCCCAGTTTTCAAAGCCTTTTACAAGAATGAAGAAAATGCCGAGAAATGGCTTCAGAATGAATGAATGAATAAATAAATAAATAAATAAATCTCGAGAATTATTTGCCAGCTTAGAACTTAATTATGTTTTTGCTTTCAGGAAGATATCCAACACTTGGCTTAGCACGGGCTGGTTCACAATGACTATCGCATTAGAGCTCTGTGACAGGATAAATGTTTATGGCATGGTGCCACCGGATTTCTGCAGGTAGGATTTATTTTAGAACCATTATTAACCAACAAAGTTAATGTTACAGATAAATATCTGAATCTTTTAATCTTTTTCCTCTGAAACAAGTCTTCAGTCCTCTTAAAGCAATTAATGAGATGTCCCATGATCTCATTCTGAAAACAACAAACAGCATTTAATTATGTTATATAAAATATTTTAAAAATTTGTTTGTACTGTGGGAGAATTAATCCATCTTGTTGCTTTCTTTTAGTCTCTGAATATTTATCAGCTAAAAGTAATGCAATAATTGGCATGAAATTAATCTGAAGAAAGAAGTACGGGAAAACATTACTTTTAATTTGTTTTTTGAGTTCCCCCCAAATTAATAGAGGAACAGTGTTTTCTCAGTGACTAGTTTCTAAATTGAACTTTCTGTGCAACTCAAATTAACATTATTGTACCTCTGTCACATGAATGCCATTCCTGCAGCTTCCTAAATGGTGCCCAGGAAACCTGTCCCGTGAATTTGGCCCCAGAGAATCAGTCCTGTGATCCTGTTTTGGGCGTGGCAGGGGCAGGTCACAGGAGGCAGAGGCAGCACAACTGTGCCACTGGAAGCTGCTGTACAAAAAACAGCCTGTGCCCTTTTCCAGCTCCCTTCTGCCTCCAGCCATGCTCAGGACCCAGACTGCAGCTCGTGGTTAAGCTTTTCCCACTGTGGATCAGTGACACAGGGAGAGGCTTCAGAACTTCCAGTGCTAGACCAAAATTACATTAGCCACAAGATACCAGTATGAACACAGACAAATTTGCGTTACATCAGCAATCTTGATGCTGACATGTCTCACCTGCCCACCCAGCAGTAGCCCAGCACTGAGTGGTTCCTGCCCACAGCTGGTGCTGATCCCATTTGTCCTGCTGGGTAACCCAGGAAGAGCTGGAGCCAGTCTGGAACGAGGCCTCAGTGCAGCATTTCATCACCTGCTCACAAACCCCTCTCACCAAGAAGTACTTGCTTCAATTTTCCATTGCAAATGTCATGATCTGTCTCAAGTCTGGTTCATTGGGTAATTCCAGATGCCTTTCAGGGGCAGGGAGGGCAAGGCTGCAGTGCTGGGTCAGTCTCCAAGAATGGGACTGCTTTGACTTTCCTCTGAGCACTTACAAGGATTGTTCAGGAATCTGCATTTGTCTTGGGCACATTGTAGAAATCCCTGAAGAAATCACAACATAAAATGTCAACACTAAACTCCACTTTGTGAGAATTTCTACAAATTATAACAAAATACTGATGATAAATGCTGTGATGTACTGCCAGACTTCATCATGAATTCTCCAAGGAAAATTGCAAACTAGATCAGATATGCCAGACAACAACTACCTTCCCCAGCACAGCATCTCGTTCCTCTGTCATCTCAGTTGGCCAACACATACTACTTCAGTTTCTGTAAGTGGCTTTCTGTCTTACTCCAGAAGTGGCTGTATTCCCATGGCACATGGAAATAATTCTTAAACTGATTATCTAAAAATACAGAAGACAGCATTTTACTGCAAAATAATATGTAATCCTGACTTTTCAGACAAAGTCAGAATAGTTTAGATACATATTTGTAAAAGCCAGCTAAACCCAAACAAACTGTTTTGAGAGAAACTAAAAATGTCACTGAGAGCATATGAAAAGCTTTCATAGAATCAATACACTGAAATCAAGTGGACTTAAATTATAACACAAGAAAGGCTGTAGAGCAGTCCTGTCAGTGAAAGATGTAATTGTTCTTACAGCCTGCATAAAAAACTCTTAACGTAAAGGTACACACACCTGGTTGTAAAAAGGGAAAAGGTCATTTCTTAATCAAAGTAATATGAAATGTCTACTTCAGCTTGATCCCCCAGGGGATGAAGGGGAAAACTCTAGTTGCCATGCCTGGAAGAAGCTGTCCATGAAGATCTGTGAAAGGAGTTTCTTGCCATAAATATAGTTAACTTTCTTAGCTGGCTCTTCACCGAGAAGTTAAACCAGTGCTTTCTTTCAAAGATATAAGACAACAGAACAGAATAGCAGAAAGAAATATTCTGTAATTGTAAGCCATATTTCCTGGTTTTCAGTCAGGCAGAATAAGAATCTACTATTAAAATAAAAAAAATCAAAACAAAAAGTCCCAACAAAACAACTGAAATGTGTGTGTGTGGGTATCCTACTTGCTGTGCAACTAATCATTAAGATTGAAAAAAACCACCAAGAAATCTTATTTCTGTTCAGAATTAGTATCACCAAATTTATAACTTCAGCAGATAGATACCCATTCATTTTTAAGTATTAATTTGTGGAATAAGTAATGAGTGTGGTGATCACTGTCATGGAACTAAATTAGTGTCACATTTGTAACGTGAAGGACACCTCAAAGGTACCAAGAATCTCATGCTGTTGATTCTGCTACAAATTATTAGCTTAAGATCATTAACCAGATTGCTTTGCACGCGTGCAGGAAAAATAGTTAGTGAAGGAGTCTGGAGCAGAGACTAAAAGATTTGTCCCTATTACTTGCAACAAGGTGTTTTAGATTCATTTCTATTTACTTTCACTGGACACTGAGTTTCATAGCCGAACTGGACTTGGTATCCTAATTATTATAAATTTCTAGTACTTTACAGCACAGCTATAAGTTATTTCAAGCCCCTTTGCTTGCTACAGATTTATGCTGTAGTAAGGGTTGATGGCTTGATATTGCTCTCATGCTGTCTTGTGCATTCTGTAATAAGATGAAAGCTTGTGCTTCCATGCACATTGCAAACATTTCTGAATGTTGCAGTGTGCACACCCCTCACTCTTTTGTCCCAAGACAGACAAGCCATCTTGCTGTATTTTTTCCAGTGCCCAGGGATCCAGTCCAAGCCTTTCCAGATGGGAAGCACTTCCCTCTCAGAACTCCCTTTGGCAGCCCTGCATGCACAGCACTCACTCCTCAACTGGGACATGCTGGATTCTCCTCTTGCCTCCCTTCAGCAGCAGCCTGCAAGTGGTGCCCAGATACCACAACAGTTCCTGAAGGCACTGCAGGGCTGCTGCTTCCCTTTGTGGGTGCTCAGCAGCTGGGCTGGGAAGGACAAAACAAGCCTTAGTGAGTTTGTAAGAATTCCAGCCCCGTCTGTGGCATTATGGACAGCAGGGACAGAAAGGCTGGTTCCCTGCAGGTCTCAGGGTACTCCTGTACATAAGGAAAACTCAGGAGGTTAGTGAGATGAACCCTCTTTAACTCTTCTCCTCTTCATGGGCCTTATGGAACTCCCAGAAACTTCAAACTTAATTCTGAGCCTTATTTTAACTAATATGAATAATTTTCGTTCCAGTTATTGAACCAGATAATTTTCCTGTAAGAATCCTCATTTGACTGCCAGGTCATTTTTCACGATAATTCACCTGAAAATTGGTATTTGAAATACTTTAGTGTTTTCTTACCTCTCTCTCTCTCTCCACTTTCAGTTCTTTTAAATCAAATGCAAAGCAGCAGTTGTTGCTGGTTACATTTCCTGGAGCTTATGAGAAGCTGTAAGCTGTATGTGAGCTACTCCTGCTCTTTGGTCCATATGTCTCATCTCATTAGCTTAATAACAAAATGCATACATGGTTTGGAAGACAGGACTAATTATGGAGGTCAGGGAAAGGAGATCCTGGGAATAGAAGGCAAAAGATTATCTAGAAATCTTCATGGTCCTGGCACACCACCTTGCTCATCACTCAACATATAAATGACACTTTACTCACACATCAAAATATGAATTATTTTACTAAGTGTGTCAGTACCTATAGTTTTAGAGGGTTGATTTAGTATGGCTCTTCATTTCTAAGGAAAGAGGCTGACCAGAATGTGGTATGGGGTGGCCTGGTTTCCCTTCCTTTTTTCTTTTGTGTTGTACCTCCAGCTTTTGCTGTAGGTGGATACCATATGTGGGAAAATGTGCACTCAAGTGGCAAACAGTAGCTGACTGAGAGGGGTACAGGCACTTCCACGGGTGCTGTGCTGGCAGGAAGCACAGGATATCTTAGAGAGGAACTTCCAGAGATTCCTCCCAGCTGTGCTATTAATATGCATGCAGAGTCTGACAAAATACTGATTAATGTCCAGTATCAGTCAGTGATAAAACAGCATCTGTTTTAATGTTAATAAATGAGGTGGCAAGCAATTTCCTTATAGAAATTACTCATGCATTTCATTTGCTGATGACACAAGCTAATTGCAGAGTTAGAAGATAACACGGCACAGTTAATTTGGGTTATGGTGTACTCAAGCCAGAATTCAAATCCAAAGCTTACCAGCATGCAATCTGGGGGAATCCAGAACTCCCATAAAATGAGAAGGTCCTCTATTATGTAAATTCCCCTCAGAGTTCCAAATCTAAAAGACAGCTTTTGGAATTCAGCTTTAAAACCTCAGTCAGCTGCAGAATAGTCCTAGAGAGGTCTGTAGCCAGCAGCCCCCATTCCTGCCCTGATCTCAGCCCCAGCTCAGCCAGCAGAGCTGCACACAAGGCCTGAGCCCCACAGGCTGCCTGCACTGAGCTCCTGCCTCACTCACCTGCCCGGCCCTGTGCACCAGGTTGTTCCTGGTGGCATGGTGCACAGGATGCAGTGACCTGGTACAGCCTGCCAGGAGCTAAGGACATCCACTTAGGACACACTGGTGTGCAATGTGGAATCCCTGGCTTCAAAACCACCTTGCCTGGAGGGACCTGCAGCATGAGAGGTCACTTTGCCCGTTAACTGGGGCTGCATTTTTCCCAAGTCTGTTGGACATATGATGTCAACTTTACTAATCCTGACTTTAAAGCAGTAAATTTATACCAAGCAATTCAGGTTGAGGACCTAAGAATAAAATCCAGCTTTAGTGCAAGAAGGAGGAGCAGTCTGAATGAGAGGCAGAGGCCTATTTGTTTAGTAGTTCTTAACAAAAACACATCACATGACAATGTATCCTATTAGATTTATAGTAACCATACAAATTATTCATTTAAGCAACAATAAGAGGTCCAATGTATCAAAAAAGTGAAAAATTAATTTAAGATTGAGTTCTAATAGTTGTAGTTTAGAAATAATAAATTTCTACATGAAGGGCAGCTTTAGATTACAAATACATTTTCTGTAGGTGAGGTGATGAAGGATTTTGTTTCACTCTTATGTATTCCAGTGAGAATATATTTAATAAGTTTAGAATCCATCTTATTCTAGAAATGTAATTTTATTGTTGTTCTGGTCTTGTAAGATTGATCACCATGTTGTGTTACAAGGAAGGCAGACTGATCGAATTAAAACGTTAATCTGAGGCACAAATGGAAAGCAGCAGCAATATCATACATTACTCTGCATATACAATATGGATAATGGCAAAATAAGAAAAATTAGAAAATTGCGTAGGTGACAGAATTACACAGTAAAAATAATGACCAGCACAGACTACTGACAGATTGTGGATGCATTCAATTGAAAGTGACCTTAAATATTAGCTCTTCAAAATGAAAATAATCAACTGTATATTAGAGCTGACAGCCCTGAGTCTGTATCAGATTTCTTGCTCTGTGCTGGGGTCCTGTTCAGCTCAGACTATAACACAGAGCAGCTCCAAGGCTTCACTAAATGCTGATATTGGAAAATTTTCTGCCCCAGCAAAACAGCTGGTAGCAATCAGGGAGAGAGGAATACAATTGGGTAATTCTGTCTGGGACAGCTTGCTCTCTTAGTATTTATGACACAGAGAGAGTGAGTTCCTGTCAGTGCAAAATGCCTGTGCCCTAAGTAAAAAGCCATCATGGGTACAGGTAGAGATTAAAACAAAAGGAGAATGAATTGCTCTGGCTTATTATAATGCAGATGTGCCATTTACAGAATGTTACATGGAAACACTGAGGTCAGAACTGCTAAAATGAACTTTATCCTAAGTATCTAATTGGTGTTTGGCATATCCAGTGTGTCACCACGAGTCACTCATCTCCCACTGGGAAATGTGAATGGGTTCACAAGGTCAGATGGATACTATGTGTGAACTGGTTTAATTTTTAGCTTAGATACATGAAAGCTGCTGTTGTAAAATAAAGAACTCATTCGTGCATCAGATGTTTGATTAAAATGCCAGCACCAGCAGCCTGTAGCACTGACCTGGCGTGCAGACGCTCGCTGAAGCTGTGCTCTCAGAACCTCGCGCAGCATGCTGGGAACGCTCAGCTGAGCTGACGTGACACAGATAACCACCTCCGTCTGTCATCTTCTCTTTCTTCCCAGTTCAGGAAATACCTCTGTGAGACCTTTAACAAATCACAATCTAGATTTAAATCTCTTTTAAGCAGTTTACTTCAAATTTCGTAGTAGTAACACAGCCCTGCAGCACTCTCCCTTGTTTCTGAGCTACTGCTGTCCTTCATTTAGCTGAGAGGAAGAGGATTAAAGGAGAGCAAAAGAAAAAGCAAAGAAAACACCTTTGCCCCATTCTGATGTATTAGATATGCAAGAAAAAACAGCTACATAGTTTAACTGGGAGAAAAAATGGATTTGAGCCCATCAGTTCATTAAAGATAGCATCTTTTCAATCAACAAGAAAGAACATCTTGGGCTTCCATCTATTTTCTTTTTTCCACAGGGATCCTAATCATCTTTCAGTACCTTATCACTACTACGAGCCTCTGGGCCCAGACGAGTGCACAATGTACATTTCCCACGAGCGGGGCCGCAAGGGCAGCCACCACCGCTTCCTCACCGAGAAGCGCGTCTTCGAGAACTGGGCTCGGACATTCGACATCCACTTCTTCCAGCCCGACTGGGAGCCACAGCCGCTCCCTGGAGCCCAGCCCGAGGCCAGCCCGCTGGCCTGAGGCACGGACACACGGACACACAAACCCAGCCACGGCACCTCCCGCAGCAGCAGCCTCTGGGGCTTTGGGCCAGCACAGCAGCCTGAGGAGAAGGGTCCCAGGGTGTGCAGCTGGCACCCGCAGCAGCAGGCAGGAACGGCATGGAGGAGCAGCACACACCCCCAGTACTTGCTGTTAAACTGTATGAACCCAGTCTGTCACCTTTTGGGGCCATCTGACGTCCTGTGTGTGTTTGTGATTCGTGAAACACAACCTGAGTGTCATTAAGGGACTGTTAACTCATTATGGCTTTTTTAAGTACGATGCCACTGAATTTTCATAGTGAAAACTTTCCGTATTTATTTAATGGAGGTTTTTATGCAACCTAGGCCAGTATTTTTCTAATTCACAGTTATGTGGTTATCTTTCATAATCTTTTAAATCCAAAATTAATATTGCTGATGGTTTGAAAGGCCTAGCTTTTTATTTATAAAACTTGTTTGAAATATATAATTCTATATGGCATGTAATTAATATTTGATCAAGAAATGTTGGATTTCTTCTAAGAATTTTGGGCTCTGTTCCAGCCTAAAGCCTTTAACAGCAAGAGTGGTCCCATGTGCAGATCCAGCTCACTTTACATTCTAACATCTTATGTTAATACGAAAATGGTAGTGAAAATTCTGTTTGATATTAATGTGCATTTGCTGCTGTGCTATCGAGCTGCTGTTTTTTAAATAGGGGTGGGAGGAAGGAGGGCAAACAAAATTTATCCACAAAAAACCAAACCCCTCACTGGCCATGGCAGCAGCTTCTCAGCGAAGACAAGCTAAGGCTGGAGGGGTTGTGTTCTATTTTGCCTCTTGTACTCCTGCAAGAGGCTGCCAACCCTCCTGAGGCAACAGACTACGAACCAGGCCACAGCTGCTCAGCACAATGTGACCAAATTTCTGGAATGAAGAAGGTAAACTACCAGTATTACAATACCAGTCATAGGAGCCAGAGAGATCACAGCACTGCACCTGCAAAAATCTCTGCTTTCCACTCTCCCAGGATCATCACTGATCTCAGAGATTCTGGATCACACTGAAGCTGGGATGTGAAAAGTGTTCCATGAGTACAAAATTGTCCTCCTGAGAGGAGCAAAGTTAAACTCTGCTTTTTTTTTCCATGAAGTCCCTGTATGTGCATGGTGAGTCCCTGCAAGACAAAGGGGAAGGACAATGCTCATGCTGTGTATGGAACCTCACAGTGGGAATTACTGGGTTACATGTGGCTTGTGAATAAAGAAGATTTCAGTTACAGTATTACTTTTCCTTTTGCTTCACAAATATCAAATCTCAAATTTTTTTGAAGTAATCAGTAACTATTGCATGAAACATATCTCAGGTGATGAAAGGTGTCTCTCATTAGACAAGTGCAAAAGCTAGAACAAAGATACTACCTTTAAACACCTAAATCCAAGAAGGTGAACCTCAGAGGCGAGACACAGAACTGGACCAAACACTCTCATTTAAACCCCCTTATAACCCCACGGTCTTCCTCTTTCCAAAACTGGATAGCAATAGCTGCAGCTGCCCCACAGATACCCTGATTCTCTGGGGACAAAGTGAACTGTCCTGCAGGGGCCAACTGGTGTCACCTCTGTAACACTGCCTGAACCTGAAGCGCAAGTCTCCAAGAGCCACTGTCCTGCTGCAGTCCTGCCCACTATCAAAAAGTAAGAATCTATAATGTATTTTGCCTTAAAAGCTTTATTTTGGTGTTCTTCCTGGTACACACCACTCAGCTTAAAAACTGAATGCCAAGTGCATGTTACCTTTCTCTTGACAGCTGGTGTTTACCTCTCCTTCTTTCACTGATGGTGTTTTATTCCTTCCACTTGATTTCACAGCATTCTATAAAAAACAGAATGGGTTTTGAACTAATGGCAGTTTGAACATCCCTTTCAACATGTGTACTGGGTGTGTATGCAGCATATATTGCCCCAATTGATGAAACCTGTCAAACTGATTTACAGATTGTTTCTAATGTGACTGCAAGACATGGTACAGATCACAGTAGGTCCTCTGATGCTTCTGTCCCTGTTTTATTACTGATACAATAATAAAAAGCATCTTTTCATTTTAAACTAGAGCTCTTAGTTTTTCCATCAGTCAATGGCTGCAGAATGTGTATGCTATATGTTTAGCTATGTTATTGTTAAAATCAGATAATTTAGAGTACACTGGTCTACTTCTAGTATTCTGTAGAAACACAGAGCATTGCCAGACTGTCTCCAATACTGCTCAGTGTCAAGTAGATATGGGGAAGCATTAACAATATGAAGAAACATGGAATAAACTGTAAGGACACTAAATCTCCTAAGAGAGCCAAGCTAAGCATTGTAACTCATTCCTTGTTCAGTTTCTGTTAATAGCTCTGTGTTCTTTCTACCCTCATACACATATTTTAAACAAAACAAACCCAAACTCACTTTAGTCTCATCAACCTCCTGTGAAGTTTCAGCAAGGTCCCCCATCTAATTACAAAAATTACGAAGGAGTATTTTCTAAGTCACACCTGTATATATAAAAAGGAATTTGATGAAGCCAAGGAGACAGCAAGTTTTAAATAGATCACACAGATTTACAAGGAACATAAATTGAGTCCAAAAAGCACAAGTTATAAGAATGCAGAAGAAATGAAAATAACTGTTAAAGCACTGCAATTTTAATTAACAAATCACTGATGTATTTATAAATGCAAAATTTTTGAACTACAGAATCCTGCTGCATTTCAGCCTGATGTAAGGTTTTATGGCCTAGTTATAAACCAAACAGATTTATGACAGAAAATTCTGTCAGCCTAGGGATAAGTAGTACAAACTAGGCATTGGCTGCCATTCTCTGCTTTACGCTGTCATCTCACACTCTTCACTATAATTTGATTGATTCATGATCTGCAGCGCATCATTTCACATATTAAAAGCTGTTGCAAAACAGTGTTTACAGATAGCAGCAATTCCAAGATCTATGTTAGTTTAGTTCTGAACTCCTTACATACCTTTAGGCTTTTACACTTGCCTTTGTCAGGAGGTATTTTTCATCTTGAAGAACTGTAGCTCTTACACCATGATATGTGCAACTGGAATTGAGAATGATAAAACATCTCTGCAACCAAGAACAAAAATTACCACAGCTGCTTTGTGTTCTGTTGGCTCAATGCTGACAGCACCATGGTACAAAGCAAAACTGTGACGTACATGGAGAAACCTTCCACCCAAAGTGCTACAGACCTCACAAAGTTAAGACTTTATTCTTCATAAGGAAACTGAGGTTAAGAAATTAAGACCAAGTTACAGCCTTGGAACAAGATTTGGGAGAGATTGGGGGCTGCTGACTGGCAATCCTGGTTCCATCCAGCAGAACACACAGTGGTACTGCCATGTGCATTCACACAGGGCAGGAAACTAATAAAATCCTTCTGGAGCTGCTTCCCTGCTGCATTTTCCAGGCAGATTTCAAAGGAAACTAAGTGATTTTTACCCAAAATACCTCTAAGGCTGCAAGGTAACAGTAAGATAAAAATAGCTGGAAAAGCACTGGGCAATGGGGTGAGGGGAATCTAAACAGTAAGGAGTGAAATGTGCCTTGTGCCATCTAGATTTATTCCCCTGGAATATGAAGATCAAACTCAGGCTGGAGCTGACAGAGAGGAATGTCCTGGCTCAATAGCAGTGGCTGTCATGCACAGATTTCTTTGTAGTATTCTGTAAGCTGAACATAAGTGCCACAAAAACTCTTCAAAAAATGCTGATAATAATTTCTGTAATGAAAGTTAATTATTTAATCTGATGCAAGGAGACACAATTTCTAATTCAATTTAAAACATAGCTTAGAGGTTAAAAAAAAAACCAGTTGAACAAAGAGTACTTGTAAGGCAGCAAAAGGTACGGCAAAACAAAAGGAAGTACAGAAACCTTAGAGGTACCAATACTTCTGTCTTCCCTGGACTACCAGTTCATACTGAGCCCTTTGAACTTCCAGCTGCCTGCTGCAAAGACACATCTTGCATATAAAAAACATACAATTTTGTAAGAAAAAAAAATTAAGGACAATGTTGTTTAATAAAAAACTAGGAAATATTCTTTTAAAAAACTCTAGGAAATAGGAAAGGGCAAATGTCTAAGGTGGTGTGAAATTTCTCTGTGCTGAAGCAGAACAATATAAAATTCAAAGACTCTTTTATAAAATCAGTGTCAAATGGCACTGCTTATGTTAAATACCCTTAAAACCACTAGACTGTTAAATGTTTTTCATACTGAAAATTACACCAAAACATGAAATGTCAAATGATACCCTTTGACCACCATGTGGGTGGAGATTCAGCGTCACAGCAGAAGCAAAGCTGGAGATTTCACCTGGGCCAGCTGTGGAAGAGACTCCAGGGCAAAGGCAGAGTGGAACCAGGCCCTGAACCAGAATCCCCTGGGTGCTGAGCCCCCTCCAGGGGGCCAGTGGAGAGCACAGGGCTGCACTGCACTGCCAGGAGGAGGGGACACTCCCTTTGTCCTGCCTGGCATTGAAGGCCAGGCCACACCAGAGAAGCTGCACAGAGATCACAGTGTCCCTATCTGCTATGGAGTGCTCTGACCAGGAGTTGTCAGGAAAACAAAACAGACAGGAAAATTACAGACAACCCCAGCAATCCAGACAAACAGATGGAAACCTGTGAGAACAAAATCAGGAGTCATAAAGAAGACAGACTGGCTAGGATGTAATGCAGCTTTTGTAAGCAAACCCCTGCCTTGCAAATCTGTTCAGTGTTCTTCAAGGTTCCCTGAAGCAAGGGGACAAAGAGATCCAAGTGATGGATCAACTTGGAATTCGACAACTAGGTTTGCAAAAGACTTCCAAAGAAGTTACAGTAAACACAGAAAAAAAAAAAGAAAAATCCTCACCCTATGGAATCTTTCTGAACATAGGAAAATAAGGCTAAGAGGATACAGCATCATCTTAAGGGTACAAGCAGACTTCCACAGGAAAAATGTCACAATATATTCTCCTCTATTTTTCTGTGCTATTTCCGTGGTAGCTACCATAGGCCATTCCTAGATGCAGGGCACAGGAGCTAGACTGCATTTAAATAAATAGATAGATAAAAAATATGCAAAAATGTATCCAGTGCACATCACCTTGTACACTAAAGCCCAGTTCCAGCCTTGCCATACTCTCCATGGGAGATCGAACATAGGAACTAAATTCTCATTTTACTGACAGCAATGCCAAAGCATCCAGCGCAGATGGAGAGCAAGACTGCACCCTTTTTAGCAGACACAGAAAGTCATCTTAGTAATTTTATTTCTGAGAACAGGTTTGTCTTCTTTAGGACATCTCTAGTGCTATTTAAATCTGCCAGTTTCTTTATACAACCCAGACAGGTGTTAAGATGACATGAGTAACTTTTAGGACACTGGCTGCTTCCTGAAGTACAGGGAAGATAAATGGAGTAATTCATATGTGGCAAGGTATAAAGTTTTAGGACTTTGCTGAGTTAACTTTGGCTGTCAGGTCAGTTGGAGCCTATTATGATCCAAACATAGAGCATGGTAAGTGTCTGTTCATAGCAAAACAAAGGAAATTCTGAAGGGAACCATTTGGTGTGGCTTTGTTTAAGGGAAGATCTTAGATTAGGTTTATATTTTAACACAAGGGCAAAAGAAGTGAACAGATTTATAGCCTATGAGGATATGCTTCCCCATTGCATCCTGGCTGCACACAAGGCCAAAACTGAAAGTGGTTACTGATATTCAGAGGGACTGCCCATTTGTGTTGGAGAAAATTGGAACATCCCCACAACACCATTATTATTTTTTTACTGGCTGTACATGTGTAGATGTGTATTACATGAAACACTGAAAAGCTCTTCCTCATCCCTCCACTGCAAATGATGCTGCAGAGAAGGAGCAGACTGAAGAAATCAGCAACAACAGCAAGTGTAGAAAGCCTTCTATAGATATAAAAAAATATAAATACAGGGACCACTCCAGAAAAGGGCATGTAAAGGAACTGCACAAAATATAAATATACATTGCAATGATACACTGATGACCCCAGAGATCCTATCTGCCATTCCATGTGCATTATAAAGACCAAGGGAGGTAAGGGGACCCTAAAATCATCACAATTTGAGCCACAATATTTTCAGCTACAAACTTAACCTGAACAGGAAAACTAGTACAGAAAAAGTAACTTAATGAAAATCAAACATGATCTAATTTTTAGTGACACTCTTTGCTAGTAAATGTCAAAGCACTTAACAAAGGAAATAAGTACCATTATATTGAG
This sequence comes from Camarhynchus parvulus, assembly GCF_901933205.1. Classification (NCBI taxonomy): domain Eukaryota; kingdom Metazoa; phylum Chordata; class Aves; order Passeriformes; family Thraupidae; genus Camarhynchus; species Camarhynchus parvulus. The sequence goes on from NC_044578.1 coordinate 11,449,657, forward strand.
GCTGGATATCAAGGACTGAGCCTCAAATACTCAACAGCATGCAGAGCCAGTGGGCCTAGTCAGATATTTAATATAAAAGCATTATTCCAGTAAGTCACACCAAGAAAGGAAATCTGTTTGCTATTCCAGATTAATCAGTTTTGTCACAGGGACTGGTATGACATGCCATGAATCTCCTAAATAAACCACAGCCTGGTGGCCTGGTCTCTGCTGAGCTGTCACCAAAGCCATGTCAACAGCAATGTGAAAAATGCTGTTACACTGTCCAAACAGTTTGCTTCTTGTGGGGCTTGTTTTGTTCAAGGGATTGTTATAAACAACATCACCAAAATAATTTAGGCAAGTACAATTTGCATATCTATTAAGCCTGTTGGCCAAAGCAACCAAACCAGCTCAGTACTGGCCAAGGCTTCGGTGTTATTCTCACATAGACCTGAAAAGAAAGAAAGGCAAAAAAGTTAAATCTATAATCTGCATGGGGAAGAAAACATGGCACAATCAAACATTAATAGATATACATCATTGAATGGAAACATTATATATTATCAATTTAATCACTAAATCAGGCAGAAATCCTCATTAGGAGAGAAAAAGTAACTCAGTCTTAACTTGCAAATGAAATGAGTTCTAAGAAATGCTTATTTCAGACTATGTTATGCAGCCTATGCAAGTTTTCATTACAAAACACAGACACTTTCAAGATACATTTCCTGAAAGCTTTTTATTTTTAAAAGTTCACAGAAAGAGGGAAAGCAGAAATAAATTCAAGTCATATAATCTTCTATGAGAAACTTTCTCCAGTTTTTTTAATTCGCCTTTCACCACTTAAGAAATGCAAAAAACTATTACACTCATTATGGTACAGAAGTGCTGAAGTGATAGTTAAAAAGAATTTTTGTGGCATGTGTGATTCATTTGTGGAATACTGAGCAGAAACTTCTGCAGGACAACTATTGGTACTGAGCCCCAACTTTCCTCTTGGCTGCAGCCTGAATTTGATCTTCACATGGTTGAGAAGACACTTTCATTATATACACTGCTTTTTTCTGCAGTTCATAACTTTATGGATAAATTAGTCTCTTGGGTGAAATATCTTATGCTTGTCTCAATCCAAAGGTTAATTAGTCTGGAAGCATGATAAAATTCTACCAGGTCACACAGAGCTCTGTAACAGAGCTGAAGATCTGTACATGAGGACACTGATCTTTCTTGTCCCCACCCTCGTCGCACACTGCACCATAAACAGAGGCTGTCTTCTCTCCAGATACCACAGACTCTCTGAAATGCACCATTCTCACTTTGTGGATTGCCTTCCACTTCATCTGGTTTATCAAGTCCAAATAATCCTGACCACATAAAAGCTTTTGACTTCACAATACAAAGATGGATGAAATCTTCACTATTTACCAGAAAGTAGCAGCATCTCACTTCCTCAGCTATACTGAAAGGATAATTAGGGAAGCTTTCAGATCAGAAACTTCCTTTTTATTCTTTCCTTCTCAGAATCCATCAGAGAAGAGAAAGCAGTGGTTCTGTAACATGGAAAAACCCCTTAGTGACATGCTGACAGGATTGCCAGATTGCCGACTTCTGCCCTGCCTCAGCTGGTCTTCCAGTCCCTCTCACAGGACTACAGTGCAAGACCTCTCTGTCCTTATCACTGCACAAATCCTCTCCACCCAGGATAAATTCACAGCTGAACCTGGCCTTGGCCCCTTTGCAAATCACTGATTTATTGCAACTCAGCCCTGCTCCAGCATGCAATGATGCCCCTCTGAGAGCAGACTGGACCACAAATTCCATTTACTTCCGTGGATGTGGTAGCTGAGAATAAAAATCCCTGACTCTGAAACAAGACTGAAATGGGCTCAGTGTGCAGGCACTCAGCAAGAGAATTAGACCCAGACTGCATTTGCTTTTCTGTAATCAATAACAGATACCAGCTTTCAGGAGAAAAAACCAACCGAAAGAAAAAACCCGTGCACTCTCTAGAAGAGACACAGCATCACTAATGATGTTTGTAAGGATACCTGTGAACAGTCTCTGGTATTGGCTTATGCCAAGAGAACAGCATTTCATCAGAACAGTCATTAAACATGAAAATACTCTGCTGGCATAGACCAAGAAATGCTGATTATGTTCCACCCCCCAGGTTTCTTTCTCCACTCATTTTTTGTAGGAACCTCACTTTTCAGTCTGTAAGAGAAGCACAGCTTGGTCACACATTGTGTCAGCCTTTGGGCCTGGTCACAGGCACTCCAAGGGACAGGAGAGCACCTGGATGTGAGTACAACCCTACTGGGGACCTACTTTTTCTTCATTCAGTAATAATGATGCATTTTATGATGTGATCCTGAAAGAGAGCTGAAAAACTGAAATGACCAATGTCTATTTTTACGAGTGTTCTAAACAATATCTTAAAACCCCATTGCAGGACCTGCCAGTGCAGTTCCACAGCACAGGGTGCAGACAGGAATACGCTGAGTTTTGCAGGCATGGGCATGCTTAGTTCACAGACCTATCCATGCAGAGTCACACAATGCTGAAATTCAATTCTGCTCAAAAGGTTCCCATGCAAAGAAGCATCAGGAAACTGCCACCTGGTTTGTCTACTGGATTCCATCAGAAAGATCACCTGTGCACCTTGGAGGAAGCATCCATACTGCAAAGCACACTTGGCCTGCAGAACACAAATGGTTTGTGACTGAAGGTGACATGGCTGGCTCCCAGAGGCCACATTCCAAACAGAGCTTGAAGGCCTCCAGGGGAAAATGAAAAGGTTACTAACTTTAAATAAAAAATAAATATACAACACACATTTACAGACAATTCTGTGACATTCTTGTACTTGCTTTCAGACTGCAACTGTTCAAGGAACAAAAGCTATCACAGTATAGAAAATTCTGTCTCATAGTAGCATAGGCAACTTTATGGTGTCTCAGAATGATCCATTTCAACTCCTCACTTCTGTGCATACAAAAATGTTAAAAATGCCTGAAGCAGAGTTTGCTGCATTCCAGTCAAACTGTTGTTCTCACTTCAATTTAATCACCTTCACATGCATACTTACTGAGTGCCTCTATTCATAAATTGCATTTTAATAACCCACCTAATTGCCTCCTTTTCCCTAAGCAGGTAAGCTTTTAAAAAGACAGAATCTTTGGTATCTACTGCTACTGGCAAAATTCAGCAGAGTTCTGTAGATGTTTCTACCACTTCCTGCAAAAGGTGGCTGAAAGAGGGAAAGAGAAAAATTGAATAAGGCCTGAGGAGTCCAAATAAGTGTTAGTGCAAATGAAGCAGGGCACAAAGCTCTATCAACTTGACTTTGTATACTTTTTAAAGTGTGGCAAAACTTGCCTATAAAATAAATATTTGATTAAAATATTTACTACAATTGAAAAAGAGTTTGATTAGGAAAGGAAAGCTAAGCAAATCCTCTAAGGAATTCTGCAGGATTCATTTCTATACTTTTCTACATGGTCTGTGCACAGCAGATTTTACTTGACTGTTGTATTAGAAATTGCTCAGGGGAAAAAAAAAAGGTTTTTTGATTTTATGAAAAATCACCATTATATCAGATTTTGGATATGAAGTCATTGTTTTTGAAGGACATTATCCAAAAAAACAACCCCCAAACCCAATACACTGTGAATACAGCCAGACATCCAGCACCAGGAATGCTACTCAGACCCATCCCACAGAGTGTTTCTCTTTCCCTTTAAGTGGCATTGTTGTTAGCAGGGATGATCTGTGCACCAGTTTCATAAAAGTTTCTGATCAGCACGCTGAGAAGACAAGTCCAGTATTATCTACTCCACTTTAGGAATGCTTTAGGTTTAATCCCTACTCCTAGGCCTTAAGCCCCTGCTACTGAAAACAATCCCAGCTCTTCATCAAGAAGTGCCACAAAGAGGTGGGGTAGGCAAATGTTTACCTTCCCATAATGGATCATTTTGTACCTTCAACATCTCCAAGCCTAGAAAATCTTTGGAAATAAAAAACCAAGGCTTTAGTTCTTGAGCTGCACCACACTGCTGTTTTCTCTGTTCTCTGCAAGCCTCAGTGGCTTCTCCACACCCTCCCAGGCTCACACAGCTCTGACAGTTCATCTCCTCTCACCCGAGGCTGGGATGCCACAATCAAGCTGGAAGAGAAAAAAAAGGACAGAAATGTTTATGCACTCAGATTTGTATGTGCTATGCAATAGGAAATGCTCAGAACCATAGTCTAAGAAAAATATACCAACTCTGATACTGTGTGTGATTATAGATAATTCCTAATAACTTTAGAGATATGTGTCTAGTACTTACACCATGACTGCATCAGGTAAGCTTTATTTCGGTTAAGGTAGAGAACAAGTTCCAAAAGCACGGGGCAAAAGCTTCTCCTCACTGACTGATGCGTTTCTACACATGCACAGATTTGCTCTTCTCTTCACAAATATCACTGTATTATACAGACAAAACCCTTCTAGCATACATTCATCAGTAAATGTCCAGGAAGAACAAATCAATATGCCAAACCAGAATTTACAAAACACAGGCAACAAAGCACATTTTCTAGGGGCTCAGAAACTACAGAATACAATGGTACACTTTATAATGTTCTTCATCCCGATGTCAGAGCTGATTTTCTTCGGTGCAAAATCCAGTGCACTGAAAATTCTGAAAGCATCCAAGTCCATATTATATGCAGTGAAAATACAACACCTGTGAAGGGTTTCTAATGGACATGGTGAAGTCCTTTCATGATTTTTTGGCCTTCTTTTTAAGTAGATTCAGCAAGGTCATAATTTTTGTTTCACTTTCACCAACTCATAGAATTCTAGACTCAAAACTGCCTAAGGTGAAGGGACTGATCTAAGCGTCTTATTTAACAGGGGAAAAAAGTAATTTTAAAAAATGAATATATTCCAGAGTATTTTTATTTTTGTGAAGAAATCTTTCAATATGCCATGCCAAAGTCTGCAAAGTGGGTTAAGTTTTTATTGACAGAATGACATCTTAAATAATCTTCTCCACAATGTCCAGTTCTTTAGTAAGAGGTGACTTCTTCTAAGATTTACTTCAAACTATGGTGTAAAGAATTTGCCCATTTACAATCCAGAAGCAACCACAGAAATCCTGTTACTGGGTTTAGGTCCTGCCCTTTTTTAAGTTTAACCAAAAAGAAAATATGCTCAGAAAAGCATTAAAATATGTTTAAATCAAGACAAAGTGAAATAACAGTAACACTAAAACCACTTTTTAGAATCTTTTCAGAGAAGAGATGGCTTCAAAAGAGCCTTTAGAAGCGAGATGTCAACACAGTGTTTCAACACAACCATAATCCACATGCAGAGAACACAGGAGATACCCAGGAACACAAAGTATCTTGTTTGCTCCAGTTCAGAAGACATGTTTCATGTGCTTGATTCCATATGTTTTGAAGAAAACCATGATGATCAATGCCCAGAGTCCTAAAATAAATCCTCCAGGTGGATGCCAGTCCTTTTGTTTTGGTTTCTGGAAAAAAAAAAGAAAAAACATAAAGAAAAAAAAATTTGTACTTACTTCTCACAATGAGAAGTGCACTGTGTTTATCAACTGCAAAAATATAATCCTTGCAGTAGAACAATACCAATAAGCTGTATTTCTTCCTGAAGTAGAAGCATCTTTGTGATGGATGGGGAGGCTAATGGGAGGCAAGTTGCCACTCAAGCAGGGAGGGTAAGTACCACAAAAAGGCCACTGGAACTGTGCCTGAGACACCACTTTGCCTGCGTGTATTGGTGTTGTGGGACATGTTCCAACTCATTTGTTTTGACAGATTTTCTTGTATTTGGTCTCAGGTTAATACAAGAGAAGAATTCTTTAAGTATGAAAAACAGTTCCTGCAAGTGAAAATGTGAAAGAGAAAAGAGAGTGGTTTTTTTCCACTACCTGTTTTCTACAGCTGCTTTTGTACTCAGAATTATGTGAATAAACAGGTATCTGACCACATAACAAGTGAAGACTCATCATTACAGCAATATCATAAAACAAAATAGGATTGTTTACAATGTCAATCACATTTCCCAGGGGCCTCATTGAGTCTAACTGCCTTTCCCTAATGTAGAAATACATTCTGCAATTCAAACTTTTGTCCCCCTTCAATAGATTTTTCATCTTCAGTAAAAGCCATACACTGCAATCGAAGGCCTTTTCTGTCTCACATGTAGCAGCTAGACAAGGTAAATTTGCCTGTCTTCTTCCTTCCCTTACAAAACCAAAAATTCAGATACTCCACAGCCAGAGAATAGAGCAATGGATTGTAGAAGGTAAGAGCTGCCATGTACCCCAAGATCTGTCTCTGGGGCTAAAAATAAGGTGACTATATGAATGCAGAATTTTAGTTAAGACTATCATGACAAAAATACCAGAATTATAGTATTTAGAAGTGTAACAGTCTCTCAGGGTTGTGCCTGCTCTTGCCCTCAGCAGGTATGTTTTACAGATCTCCCAGGCAGACAGGGATGATTTACTATTACGATAATAAATACTGAAGCTCTTCCTGAGATTTTTATTCCTGCCTTGCTGAAAGATTTGCACCATTTTGTCCTTGTGCAGAATGGGACACAAGGGGCACAGACCATTTTGGTTTTGTTGCATTTAAGTCAAATTTAAAATTCTCTTTCTGCCAAGTGAATAACTGTTACAAAAGATGTTGCTGTTTTAATTTCAGCATCAATCCACTCAGAGAAGCTTGCTGTTCTCTGCTAAATGTACCAGGGAGGCTGGTGAACTTTAATGAAAGAAGAAACGGTTTGCAGTGTCTGTTCTTTCAAAACAGCTTTCCTATCAACACAAAAACAATGTTTGTTGACTGCTCAGCTCCCACTTTATAAACCACACATTCTTAGCTTTAGGATTTTTCTGTAAGTGCTGCGATTTCTGCTGTGCCTGCAATTAAAAAGTAGAACAAATAGTTATATCACCTGAGACACCCAAAGAACTCGGCAGTCTGAAATATTAATGATTTTACTCTGATACAGGAATCACAGAACCAGCATTATAATTTACATCAACCACAACAAAGCCAAAGATGTGAGCAGAGCAGGTGTCTCTGTATGCAAAGCACTGAACTCCCTGAGCAGCTGCAGCGTGTGCTGTTGGTGATCTGCCACCTCGCTGGTATTCACAACTCCACATCTCCACACAAACATCTCTGAAAATCAACTCTGCCTGCTCAAAAGGCTGCCAGCACACACCTCGCTTCTGACACTAACAGCACATGACACTTCTCCACACAAAGGGACTTTCTTGTTTAAATCTTCCTAATTAACCTGTAACTTCGTATGCATATTGCAGTGCCTGTTCCATCAATCTCTTTGTACTATCAATCTTTCCCTTCTTGGATCTCAGACAAGTATCTTACCACAAAGTGGCACCTGACCCTTCAAGACAAATGACTTCAATTTGCAGCCAGTGACACTAAAAGCCTCTCTTTCCTATTTTGTATAGAACACGTAATTTAATTTCTTTAAAGAATTTATATGAATAAATATTTATAAGGTGATCTATGAGTATGGTTTTACATTTTGTCATGTCTTGTACTGAAATCTCCATGGAATTGTGCAAGGGAAGAGAGGCCAGTGCAGCAGTGGCTCCGCACTGGGAAATCAAGGACATATATATAGTCACTTTAAAGTCAGGAGATGCAATGTTAAAATGTAAAGCATTAAAACCATGAAGGCATGATGAAAATTATATGAGGCTGTACAAGAGCTACATACTCAGTAATCTTAAAAATAAATTATCCTAATAAGAAAGATTTACAGACCCAGAAAATTAAATATACACGTAAATATTATACCACAATAAAAGGGCAAAAATATTCAACTGTGTTGAATATCTGTAAGTCAATATCTCTAAATGGTTAATTGAGCACAAAATCATACTGAAATAGGCCAATATTTTCCATGAGGACACCAAAACCTTATGAATATCTAAAATAGGATTAAACAGATTCACATTTAAATCCACAAAGTATACCTGCAAGAGCTGAAATACCTAATTTCGTTTAAATTAGCTTGCTCATAGATTCCCAAGAGAGTTCACCACTAAATTAAAATATAATTAGTTGTCAAACTAACAAGTTCATCTTTCTAAAATCCTAACAAATACAACACAGAAAGCATCAATAACAAAACTCTGCCTAGGTGGGCACGTCAGCTCAGCAGCAAGGAGTGCTGGAGTTCCCTTACAAAAAGCTGCTTTTGGCACCTCTGCATGGCCCCATCTGCATGGGACAGGGAGCCACTGCTCCCATGCCCTGTGCCAGCCAGCTGTGCTCGTCACATGAGTTATGGGGTATGGAATATGGGTTATGGGATATGGGGTATGGAGTATGGGATATGGGGTACAGGATGGGATGAATGCTCTCCCAGAAACACACGAGTGCCTCACCCATACTGCTGCAGAAGCTGCTGTGGCTGTTTTGTGTAGGCAAAAGGGGAAGAGTCACAGAGATTTCTCTTAATGGGAAAGACTATTATAGTAAGAAAGAATTCACTTTAACAGCAAACGAAAATCCCTTTTAGAACCACATAGTGGAAAAAGTTTAGAAAAGCCAGAATTTCTTTCTATGCTTATACCAGTTCTGTGGCCACAAGCCTAGATAAACTATCTCTTTATATCAATTTTAGGATTCATCAGGTAGCATTAATGTAAGTAAATTTTTTCACAGATTACAAAAAAAAGTCAGTAGTTCTCCTATGACAATTGCCTAGTTCAGAGTCTTATTTCAGCAGATTTCTGTGAGATTCAGGCAATTTTTACAGGTTAGGCATTTTCTTACTTGCAAGAAAATGCTAAGTGGACCAAAACCATGTTAAATGTCATAGTATTTTGATCTGCAATTTATTATCTATCACTATTATGTTTCAAACTGATGTGAGAATGTGTACTACAGACTGGTTGCACTACCTACAGATTACACAAAACTTATTCCTATTTGGGACTGCTCTGGAGGAACAGAGGCAACTTTTTGCTCAAGTTATTCTGAATTTCATTGTAGTACCCACCAGTAGGAACTGCCTCTGTAACCGACATATTTAGGTATTGTGATTCACACAACACAATGCCATTCCAAACACCCTCGTTATTCCCACAATAATAGCAGTAATGCATAGGTGAAATTCAGTTCAGAATGGTACAGTCTGTCATGAACAAATACATTTAGCAGCTTAAGGACGAGTCATTATGGAATTGCTGGAGATTCCAAATTAAAAAGACAGGTAGCTAAGCAACAGCAAGCTTCCTCCTGTGAACAGTTTTTTGCTGTACACTCTCTAGTTCTGGTAGACTCATTATCCTGTGGAATTTAAAACCAGTTAACAGAGAGTTGCTCCAAGTACTGTAATTAAGGAGAGGATAAAACAGTGTATTTTCAAACTGGATGGGTCTATAGGGACCTGAATGGAAAGGATCCAAGACTTTCAATGAAGGTGTTTCATAAAACATGCAATACATGTTACTCCAATTAAAATGAACTTTATGAAAAAAATAATTTTAAAAAGCTGAAGTGTTAATTACAGGAAGAATGGTTTAATTTTAAAATGTTACATCACAACAAAAATGAGATTTAAAACATCACATATTAATATTTCACATGGACAACACTGTCTAAAACTTATCTACAAGGATAAATTCAAGTGTTTTCCACACTGGAAGACTGTTGGATTATAATATCCAACAGTCTTCCAACAGAACTCTGTCTTAATGTTCTCAATAAGCCCAAAAATATTGGTACAGTAAATATTGGTACTTTGGGTTAAACTCACAATCCACATCTGAATAGCTGAAGCACAGAAAGCCGAGCAAACAGACGGGAATTAAGTAATTACCAAATGAAACAGGGATACACAAATTCTTCAATCTCCTCCAGTACCTTTTTCCAAACAGAGCTTTAGGAAAGGGTGCAAATGCTTAGAAATTAATGTGCACATCATCCTTGTTGCAGGGGATGTTCTCCCCAACCTGAAGCAGATGGTGTGTGTTTGTAGCAGGAGTGCAAAATACCCTGTGCAACTGCACAAAAAGAACACATCAGAAGCACTAGGTGCCAGCGAGTCCATTAAAGTGGCAGCTATTGGATTTCAAATTAATCCCTGCTTAATTCTCACTGCACTTCCAGCACTGAGTGTCCTAGACCCAGTTTTGGCCTATTTATTGCAGCACATGGGGTATAAAACATCCCAGGGTTCTGGGGCTGCCTGGCAGACAGCAGCAGCTACAGCCAGGAGAGAGGTTCTGCACATCCTCTGAGGGCTTCTCCACCTGCCCTACTCCTGGGGACAGCAAGCAGGGAAGTGAAACACACTTGTTTGTGCAGTGCTTGCACTCATTGGGGTGAATTTCATGTATTTTGGAGGGGTGAATTTCCAAATTTTCTTTTTGGTCATTCTCCATTTAAATGAATGGGTTTTTTTCTTCCACTGCATACCAAAGGTTTTCTTTCTTGTTCATCAAGCTACCAAATTTTATGTGATGCTCTGTTGTAAAGACCAGTATAGAAATCTGAAAAAAAGATCCATGTATCAAAACAGGTCTTTGAAATTTAAGGTGAACCTCAAATCCAAAACTGGAACAATCCACTGGCTTCTCACCTCAGAAAACTGATTTCAAACTGAAGGAAATTCCTTTGAAAAGCTAAATTCTGCTATACAGTGCACTGTGCCAAGAGCACGCTATGTATTTCCTAGAGGCACTCCAACAACTCAGGTTTATTTGCAATTTGGAATTTCAAACTGGGTAATCCTTTCAATTCTTACGATAAAGCACACAACAAAGTTTATTTCTAGAATGAATTTATATGTATCACAAGCAAATCACAGCATAAATTATGTCCTCAAAGCTTTCAGTGAAAGTCTGCACTTCTAATTTGTTGGGTACAGTTTGAATTTTGGGGTCCTCACAGGGGACTGGGGGAAATCAAATAACTCCAGCCACCAAGTAATAGTTTAATCCTTTCTGTGCCCACAGCAGGATTAAAGTCATAAGAGAACTCCAGCATCAACGGTGCCTGTTAATCTGCACAACAATTTAAAATACTTTTGTCTAATCTCTGGGTTTGTATTTATTAACCACACTACCATGATTACTGATATCTCCAATATTAATAAAATAATGAAAGAAGTTCATTCATCAACAACAAAAACTCACAAAGGGTACAGGAAGAAACAGCAGCTAAACTAAATTAACATCAATACCAACAACTGCATTTTAACATTTACTTTGTATAATCATTGTAATAGGAACAATACTGTTATGATAGCTTTACTTTTTCATTTCCTTCTAAAATTCATAATCTAGAAGGGCTTTTTAAAAATGAGCCTCTACTTATTACTGCCTACTTTCAGATTTATCTCAGCATTTCACAGCACTGTAAAGTGCTTTTTAGTGGTTTAACAATTATTCCCTAATCTTCCAACCTGTGATACAATACATAATATACAACTTCTAATCAAAGGGAGCCTTGCCAGCACCTGGGAGCCAGGGCAGTTGAATTCCCAGACAAGTCATTGCTCAGCTGAGTGATGCCCACCCAGCAAACACAACAGGGATTGTGGGGGACACACCAGGGGGACTCCAAACGCAGGTGTGTGGTTTGCTACACCCAGAAAGAACACCCAGAGACCATTCCTACCTGTCCTCAACAGCCTGGCACAGGGCTGAGCTCTCACCTGCTCTGCTGACATTGAGCTGCATACTGGAATTCAAAAATGCTTTAGAGAGGAGATGAGAGAAGTCAGATTAGGTTGTATTTAGGAAAAAAAAAGGTGCAACTGCCTCTGTTTAAGGTATGCTAAGCAAATTGTTCTTTATATTTTAATCAAATTCCTACCCGTATATGAAGCCATGATCATGATTTTCCACAAAAGGCCACCTAAGTCAACAGCAAATATATGAGTTACATTTGCAAACACAAAAGTTCACACCAACTGAAGCATGCAAAAATACCAGATGAGAAGTTTAATTAAGTAGACTTGGTATTCAAAACTCAGTTACCACTACTTAGAAAAGCATGTTCCTTTTTAAATACATTTATATTTAATTAATTTAAACAAGAGGAGGATTATTAGTAAAAACAAGACTAAAGACAAGAAGTCAGTGCTCAGTGTCACGCCACAAATGGAAAGGTAAACTCCTTGAGGTCCTTACAATGGATGGAGTCAGAAAATGACAAAAACACACACTAGTGAGGCAGACCTCAGCAGAGAGAAACCTCCAAAAATCATCAGATATAAAAGCAAGTCCCTGCCACTGAAACTCTGGGTTAAGCAGACGGAGACAGCAGAGAGCCAAGGAGGCAAAGGCTGCTAGAGGGACAAGAATATTTTGTATTCACAGAAATACCCTGGTGTAAATAGGGCCAAGCTATTCCCGGAGTGTAGGAGAACAGATTGAGAACAACCTCGCCCCTGGTGAGCTGCACTGTAACAGCCTTGTCCTAAACAGGTCACAGCTATGTCCAGCCACGATGGGTGTTACAAAGAGTGGGTTGGCTGCTAGGAGGAAGAGTCTGCTGGCTGTGCTGTGAGGAGGAAGGATCAGGCAGTTGTGCAAGGGACAGGAAGGAGTCAAGTGGTCTGTGCCAAGAAACAAGTGAAGTGTCCCATCCCTAACCAGGTCTGCAGCCACATCAGAGCACTGTTCTTCCAAGAGCATGCACTGCTCACCATCCCCTGCGAAAAGATTATCTCTGTCTTCTTCTGTGCAGGCCTTGTTCACACAAATGCAACATTGCACTGCCAGTGGCAGAGCCAACCTCTCAGCTCTGCAGAGCCAAGGCCCCCACACAGGGCACATGCACTCATGGGCTCCCACCTATTTCATCTGGGATCATTATTCCAAGTAGCAGCCTCATCCAGCCCAGCCTTTCTGAGGAGCACAGCCCTCCTACACCCTCCTAGGAACTGTGACTTGGATTTCCCTTAGCATCTCTCTGAACCACAAGGTGAGTCCACTCAAATGCTTTTAAATCAATTTTTCTAAGGAAGGTTTTACTCCTACTCTTATAAAATTAATTGTATGCTTAGAACTTCCATGATGAAGTGTCATTCTGAGTATTCACATTCAATCAAAGTTTTTTTTTTCTGTTTATATAGAGAAACCATGAAGTTAATAAATTATTATGCTGTTTCTTTCAAAGTAGTAGTGATGGTTCCAATCACACTTCTGTGTCTGCACGTCCCATAAGTATCTATTCATTTACTGCCAGGTGACAGGCTGCATTAACAACAGATGTTAGACTGCATTAGTTCTCATACTGAGTATGCCACATTGAGTACAAGATCTAATCAAATACTTCAACAGCTACATTTGAAATCCTTATACACATAGTTTTTAATGTCCATTTCTCAAATCTCTACAGCTATAATTTAAAATGTTCTCCATTACCCTAAGCCCTGTGCTGCATTATATGCATGTGCAGTAAAGCTTCACCTTTTCTAGCTCCAGCTTGCACAACTTGAAACAGCATTACAAAAGGCAGGCATGACAAAATGAATGGAGGGAGAAGCAGGGCTGAGGCAAAAGATGCCTTCACACTTATAAGACCAAGAACAAGAATGGCTGTACTTTTACCGCATTTCATTTTCATTTTCAGGGACAAACCAGTGAGTAACAGCTGGTGACAGGCCGGTTTGTTCCCCACCACCACCCAGCTTTTACAGGTGATTCTGTATTCACTAGTTTTGTACTCATAAGCCAAACAAGTGTTCTTACCCAAGTTTACATTGTATGTACTCTCTTATGGGAAAAGGAGAAAGACTTGCTCTGAAATATCAACCCAATACTTTAGGGTTCCCTAGCTGCTATAGAAAACAAATCATAAAACATGGACATGGCAGTCATACAGGCACTTATTTAGTGGCTGCACATAATTACACCTCCACAAAAAAGCCATTTCTGTTACACTCAGTATGTCAAAGGACAAGGAGTCCCAGAGAGAAGATCCATTCCTGCAGAGTTTTTGTAGGCATTAAGAAAGAACAGCAGATTTATGGTATTATAAATAATCATTGTTCGCACGTGACATTCGCATGACACAGCTCATCAGTCAAATGCTATGTGGGGCTCACAGAGAGCATCTTCCTGGAAGAATGAATGAGTGCAGCTAAGGACATACCCTCCCAACACCCTCACAGACCACCACATGTGACAGGTACAGAATCAACAGCTTCCAAAAGGGTCTTTAAAAAGGATGAAACCACACATGGTTTTATCTAGGGGCAAACCAGTTGCAGCTTTCCTGCCTCCATCTACACTAACCACAGGTTACGGCTCTACTGTCCAGCTGTCATTCAGTCCCCTCTAAGCACCACTCATCACCCATTTGTCAGCCATGTATTTGTAGATGGGCTTTCATGTTAAGCACTCCAGAAAAGAATTAAATCACTGGCTAATTCACAGGAACGCCCACCATGACAGAAGGAATCACTTGCACAAGGCTCAATCACAACCGCATGCAAAGAATTTCCACTGGAACCACAATGCAGGATGCTGTCTTGACTGTCCAACAGTATAAACACAACTGCTCCATTACCAGAGTCTTCATTCATTTACCTCTTCCATTCATTCTTCAAATGGAAATTATTTCATCAAATTTCAACCCTCTGAATTATTTAGGAAAACAATTCTAGACAGAGCACTAGAGAGCAGCCTGCCAATATCTCTGTCTGTGGCCATTCATCAGTCCTGTCAAGAGCTCGTGAGTTACATTTCTGTGCTCCTCACAGCATGCTACTGGAGAGTAAACAAAACATAATTAACTTAACACAAAAAAATCACCAATAACACCTAGGATTACATGGTTAAGTGGGATAAATGTGTGAATATATTTGGAGCTAACAGTGCCTTCCCCTGAGGAAAAGTGTTCAGAAAGGTATTTGCTGTCACAGCACCACAAAATATATCAAGATTAATAACATTTATATTTTTCTTTATCAATGTGAGCTTATTGGTAACACCTACTTTTTATGCTGCATAAGCTCAGAAGAAATACAGTGGATAAAAGAAAAAAAATCTAACAAAAGTCCTACTGCTAATTTTACTACTCACTGGAATACCATTTAAATAAACACTGTCTATCAGGGAAGCTTTCATGTGTAAACAATAAAAAGGTAATGATTAATAAGCACTGTACAAGGTTACGTGAGAAATGAAAATGTTACACAACACTGAACAGACACCAGAAAATGGAATTAAATCTCGCATCTTGGACAATGTATTATAAAATACTTCAGTAATGTGTTTGATACAGGAAGGTCCCCATCCAGCATATATATAGTGATAGGTAACACAAACTGGGTCAAAAATTTAGTCTTACACTCAAATTACACATGTGCCTATACAAACACCAATACTGTGCAACATCAAGCAATGCAGTAAGAATAAAGACCACTAAATACATTTCCCTTTGCCTAAAGACCTTACAGCATTCTCTCCTTTCCTCTACCCAAAACACACCCATGCTCACACTTGGCTGTGTTATTCCTGCCGTTTTATTCCAGGGACACAAATACAACCCATCAGAAAGCAGAGATCTCAGTTAACAGCCACAGTGGCTGCTGAGCCTCCTCTCCAGGCTCATCTCACCAAAACTTTTAGTCAGGTAATTCCCAAACACAGCTTTGGGGAGAGAAGGGCTAAGGAGCAATCAGATCCCTCTAAGGTTCATGAAGAGACATTGCAAGTGGGTTTTGACAGAAGCCATTCAGCAGCACCTGGAAAGTGCTGAAGCAAAATGTGCCTCGCACCTGCAATACAGCAAATCTCTGTCCTTTCACCAGTTTCTACTGCACACAAGGCCAGAAAAAATCTGGCCAAACAAGCTGGGTGTAACTTGGGGGTGCCAAAGGCAGCATCTTCATAGCCCAAACAGGCTTCTGCAGAAAAATCAGCTGCAAGCTAGGAAAGGGGCCCCTTTCTCTGCATATAAAAACCAGTGTCTCACTAACCAATGACCACCATGGAGCATTGCTTACTTTACATCTGCCAGTAAATCTTATTCCAAATGCAAAGCCTGGTCCAAAGACTTCTCCTATGGAACAGCAAAGCTGATCACCAAAATAAAAGTAACTCTGGAACAGTATTTCTGCTGTTAATACTGTATCTAATAAAAGAAAAAGAGATTTGATTTACCATTAAAAGGATTTAATAAATCAGTCTTCTGTTACCTAGAGAAGTCCTAAAATTTATTCTAGGTCAACCATAAATTTTGAATTACTACAGCACAGCAATTTATTGGTTGTTCTGATATAGACAAGATTTATATTTTTTTAATTTAAGAAAGATTAAAAAAATAAATGTAGCAGTAGCTCTTCATTCCACAATATCTTCAGCTTTTACTATACATCAAAAGACAATGAATAAAGTAATTTCTTTTAAACGTAGACTTGTAGTGCTACTGTTCACAATAATAATAATAATAATAGTAATAAACATTATAGTCTCTACAACCCTGTAATTCTACTGCTAGGAATTATGTCTTCTCACTAAGGTTTTTGTGGCTTAATTGTCTTCATGTAATATTGATATCTGGTACTTGGATGTAATTAAGAATAGGGGAACCATTCTTAGAGTACTATTCCAATCCATTAGGTAAATTTTCTCACTATGATATGAAAATTTTCATCTACTTAATTAGCACACCTACTTCTTCCATGCCTAAGTGCACCTAAGCTGTGTTTTGATGGCCCAAGGAAAGGAAAAAGAATCCACAACACATCAATTATGCTTCCACTCAGTTGTACAACTATTTTAAAATGTGTGAACAGTTAAGACAAAATTGAAAAATTACCATAATAGGCTTTTGACACTTCCCTGCTTAAGCAAAAATTAATTCTAACTCCCTGTTTTTATGCAAAGCCTTTATAATTTCTCTAATCTCAAGTTCCCACGAGAGAGAACACAATTCTTTCAACTACAAGTATGTGAGGCTTGGCATCTTCTCTTTTTAGTTACGCAGTTTATTTGATGGAAGTCTAAACTGCTAAGCCTCCCTTTGTGCTTAATATAAGCCATCCTCAGTGGAAATACAAGTTAATTTAAGTAAAATGAAGTTTTAGGAAGGATGCATTCTCTTGTGCAGAAAGCCTCACTAAATCAAAACTTTTTTAAATGCAGCATCTGTTTCCTGAATTGCTCTAGAACCTGTAATAAAATAAACTAAAAAGAAGAAAAAATTTTAAAAGATATTTTTACATATAAAACATCATAAACATAAAATCAGACAAATGAAGCAGCTTACCTCTCATTTTACTGTGTTTTGCAGCCTCACCTTGTATTGTACATGAAGACACTCTTGCAACACAATGAATTAGCATGTTTCAAGCATCATCTGTTTTATTAATGGGTCACTATTATTAAAACCTACTGCTTGTGCATCAGCTGTACTGTATTGCTGGGATACAGTGCCATACACACTAAGCTCTGTAGACCACATCCTAAATTCACAGTTATTCCACAGCCCTGCTTAGCCCTGAAACACACCTGAAGCATTTGTACATCACACACTTTGCTTCAGCAAAAGTCAGGGGTCTATTCTGATGCCTACAAACCTATTAAGGTCACAGATGGCTTGTGCAGTTCTTTAGTCTGTTCCCATGAGAGGCAGAGGTTTATTATTTGCATACCATTATGTACTGAAAAACCTATTCAGTTATCCCCACTGGAGACAACTCACCTCCCTGCCCTAAATAGCATTCACTTTTCCAATATTCGAAGGAACAGCAAGTAAATGGGACCCAGTGCAGACAAATCCAAAAAGGCTCAGAATATCTAAGCATTTCAACTTACAAATAACAAATGTGAATGAATGCAGACCAATATATCACATAAAAATATAATGGAAGCAAGGAATGATGAAAAAAGTGAATTATATGCTTAAGAGAGGACTAAAATGTTGAGAGCGAAAATGGCTGAAGAGATAATTTTAGGAAAAAAGCTGACATTAGCCAAGCTTATTATGACCACAAGAGAGCAAAGAGTCTCAAAGCACAGAACTCACTTAAAAATAGCCTCCCTACATTTGCAGTGACAGCAGCAGTTCTAATATCATCTGCCCCAAACAAAGTGAGACAGCTATTGATGTTTTACCTATAGCAGGGTGCAACAGCTGCCATGTTGTCAGTAACTGAGACCCATGGGACCTGTACATGTTGGTCCTTCAGTACCAGCTGCAGTACTGTGAATATTTGCTGTAATCACAAATATGTTCTTACATGCCCTAATTGTCCTGCTCAGTTTTATTCCCCCCATAATTACGATGTTTTGAATAAACACCTCCCAGCATCTGCTCAAACCCTTTTTCTACTTATCCTTCCTGATGTCAATACAGTCACAAAGAAGGGAGAATATATATAAAGTATTTGTGTGCTTTGTGCAGAAAGTCAGAAGAGATTAACATAATGGTCCTTTACAGCCTTAGTCTGCAAATCAGAACCTCGCTGTTAACCTTGGTTTGCTTTTTGCCAACCTGCTATGTGAAGTTTACTTCAAGCTCTAAGCATTTCTGAACCTGTCTGTTTCTGTAAAGCTCCGAGCACAGATAAAGCACAATAGAAACAGGAACCATCGCCTTGAAATCATGGTTGTGAGCAGATCCTGAAGAACAACAAAAGGGGATCATGGCACAATCAGTCCCATGCCAAAACAAAGACACAGAAACATCAATAGTGCCTATTGAAAGGCTTGTGCACACAGGATCTTCAAACACGTGGCTGCTTCAGCTGACAAGAAGCAAATCAATTTTTTGAATATAAGGAATATAATAATAATTTTTTGAGTCCATGGCTATACCGTTAGTACCAACCCTTGAAATGCAGTTATTTGAAGTTCAGATGAGTAAACCCCAGAGATCTACAGCACTCTATAAAGCCTGTCATGTTACAGTCATTTCCTGAACATCTTCCTTCATTTTACATCTTAAATAGTGCTTATTAAAGAGAAACGGTTACAGGAATTACCTCTTAAAGAAGCTGCAAATCCAGTGCAGCACCTCTAACAATTATAGCTACCATAGAGCCAGGGTATCTTTTCATATATTTTTAATAGTACATCTGACAATTCTATATGCTGGTGGGTATGAAACTGATGTCTCATAATCCACAAAATGGATGAGGCTACAGTCACATATAAAGCCTCATATTAGCAGTATTCTCAAGGGCAAACTGAGCACTCCCATGATATGCACAAAAGCCTCAAATTTATTTCCATTTTAACTTTCCACAGTAACAGCTATTTTTACTCTCATCTGCTCATGAACAATATAAACAAAAACTGTCAGGAATACAAGTACATTTTATCAGTTTTAGGTGATACTACATATCCTAGTTGGCTTTAGAAATTCCGTAGTCACATACCCAGCCAGGATGAAAAATGCCCTTTTTTTTCAAGCAGTGCTTTGCACCATTGCTGTGCTTAATGAGCACAGGACTCCACCAGCACTGGTGAGAGTGAAGTGTGGCCACTTGAGGGGCAGCCCCTTAAATTGCTCCAAGCTGTCTGTCAAACTGATCTCCCATCCTGTGCCAAAGAAGAATGGAGATAAAATGCCAATCTGTACATGTCAGAGTTTCACAGGCTCAGAAAGAGAAAAGAAACATGACCTCTGAAAACTGAGAGATGAGAGTTAAAACTTCTTTGTCCAAACTGCAGGATCTGGACAGCCTAAAACATTTTGAAAACACTGCATCAGTTGCCTGCTACTGCATCTCCCTGAAGAGGAGACTGGTTTTGAGTGAGAGCACGGCCTGGGGGTTGCTGTCACCTTGCTGGGAGCCATTTCTGTGAAGAGGGGATAAAGTCACATTCCAAGATGTGACAGCAGAGACTGGATTCTACTGATGCCCAGAGCTCATAATGTACATACACATCAAAGAGAACATATTGAGAAGTGCTCAATGAACTGTTCTTAATAGTGTGTAAGAGGAAAACAGGCCATTCTTTAAAATACTCTTTGGTTTCATGTTTTAAAAATGCAAGGAAGGACATAAAGTTGCATGTTTTAATGCATAAACAGAGAAGAATGGGTGGAGTATGCATGCAACAGTTCTGGTAAGAAGAAGCTACCAAACACCATCTCAAATGTCTCTGGGATGCTGGAACAGGTAAAATTTCCCCTTCTTGGCTTACAGAAAATGTTCAATGTGGCATTTCTAGTATGAAACAGTTAAAAACAAGAACCACACAACTGACTGTTCAGGTTCCTCATGCAAGATACCTTCCAATGCATTTAGTTATCCAATCCATTGTATTCAGCTATAATTGAAAAAATCTAATACTACATTCAGTTCCCCTGTAATGCTTGGTCAGCAACAAAAAACACTCACGGTTCTTTTCTGGCTCTGCTGAGCAGTGCTGTGTACAGACAAAGGAAGTGCTCCCCATGCATTAATACTTTGGCACTCCAGCCATACAGAAACAAAGGTCCCCATAATTGCTGCTAAATTTTTAAGATTTGGGGGGCAGCATTTGAAAGAAAAATAATTCTCAGATAGTTATCTTTATTCTGTCTTGAAGACTAAGAAGAGATTCTATGTAATATTTCAACAACAAAGAGATAAACCAGCAGAACTTCCCCTGTGGTTGAGAAACAGTAAAATAATGGTCCTGTATAGGCAGAGAGTGATCACCCACAAGAGCCCTTTAATGGGAAGATGGAAGAGAAGAGACTGTTTTACTACATCTCTGTTTCCAAGAAGGAAGATCATGGTCAGATGAAAAACAACAAAACAGAAGCAGCCCTGTCTTGTCAGTAAAAGCAAATGATCGGTAATTAGTGCTAACTCCACATCATGGTATTCTGTGATTGGAAAAAAACTGATGAGAAAAACAACAGCAAATTTTAAAAATTAGGTTGTCTCTATTTTACAAAAATAATTTATGCTGTACTCAGATAAACTGTATTTCAGGAATGTTATGAAGTTTCATGTGGCTAATGAGCTATGTAATTTCTGAAGAAGAAAAGAAGAGAGACAACCTTACTGTTTGTGTTGACTACTGGATTACCTTTGAAGGTCTTGAGTACCTGTCTCTGCAGTAGTTCACTAGATTAAAAAAAAAGCCTGAAAAATCTCTGGTTTAATGATATGCCAGTAAAAGATCTGTACCATTTTAACCAAGTCAAGATTGTGTTTGGTGATTTCTTGCAGTGAGTCAGAGAAACGGGACTGTGCCATTCTTAATATATTACATGACTCATACACATAGCAAGATTCTGCATCTCAACTTTTTGAATCAAACTTAGGATTAGAAGAAATCTTAGGGAGTGAACTTCAAAGCACCTATATGCACCAAGTAGCACAAGGTGTTGGCAGGAATAGGAATACCTCTGCTGCTCTATGACATATTTGGTTTGGTTGGCAAATGCAGTAATAGTTCTTTTTCTTCTGATCCTTTTTAGCACCAAGTTTTCTACTAGATAGCATTCAATTTAAAGAAAGCTCAAAAGATTTAAGGAATTCCTAACTTATGCAGCAGTAACAGAAGTTAAGTCTATATATTGTTTGCAATTTAGGGAAAAAGCAAGTTCCTATGTGCTGGATGACATCCAGTCACGATTCCACTTGAGACCACTTCCATTATAGTTATAAAATGTAGCCAAATCACCTCTGGGTTAAACAATTCACAAACATATGTTTAATACAGAAAAGAAATGGAAAAACCCCAAACATAGCAGACACATTAATTTCTAACTCCAATACATCCCAAGTGCCCTAGATGAAAAAAGGTTCAGCAGAAGGGGTACAGCACACCTGGGTTTAGCTCTGCATAGAATGCCTGAGCCCCAAAAACCACTTCAGGTGAGCTGGTGAGGAAGAGCACACAACACATTTCCATTATGTGCATCAGAAACAGCTTTTCTCACCTGTAGTCTGGACCACACAGGTGAGAGCCCCGGCAGGACAGGCTGCTGCTCTCCACTCACTCCAAAATGGCCACAAGAAGGGGCCATGGCAAGGGGACAACACTTGTCTTCAGCACGTTGCTCAGCACTGCAGAGGCAAAGCCTGACCAGGCAGGTGTCCTAGGGCAGGCTGAGATGTCACAAGGCTTGTTGGTGGGAAGCCAAGCGATGTATTTTGTTAAAATAAAACTGGACTCTGAAGTCAGTGTACTTTTTAATATTTGGTATGAAAAATTCAATTTTCAATCATCCTGACAAAATCCATTTTTGACAAAGAAAAGCATCCCTGCCTAGGCAGACCTGTGTCTGTGCTAGCAGGTGCTGCAGAACCTGGACCTTTTGGTGAAAGGCTGTATTTTATCTCTGACATCCTTCAGCTGAATACCATGACCAGAGTTCTAAAAAGCAAGCTATGCTTCAAAGTTATTTTAAAACACAGCTACATGAATGGTTTTTCAAAGAATGTATAAATAGCTGTGTCTAAAACTTTGCACATCAAACCTGAGACATGAAAGTATTACAAGTTGTTTTTGAACCTCTTAGCCTGTAAAGACACAGTAAAATTCAAGTATCATTTATCAAAGTACTTTAAAATTTTTAATAAATTAATATTCATAAACAAAACCTCCTGTCTGCATGAAAAATAAAAATAAAAATCTGGGTTATTGTTGTGCTATTAAACACCTTGCATACTTAGCCAAAGTACTGAACACTAATGGCTTTATAAAACATTTATAGGAACAAAGACTCCACCATCAGGACAGAAGCAGACTGGGAGTGAGGGGAACTCCCTAACTGTATAAAACACCAAAGAGCAGCTACAAGGCAATGGGCAAGGAGCTGAATTTTAAAGTTGTGTTTCAAGAGTGTCTCACCATGTGATGGGTTCCTTTTCATATTGAATGTTTCACACAGATCGTAAACCACTTTAATGTTTGTGAAAATATTTTAAGTCTGAGAGCTAAAATTGTTGTGTTATAGATAATAAAAAGATACTTCAAAAAAAAAATCCATACAACATAGTGTGTTCTATTTTCTTAAAACTGTTTCACCAATTTCTGGCAAATGCCGCCGAAGAAAACCTCTGTCAATTAAATCAGCATGAAACCAGAATAACAACAAAAAATGCAATAAACTAACCACCCTCTACAACGTGAAAATGAGGCCCTGAGAATCAACAAAAAATTGATCTTCAAAGCAAAAGGATTTTTTCTAGGGGAAGGGTGGGGTGGGTAATGGCTGCGAACTTGTCACAGAAGCACAGAAATGATGGAAACAACGGCCTTCCTGCAAGAATTACTGCAGAACTGCAACCCTGCAGGATCCTTTGATGGCCATCAGGCTGTGCATTTTTAACTCTGGAGATGCCCCTCCCATCATCTTTCATAAATTTCCTGTTTAATTTCCCTATGGTGACTGCAGCCAACACCCTCAGAGCAGTTCCCCCTCACTCCCCGAGGCTGGAGCGAGCCAAGCTCCCGGTGATCCACCAGATCCTGGAACAGAGACATCTCCTCCAAGGGTCAGCACAGCTTCCCAGCAGCTCCTGCAATTCCTGAAGGCATTTGCCACTGAGCCTTCTCATGGACAGGCAACACAAAAACACAGGTTAAAACTTCTACAAACCGAACCAACTTATCTCCAAAAGGATACTCTATCTAATTGAATGGATATTACATGTAACATTCCCCCCATGAAAAAAATACCTAAGGAACTCCTTATTTTTAAGTAAATCTGCAACTGTAAACCATGTCAGATTTCAAGTAAATTGTGCAATTTCCACTATAGGCTGCAAGTCACTTTCCTGAAATATCATCCTGGTTTAACAGCATGTACATTTATCTGCTTAATGGTTTGAAATGGACTAAAATAAGTATGCAAGTTGATTGTGGTCTGAATTTGCTGTTTCATTTTGTTTTCAATTATAATACCATCAGGATATCTGGTGTTTATCTGCTGAAATGTGCCTTTCATCAATAAAACATTCTTCCATCAGTAAGACATCTATAACAATTTAAGTCTCTTCAATATCCTAAATCCTGATTAGGCCAAATATGTTAACACACAGTGACATTCCAAGCACAAGCACTGGCACTGAAGTTAGGTACTTTTATTAAAATGATTTGCTGAACTGCAAGGCCAGCAATGAATATAATTTATGATAAATGGAAACAATCTTCTCAAATGCAGTTTGCCCTGTTCTTCCACCAGACCTGTTTTGACTAAAGACAAGTGCAGAATTAAAATAATTGTTCCTTTTTCTCCTCTTTCTAGTTTGGGTTTTGGTTTGGGGTTTTTTTTTGGCCTTATTCTAAGTAGCACAAACTTACTGTAAGTAGCAGCATTGTATGCATGGCTGTACAGAGAGAATCTCATTAAAAAGGCTGTCTCATGTGGGCATTACTCTGAAAGTTCTACTTTTACAAGTTTATATTAATGACTGCATTCCTTTACCAAACACTAGAGACTTTTTATTTCAGTTAAAAGCACAAGGAGTATTTTAGTAGCATTTAGGAGAATAAATTTATCCAATTTTAAAGTTGGATAGTAGTAGTGGCTATGTTGGCTAAAATGTATAATTAAAATGTACTTTATACATTACATTAATTTAGGATACCTGTCCACCACTGTGAAATTTTAATGCATATTTATGCTATAAGTACACAGTACTGATGCTGTTACGTATGTCTAGAGTTTCTATGTATCCATGTGGATACAGCATCATAAAACACCACAAATACTATTCACTGTTTTTACTCTTGTCACTTTTTGGTTTCTTATAATTTCCTTCTTTATTCTTAGAGCAAAAAAATCCTTTTTCATATAAACAAGGCCCCCGCACAACTTGTCCCAGTTGTGCCAGGTCCCTCAGCAGAAGGGTACAAGGGGTTCTCAGCAGAGCTAATTCAGCACCATGCTGGTGCAGTGATGCTCAGTGGTGGCAGCTCAGCCAGGGCATCGGCCTCACACACACCAGGGCACGGTGCCAAACTCCTGTCCCCACAGCTAAAAAATGTTCCTTTATTTGGCTTCTCTGCATCCAAGACATTCACAGTTCTGCTGGGTCTGTTCTGCTGCCTTGTGCAGACCCCAGCTCTGTACTACTGGCAAGTTCAGCAAACAGATAAGAGCAGATAAACCCAGCTTTTTGCCTTTGCACAGCACAATACTCTATTGCACTGTAACACACAGTGGCCAAATGAACACTCTGTGCTTATTACCCACCTAATGCTGTAAAAATATTGCTATGACATTTGGTCTGCTTGACCATTTTAAAGGTTAATTCTGTTTCCTATTTGAGCTTTTCCTCTAGGTGAGCCATTCCATGCACTTTCTATTTACTGATTCCAAACAACCCCCAAACTGTTTCATTGCTCACTCTCACTGTTAAGAACATATTGACTGGCTGCCTGCTCTGCTGTTTAATTCATTTATGCTGAGAGTCAGGCATGAAGACAGAATTTTAAATGTGACATTTGCAGGCTGTTGGGTCATTTGAAGCTCTGACAACACCAGGGAGTTCCTGACATACAAACTGGTCCTGATTTCCAATCTTCCATGTTCTGAACACATCAGAAATTCTTCCCAAAGGTGCAGATTTCAGCCAAAAGTTTTAAAATCCCTTGTGCTTACAACTTGCAGGAAAGGCTTGTACACTTTAAGGTTTTAAAATAAAGCTTATGTTTCCTTTAAGGTAAAACCAGCACTGCCTGCAGCATGAGACTCAACGCTTTAAAACACTTATTGACAAATGTATATGGGAAGATCTATGATAAAAATTAATACACAAAAAGTTGTTTACCAAATTCTATTAAGGGACTGAGTGGACTTTTATTTGATCCTGTTGATCTTGAAGCATTTAAAAACAGCTGAGTCTCAAACCACAGCTTTATCTAACATTGCCTATCTGACTTAGTGCTACTCTGACCACTACCAACTCCCAGTTTTCAGTCTGGAAATTCTTCTTATCTCAAGGCAGTGAACGGACCGCACCATTTTGCCTCCCAACATGAACTGTCATTATCTTCCCCAAATTTCAGGTCAATTTTTCAGAGCATACTTGATTACCTGGAAGATTCCATACAGCCAAGATACCATTAGGAAAACAGTAATGTGACCTGTTTAGCCCTGACTTAAGAAAACTGTAATTACTTATCCCTGAAGCGGAATTCACATCTATAAAGTTTAACAATTATTTATTTTATTTTGAGAAAATTCCAAATGACTGCAACAGAATAGGTCATTTAGCCTTCCTTTAAGGCATCCCCAAGATGGGGAATGCTAAGTCTCCCCAGTCATGTTTGACACAAGTTTTGTGTCCTGTTTGCCATAAGCTTTTCACACAACAGGCAGAGCTCTCTGTGGCTGACAGCAAAGAATGAGGAGACACCTGAATGCAGACTGGGTACCTGATCTACCCAGCAGGGTGGATGGAAAACCAGGCCTTGAACTCTGAGATAAGAGCAAGAAGGGAATGAATATAGAATCTTCTGCACAGAAAAGATCTCTTCTTCCTCCTTGCCATGAATTGGGGGAGACATGTTACAATAAAAACTTGAATTCCAGCTCGTATGTCCACATCATCCCTCATTTGTTTACTTAAATCAATAGCACAGTATTGCATTTAAATAAAGACAATGTTAGAAGGCACAATCTAGGAAAAATAGAAACCTTTTTTTTTAATTGTGCAAAACAAAAAGCAAACAAAAAAAACCCTGCTCAAAGCAGAAAGTATGATGATACTGCTATAGTTAGAAATAAAATGGTGCTAATTCAGAATTGTATTAGGAGGAAAGATTGTTTTCCCTGCTCAACTCATCATGACAATTATTCCATGATAATGACTCCATACTTTGGCTGCCTTTTCAGGAAGGGGAATATGATTTAGGTCAAGATGCAAATTGAGAGAAATTAATGGATTTTTTTCTTTTCTATCAGCAGACACACAACAATTTTGACAAGGAGCTCTGAAGTGTTAACCATGTCATACAGCAAGCATCTTTTTGTTGCCATGTTCAGAATGAGACTTTTATAATTTAATAGTTGTCATCTGAACAAGAGTATCCTGTTTATACATACTTCCAGCATGAGGACATTAATTCTGTGTGACCTAGAAAAGCAGTTTAAGTATTACAGATGTTCTTTATTTTCAAAGGAATTTTTAAAATAGAAAGACTTACCTGGTGTATTATTTGAGCTACAGGAAGTTGTTCAGCATATTTTAGTGGCTCTGTTGCCAACTCCTCCTCTGGAAACCTAGGAAGAAAGGAAGTTCATGTTTGTCAAAGTTAGTACAATGTTTACCAAATTAAATTAATGAAATTAAGTGTTTCAGGATACTGTTTTGCTTAAGGATGAAGAATATGTGTATTTTGTGACAATAATGGAATGTATTTCTTATGAAGTTGAGTAAACAGAAATGTTCATAACATTGTGCATTTTTTCCCTGACATAAAGCACAAATTTAGCAGCAGAAACCTAAGAAAACCTTTAAATTTCATTTTAGGTGAACAAGGACTGGTGAAACCTGGATTGAAATCCCCATGGAAAAAAGTCTTATGCATTTACAGAGCAGATTCAGCACTGTTAACAATACAAGCTTCTTCACTCAATCCTGCCAACATAATTCAAATATGACCATCTCAAAAGGCAGGAGGGATTATTCACCATTTCCCATTTTTGCTGCAAGTGCACAGCAGTGTTTAGATGTGGTAGTAGTTCAACACCACAAATATTCAGTCATTTGCCAGTACAGTAGTGTGTAGTCCTGGTTATCAAAAAGCCAAAAAGTTAGTGTGGAAAAAAAATAGAGTGAATACTTCCCAAGAATATATATCATAACCCTTTAAACTTCGAATAAACTGTGGTGGCAGCTGAAGAATTGGAATCCATAAGCAGTGTCTTAAAAGAATATTTACATGGTAGTAGATAATATGAAAGCATGTTTTAAACCCTTCAACCATGCTGCTTTCATCTACTGGAGCTGCACAGCATGTGTTACATTTTCAAAGTATCACTCAAGTTTTTCATCAGCCATTCCTCTATTTTTCTGAAGACTTCTGAATATAGGAATTTGAGCACTATGACAAGAAGTGAAGGGAAAAAAGATCCTGAAAAAACAAGGTCCTTCTCTAAGCTGATGTAGAATATTTTCCAACAAAAACTGTGGCCAAGACATTATTTTTCAGGCTCAAACCTTATACCTATTCTAGTCAAAAAGGATCCATACCTGCTGGGTTAATTGACCTGCAGACCAGCTGCCAGGTAAGAGTCAGAAACTCCAGGTTTAGTGTCTGCACTGGGAGTCAACAGGCTGTGGAAAAACAGAGGACAAAGTGCACATCTCTCCCCTTTCCCACTACTGAATTTCTGCTGTGGTTTGAAAGGCTTTAAGCTCAAATAAGAGTCTGAATATCCAGAAATTTGTAATGAACAGAGTATGAAAGTCTTACTGTATAAGAAATTTAAAAGCAGAGAACAAAAGAAACACAGCAATATTTCAAAGATCATAGTGACAGCCTGCCCAGAACCGTTTAATGTGCTTAAGACAAATTAAATAAGCAGGCTCTGAACTGCTGAAGCTGGTCTACAGATAGAGCTCATTTACTGATATGGTTTTTAGAGTTTTGGGATTATTATGACAATGATGAATTAATACTTTTAACATGAAATACACTGCTGTTGTAGTCCAGTGCAACCATCAGAGCTTAGAGGGGGCTCAGCAACTCCACCACAGAGTACAGAAGAAGTCTTTCCACTCAATTCCTCCCTACTTTCTGTCATTGGTCCTGATTAGCAAACACACCACAGTCAGTGTGAATTGGAGATTACTTCTGTTCTGCTGGGAGCCTGTCAGCTGACACAACACCTTGATTTATGGATACCAGCTACCTAAGCCCATCTTTTAGTCATAGTTCTAGATATGAAACAACTGTACACAAAACACAATATTCATCAATATCTTGAATACTTATCTCTACAGTTTTTACAGGGACACTGCAAATATGGGGAAATAAAAAAAAAAAGAGTTTCTCAATTCCCAAAATTAAAACACTTGAAGCTGAAAGTAACAGCTAAAATTACTATAAATGAATTTTATCAGAAATGCAAAAAAAAAAAAAAAAGAGCTTGTCTGTCTGTTGTGTCAAGGACCTTGTACATTTGGCAGTTTTTCTTTGTAGATGAAATCAGCATTCCCTTGCATTGTCAAACACACTCCTTGTCAACTGCAAGAAAAAAAGACTTTCCTTCAAATTACAAAGGATTAAAAAAGATAAAGAAAAACTATCAAGATAATTTTAAGCCTTAGGAAGCTTAACTAAAAAAAAAAAAGAGGAAGGGGAGAGTAGTATAAACATGCATTTTGAAGTAATTAGATTTAAATTGAAATTACGCTGATAGGAGCCTTTCAACATCAAGAAAAGACATTTTATTTTTTTCTAATTTACTTTCTGAAAAAAAAAAACAAGCCACTTGAACTACACTATATTTTATATGTAAATGAATTATAAAATATAGATTAGGTAGGTGGACATTCTAATGTATTTAAATAAACATCTACATTTATATACCCACACTTTAAAATGTTTACACACACACACATGTGTTTTGGAAGAGAAGTTCAGAACTGTTTTCTCAAATTTTTTGCTGTAATGCCATGGACTTTTTGTATATGTGTTTAGTGATGTACTAACTATCAAGTCTACAAAAGACTTTTGGTTCTTCTCTCCTGCAGATAAGCCTAAAATCCCCTGCACGTGGGAACAAAGGGTGTGTTTTAACCAGTCATTTCTGTAAGAACTGAGACAGCTCAGGGCCAGTAAGATCAAACCCCATGATCCAGCTCACAAATGGATGAATTCTCTCCCCCAAAGCAGGGGCTGCATCCCCAACTGGCTGCTCCGGGCAGGTGCTGAACCACTCACAGCCATTCTCCAGCTGGGGAGAGCCACACTGGTGCCAGGGGCCACACTGACAGCGACACTGAGGTGGCTGCAGGACAGGATGCCAGCCGGGCTCACAAGCACAGCTGCAGCCTCACCAGTCTTTGAGGAGGTCAGCTTGGTTACCTTGCTCAGTTGTGCCATGGATCAAAGAAAGCCCATCAGGACGGTCTGTACCCAGCAGAAAGAAACCTGCTGCAAAACTGCTCCTTCATTTCAGCCCTAGGAATAGCAGCCCACCAGCACTCCTAGACTGGCAGAATGACCTGCAAAAGGCAGTCCTCTAAAGAAGAGCATAAGGGATAGAAAGGCCTAGTGGGGAGAAACAGGTCAACACAGAAGAGGATGTTCTACTTCCTCCTCTTTTGCAGGGTGGAGGAGGAGAACACGTCAGGATAAAGATCATCTCCCATACAATTCTTCTGACCTTGCCTCTCTCTTTCACAGAAGGACACAAGCAAATTGGTTACTCCCTCCAGAGATAATTTCCAGATGCCTGGGGATGCATTCCCTTTTGCTCAGAACTAGTTATGTCAGGAAAAAAATCCAAATACAAAAACCATCTCAGCTGATGGAATTTGTGCTCAAATCACATGTGGCAATTTGAGGCTGTAATTCCACTAAATTAGTTGGCCTCACTGTGTTTAGTTCATTCATATTTGACACTTAAACCTTTATAAAATTAAGGACTAATTTGTTGTAATACAGTTTTCTTTGTACGTTTAATTTCTTTCAAAACAATTATATTACAGAAACAAAGGCAGTTTTTCATGAATTAATTTTCCAGTAAGAAACAGTCCTTTCTGTCTCAATTGAGCATGACAGCAGAGTGCTGCCAACAGTGGCAAAGCAAGCTAACACAGTGGTGTACCAGCATATACAGCATCATGCCTGACAGCTGGTAATGCAAAGCATAAGGAGATCTTGATTTTCAGGGAGAAGAGTAGAAAGAATTGTAAAATCAGAAGAGAAGTGGGAAGCAGTAAGAGATAGCAGAAGAGGAGGATCTTGAAAAATTCAATTTAAAAGCTATTTTTATACTGCCACTCTGAGTGCTCTTAGATGAAGGAAAGTGAGCATGAAACAGAAACTGTGGAAAGTGAATCTAAATCCAGTAAAATGTGTCAAGATATTTGGTGAAATATCTTATTTGCTATTTATATTTGTATGCTAGCTCTTAAGGGAGACAGTCAACGTGTGCTAAAGAAAAATAAATTCCGAGCATGAGGAGGTGGCACATTCTCCCACAACTGCAAACACAGCCCATGGTCTTCTACACAGAATAGCTACAGTGGCTTTAGGGCAGAGATGTATTTTATCTTCTGCAAGTATTACAAAAATACAGGGGGGGAAAAGTACAACATGTGATCACTAACTGGTTTGGTCATGGCAGAAATGGGCTGTTAAGACATTTAAGGGACAGAAAAGTCTAGGTAACATAAAACCTGGCTCTCTGGGTTAATATAAACATTCACTAATATAACAAGCAGCACGACCAAGGCTAGTATTTCTTCCTTCTTATATGTTCTCTAGACTTGATGGCTCAGAAAGGTCACAGAATTTCACACCTATGACCCATATACAGGTAATAATGCACCTCCTTTGAAATTCCTGTTCTTTGATGGTAAGTCCTAATAAGGAATCAACTCTTTTGGAAGCTATCCAAACTGGAAGTCAGGGTGTGAACAGGGTACAAAGGGCTATCAGAGACAAAAAATGCATGAGAAGAAGGGGTTTGGGGATCACCATCTTTCTTTTCTGCAGACACAATTTGTACTACTTGAGTGCTGCCTGGCTTGTTTGAGACATGACTTCTGAGTAATGTGAATGAAAATGCTGGAATGGGCTGTGCTCCTTGTAGAAGCAGCTCTGAGCAGAAACATTGCAACTGCTTGGACAGTCAGCACGAGCCCGAGGGATGCAAATAACACAGCAGCGCCTAAACCTGATACCCAAGACTGAAAGGCTGAAATTATTAATCTAAACCTGTGTATAGCACTGATAGCTTTATTGACTGTAAATACAGGAACACACTTGCATCTGGCAATAAAAAGAAAACAAAATACCAGAGCTTTATGCACCACATCAGAAAAAGTTATTAGCTTTCCTATTAAAGAGAGGCTGAAATGGGCTATGTCGGGTTTGAGTGAATAGTTTTTAAAATTGGCCATTGAGAAATTTATCTACCATATCCATAGTACAGAAGATTAAGAATTAGACCTTGGACTGATGCCAGGTACTTGATCTATCTGTTAAATCCTAACTTCATACATATTTAAGAATTGAGTATGTTTAAACAACAGAAGCACTAAGATACATGGAAAACACCAGTGCTTGAAAAGGTGAGATCATGCTTAACTCTGGACTCAAGAGTGCGCTCATCAATGCTTTTCTCATCTTTATAAGAGAATGCCAGATTTATCTACAAGAATGTTTACCACATGGATAGTCACAAAGAAGAGAAGCAAATACTTGAGAGCATCATCATTCCAGGGACCTTCCTCACAACGTCTCCTTCCTGGCACAGTTTTTAAGTTAAAGGGTCGAAACTCAGTGTACATTTTCTTGCTGCAACCTTTGCTCAGGTCAGTGTGGATGTCTCCCTCTAAAGACCTAAAATGCAAACAACTTCCTTCACCCCACCCTAGTCCTGGGCTTTGGAATGCTGGGCAGCTGGAGGCTGGCCTTGGGGGACCTTGTAGGGCTGTCTCACAACAGTAACACTCATCTGTGCCCTTCACTGCTGTGCAGTCTGAACACCTTTGGATGGGAAAACCACTGCTGCACAGCCAAAGATGAGGAGAGGAGGGAGCTGTGGTGGAAATGTACAGGCATTTCACAGGCACAGCCAAGATTCTCTTCCACAAATGCTGTGGCTTCCACTCAGTAATGCTTGCAAATGGCAGACTATCAAAGACAGCTTCAAAGGAAGATTGCACAAAAATGAACAATAGAATATAAAGATAAAGGAAAAAAATAAATTGACAGTGAAAATATCTTTGATGTGATGAAAAACTAAATCAGTGTTAGACAAAATCAGTTTTATAATTTTTTGAAGAAGGATGCTACTGACTTGCATTGTGAAATAAAATTAACCACTTCAGCTTGCTGGCCTTTACAGAGAGACATTCCTGTGGAATAAAGTAGCAAAACATCTTGCAGTTCAGAAATACAAAATACTTTCTGTAATCTGCTCATTTCTTTTTAAATAAATGTGAAAGATTTTGACCCAAACTAGTCACACATACTTATTTCTGGAGTTTAAAAAATACCTGAAGTCTGTGAATACACAGCACTTTCTCTTGGACCTGATCACAAAAAGGTCTGCTGGTGTTCCCAGAGTCTGCCAGACATGAATTCATAAACTGAATAAAAACTGACTGCAACAAATGTTTCCTCTGTCTTTTTGTGATCCACACAATTTCCTATGTGAAGAATTTCAGGTGATTAACCTTTGTCAAGCCACATATTCTTAGCCATATTAAGATCCTAAAAAGAGGCAATAGAAATCTATACTGTGTTTTAACACAGGCTGACCAGTATTGTCTCTCTCCTCTTTTCTAGCCAATGACTTCTGCCAAAAAATGTTGCTGAAGGGATTCTCTGTTCTGCCTGCTCCAGAATTTTTATTCTGAGGCAAGACAGAGGGAAGGAATTAAAAAGAATATTAGCTTAAGTAAGCAGAACTGACTTTCCTGCTACTGGAAACCACATGACCTATAGGGCTTCATTTTGTTATCTCAACTATTCCACATTTTAGGTAAATTAGAAAATCTCTTTTGAATTAATTTAAAACTTCCACACGATGATGCTGCTGAAGCACAAAATGCTAATCAAAAGTTGGAGATAAAAAGACTAAGTCTCTCCTCTATCACTGAAAATCACCATTTGAGTCCACAGCTGAAAGTAGGTGCTCATGGTTTAATGCTAATTCATTCTCACAACAGGCAGGTTTTGTGGGGGGAAAAAAGAATACAAGCATCAAATTTCCCAGTCTTGGGCCATGTTTATAAAGACAAGTCCAGCAATATCAGAGGAGCTTCTACTGATCCTTCAAACCACTCAAAACAGAACACTGCCCACTTCACTGAGCAAATGTTTAACCCAGTTTGAAGTGTGTATGTGTTGTCCTTAAGAACCAGGGCTGCAAATTTGCCCCTTGAATCCACTCCCTCCTAATTGCATGGGGAATGTTTCCAAGAGTGGTTAAAAACCACACAGGTTATTAATTATCGCTCTGTGTCTGGAAACCTATGACTGAATTTCACAGTGATCTCAAAGAACAAAGAACTCTCCCATGCCACCACATCACACATCCAGTTTAAATACTGCTACCAGCACATGTTGGAATTATACTTTCAGCTGGATAAAGCACACTTGTTCATTTTTCACAACTGAAAGTTTATCCACAGTGCCTGATCTTTATGTAGACCAATTCAACACCACCTGCCAGTGCACTGCAAGTCAGGAAAATCAGTAGGAAGATGTTTTTAAATCAAAGAATTAACCTGGGAACAAGCCAGGATAGCAGTTCCATTATTTAGTGGCCCCAATTAGTCTTTATAGCAAAGTTGATTTTGTGTTTAATACTACTGTTCCTTCCTGCACATATTCAAACTAAACAACGTATCTGTATTGGTTTGTATTGTTACACTTTTCAACAATCACCTTCTAAAAACCCCATAATACACGTACTTTAAGTCCCAATATTTCTACACCTACAGAATATATTTATATTTTTCAGTTCAAGAGTCACATAATGTACAATCCAGCTATAATTTCTCATGAGACTGCTTAGTTCAGTACACAAATCCGTCAATGTAGCATTGTTCTCTGCTTCTTCTCTACCCAAAACCATCCTCAGACCTTTTGCCTTACCCCCTTCATTTCAAGCTTCCCATTTTGCTTTTTTGACCCTTTACTCCAGTCCATCGAGGGAGGTAACCACAGAGAATTACAGAAGTTTTGTTTCTAAGGTACTTTCAGAGATCATCCAGTTCAGCCTCCCAACACGAGGTCAGCTCAGCCACAGCTTTGCCCACCTGAATCTTCACAACCTCCACAACCTCTCTCTACTAACTCACCCCTCTTTGCAAACATTTCTGCGCATGCACAACCTGAACCTCCCAAGCCACAACCTACAGCCAAGATCTCTTGCTACACAAGAAGAGTTTACCTTAACCACCTCTGTGACTGCATTCCAAACAGCTGCAGCCTGCTATTACATTTCTGCCTTTAAAGGGCAAGCAAGCCCAAATCCCTCAAGCAGCTCTCTCACTGCATGTGTGCCCTCAGCCCTGACCATCTTGGCAACCTCTCTCAAAATCTTTATTGAAGGGGAAGGCCAAACGCCAAACACAGTTTCAGGTAGGGCTTCAGCAGTATCAAAGAGAAATTATAACAGTATTGCTCAATCTGCTGATCAGACTCCTCGTGGAGCTCAGAAGGCAGCTTGTCCTTTTATTGATGGTGATGGCACTGGTGGCCATCAGCACCTCCAGGTCCTTCACAGCAGGGCTGCTGATCCTCCTGCCAGATCCCAGGCCCTGTGGATAAGACATTACAAGGGAAGGCACCAGCTGTCTGTCTACAAGGGTATAAAGGAGCATACACTGGTACCAGTCATAGAGACAGATTTTCTTAAAACATGCTATACCCTAGGTGCTCAGAAAATTAATCATAAAAATTACAGTTTTGGGCTTTTGAGAAATGGTTTACTGTGCAATCATGTCTCTCCTGAATACTAGATGTTGCTTTTGATCTTTTTTGCTACAACATGATCAGTAACACATTTCCATAATGCACAAAACCAAGATACACCAAGAGCTGCAGAACACTACACTACAAAATTTAATCAACTGTTTTCCCCTTTTTCACCAGTGCTGTTCTTCTCTGTAGCCAACTCTAAGGGTTCTAAGAGTGGCCACAGCAGATAGAATTGAGTAGCACTCCAGTCAGCCAGCAATAAATGCTTTTTTGCTCCTGTCAATGCATGTACCTATGTAACAATATATTGCTAACCACTTTAGAAGGGCTTTGCCTCAAAGAAAGCTGCATAGAATGTATGTAGCTCTTAAGCTTTTTATCAGTCCTTTTTTCATCTCTGGGACCATGATTTTCTTTTATTTATAGATGACTTGTGCCCTACTTTTGTCTGCATTCTGGTTTCTTTGTTCTTGTTAATGGCAGATGAAACCTCCAGTTCACATACAAACACTTAGACATTATATTCTCTGAGGCCAAGGTATTGCAGGTTACTGAATCTGCTGATGTTGAAGAATCTATTGATGTTTGATTCCTTAAAGCAGCCATCCTTTTTCTTCATATTAGTATTTTATGGTCTGCCTTTCTGTCCTCACTTATTTCACAGTATTAGAACCAAAAAAGGACTTGTCTCCTGTCCATCACAGACTGCTGTATACTAACCAGAGTGTTCTATATGAAGTTCAGTACTTTACAAACTTTATAGCCTTTAAGCCCATACAATTTAAGTAATCCCAGGAACAAAAGCAGAAGCAGCAAATCATACTTATCCTGGGTCAAGCACATGGCATGCCACTTGCCAGCCTCCCAAACGGGCACACAAACTTGGGAACTTCCCTGCCTATCCAGGTAAGCCACTAGGTCTGAGGCCTGAGGGACAGAAAGAGGGACTTTATACCCTTGTGTTCAATTCAGTGCTGTACTAACTCCAGTATCTGTCAGCTATATCTACACAAGACACTTATCTGGATTTGCAAGCTATTCCTAGCCGCAAAGCCAAGCAATAGGCTGGAGAAGCCAAACCTCCAATATTCACAGGTCGTTTCTAATCCAAATACTTGACACAAAATCTGGCATCTCAGACACCTGCCAAGTCCAGATTTGTGATTACCTCGCCCCTCTTGCTGGGAAGGGACAGATTCAGTAGATCAGAGCGTGCCACAGGCTATCAGCACCCTTTCTCTCTGCAGTCTCCCAGGGACAAGAAGAGACAAACAGCTCTGAGGGCTACAGGCATGTCCCTCCCATTCCTTTCTTCTCAGTTACCTTAAATTCTCTGTACAGATTTAATTGTCTTACTGCAAGAGTAAAGAGATAAAACCATTTTAGTAGGGAATATTTATTTACAAAGTTTGCTTTTATTTACATATCAATTCTGCAGCATGGTAAATGCCAAGCAATGTTTAAGCAATCATCAAAGACTGTCTTTATAATGCAATAAAGCAAAAGCTACTTCCATGAAATTTAAGTTCCTAAAAAATTAATTAGCACATTTTTCAACAACATCTATATGGGTTGGACCCAGCTGACAGTAAAAATATGTTAGTAGAACTATTACACTAAAAAAATGTCAAATGAAGACTAGTATTAGATATTTTTGAAAATGGGATTTAAACTTTTAAAATTAAACCTTCAGTATTCACTCATGCCCAAACTTAAGCTGACCATGACTTTCTAAGACTGCCTTACAACAGTGGAGTACATACAACAAATGGGTTCACCTGGCTTTACTTTCAAAAATAAAACAAAAAAACCCAGCAAGTTCACTCTTTTGTCAGAGGATTATTCCATGTTGCTTCTTTTTAAACAAATGCAAGGGTTTACACAAAAATTATTTATAACTTCAACTAAGATTGGAGGCCTAGTATTTTTAACCTAATCTCAGTCTTTATCTCATTCTTATAGTCTGTCCTTCCATTATTTATAAGTCATTTTCTGCAAACATTTATAATCTACAGAACATCGCATCGGTAAATCTAAATGTTAAATGTATCTTATCAGTAGATACCAGCACCAAGAGGCTGTGTAAAGCAGAAATGATCACAATGCCAATCTGTCACTCAGTGTTTAGAATTTCAGCCTCTCAGTGCATCTTATGTTATGTAGAAGAACAAACTCTCCAGTGCTTTTGCAAGGTCTTTCACAATCCCAAACATACATATATGTGTGTGTGTGTTGCTGTGTGTGTAGACATGTATACATAAAACGGAACTTTGAAACTAAGACAAAATTAAAAGTTCATTTAGCAGAGATAATGAAGCCAGATTTCTCTTCTGATACCTTCAGATGGAATAAGTAGCAGTTAGAGAAACAATGGAACAACTCCAATTACAAGTAATATGCTTAAAAAAAACCCCTCCAAATTGAGAGAAGTACAAACAGGCCAGAGCCAAAAGATTTCATTCTAAAGAATGTTACATGCTACATTATCAAATATATGAAACCTATTAAAGAGTTTATATTCTGTCTTGCACCTTTTAACTTCATGTTTTACGTGTTTCATGGAGAACAAACTTCCTTTTTAAATCACCCATTTTCTCTCATATTTTCATGAATGTTCAATGTACCTGCCACCAAAACTGTTAGAGTGCTCTGAATGAGAACACCATGGTGTAAGCTGTGCATATGCAGATGTTCATTGCTCAGCTACAGTGGATCCTCACTCACAAGTGGCACTCCCACACGCTACTCCAATATAAGTAACATATAAGCAACCAAAACCATTGGCACTGGATTTTTGTACAGCAGGAATATCAAAGTATTTTAAGAGACATACCACAAGGCCCTTCTACTTGCATCATCATATAGATCAGCTCTGGGTTTGGAGTTAGTAATAGCCAAAAGTGCATGATGGCAATTGAGTACGCTGGTCCTCTGCCCAAGGAAACTAAGGAAAAAAGTATTTTCTTTCTGCATTTTAAGACTGGTATCTCTGTTGCAATTTTTCCATGTGCACACTGTAGAGGCTATACAGTACAACAGAACCTTACTGCAAAAATCATAGAGTATGTTTGTGGTTAGTGCATATATTCTTTATGGCTGCTGGTCAACTGAGATTTCATGGGCATGAGCTTTTTATACTTTAGTGTCTTATTTCCTAGAAAAAGAAACCCAGCAAAAAACCCCTATTAAAACACCAACCCCATACCACGCATTTGTCAACACTGGGATGAATGCGGCAAACACACCCATCCCAGCTGAGGAATACCTAAGTCACTCTGAAATGAAAAATTTCCATTTCAGTAAATACACTACACAGTAATACATTGAACTTTCACTAGAGAGCTGCTCAGTGTCTGCAGCTCTGTCTCATCCCAGAGTCCTGCCCTGCAAGGCCATGATGCGGTACTGAGCGACGCACTGTGCTCCCAGGGCGGGTGCAGGCCGGCACACAGACACCAGGGCAAGTGGCAGCAGGAAAGGGACAGCTCTGCTGGGCTGGTGGCCGAGCAGGAACAGCACTGACTGCCTGCAGCACCTGCAGCACCAACTGCCTGCAGCACCTGCAGCACCCACTGACTGCAGCACTCACTGACCTGCCCTTCCGCACCGCTGCCTTCCCGCAAGAGCTGCAGCCTGCAGTCTACAGGGAAGCCATACAAACTCTGCTAAAACATGATTACTGACTAGAACATGAGAGTGCTGATGGCTCTCCACAGGCAGAAATTCCTGGGGTCTTCCACTTATCTCAAGAAAGTGAGGTTTCTTGTTAGTCAAAAACTTTTGCTACTGATCTTATGGCTATAAAAATATGTTGACCACGTATGGGCCACTGCACCTTCAGTAAAACCACCACTGCACAAAAGGTCTTTTCCATGGAGAGCAGAGGATATTGAAAGATTGTACAGACTGAATTTAAGACAATGGCATAGCCAAGCACAACATGAACTGGTAAGGTTATATTATAGTCACTTCAGGAGTACAATGAAGGTCTGGAATTTAGTTTTGTGGTTTTCTGT
Organism: Camarhynchus parvulus; assembly: GCF_901933205.1. Taxonomy (NCBI): domain Eukaryota; kingdom Metazoa; phylum Chordata; class Aves; order Passeriformes; family Thraupidae; genus Camarhynchus; species Camarhynchus parvulus. The sequence continues at coordinate 11,489,258 of NC_044578.1, forward strand.
TTGTTTTTTTCTAAATAAAACATAACAGAACTACTGATCTCTTTGACATACACATTAACCCTTACAGACTAACCACATACATGATATGTCAAAATTATTTTCTACTGGAACCTTATTCACTCCACTGTAAATTGACAGTACCTTACTGTAACTTACTTTTTGAAATCTTTTCTTTGAACAAACAAATAGTTTGGACTGTATGTACACAGTAGAGCTATAAAGGTAAGCAAACCCAAAGGGAAACAAAGGATAAACTGCATAGGATAAACTGCAACAAGAGAGAACCTGAGGGGGAATACTCTAAGTAGATGCCAAGCTTGGAAATGCCTCAGTCAGCTCGTAGGAAGGCTGTTATGTGGACAAGACCAGGATAAGACAGCATTACAACTACTGTACAAAACCACAAATGAAAAAAACCCAAGTAAACAATCAAATAATATATTTTAGTTTGGTGAAAGACACCCTTTCCCCAAGTTTATTCATCTGGAGAAAAGTATTTTGCAAGGTGGTTTATTTACTTGCACCACCTAGTGGGGTTTAGTTTCATCTACCAAAATAGTCAGAGGTCAGTCAGTTGTGTTCCTACCTCATGATGTTAGTGACAGACTGCATTTTCTCACAATATAATGTTTCAAGCCTCCACAACCCATTAATAGCACTACACTGCTAAGTTCCCACACGTCTGTAAAAACACAGCATAACAAATGCAAGACAACAATACCTATTTTGCTTGTATTAAGTTCTGCAGCAACTTAAAAGAGATGTCACAGAAAACTGTTTCATAAAGTGGTGTTTATGAGTTTCAAACTCAAAGCACATGTCAACAGTACCTTGTCAAAGCATACCATACATTAACTCCAGAGTCTGAACACATTGTTAGGTGGTAACAAGGCCACACACTGAGATTTGGAAGACTTCTGCAGGACTTTTGAATCAAGCCCTTGGAAGAGGCAGGCACACAGTGCAAAGGGTTCTGCCTGCAGGAATGAGGGCTCATCAGACAGCAGCAACCCCTTGTGACATAGCCCAGATGCAGCAGAGCAAGCACCTCCACTGCCTCTGTCCTGGCTCCAGGGTGTTCCACCACACTTTGTGCTCCTTACCTGGCTGCTTTATAATTCTCTGCCCCAGCACAAAACTACTACATGAAGTCCAGCTACACTGGAAAAATTTATAAAGTCAAACCCCAGCCTGATAATAGACAGGAATTAATTAAATATGCCATGTAAGGCTTGTATTGAAACACTAAAATGATCTTGTCCAGAATGCATCCTTTTCCTGATTATTCCTAGGGAAGAACTCACATACTGGAGTGAGAAGTCTGTTGCATTTGATCTGGAGCAGAAGTCATGCTATAAAGTCACTACAGAACATTTTTAGATGAGGAAACTAAACAAGAGATCAGTGCCAAAATGCCTCTAGATCTTTCATGTGAATTTTGCAGAGAAGAGACCTTAAGCATTTACAGAAATTCACACCACCTTTCTTTCTCACAAAATTCATAATTTCATTATTTCAACTTAATCCGTTTCAGTTCTCACTTCCATACAAATGTGTATTTGAAACTCTAACAACAGCAGAGGAGAAAAAAAATGCTGTACCCACTTTACAATACGGAACTTATCACAAATGTTTCATTTGGATGCACAGGAAGACTTTGGGGAACTATGCAAGAATTTTTACCCTTCTATAAACTCCCACATGAGACCAGAGGAGAGTAAAATACTTTTGTTTCACAGTGGTTTATAAAATAACCAAAATCTGTTTGTTCAGAAACAATGCCTTTCTTTCCAAAAGAAACAGATGCCAGTAAGAACTGCTGTGAGTGCACGCAAAGCCCCAGGCTACAGCTCTGTCTAGGACAGTTAAGTACCATCTCCTACTACTCAGAATCATCTTCTAACAATGGGAGAGGATAACTCTGCTGCAGCCAAGCACGCAACAACAGTCCTTTGAAGAGAAGGCAAGAATTGAATCAGACTGTATTATAAAGAAAGGATAAAGTGTTTGTTGTTTTCCTTTTCATTCTCAAATTTCAAGATTGTTTCAAATCCTTATATGAAGGAGTTTTTCAGGACAGAATATTGAAGTGATTTTTTCATAGTTTTCTTATCTGGTCATGGTTCCAACATGGGCCATTTTGCTCTATGAGGACTAAGATCAAATTTAAGACAACAGCTACGTAGTCATTGGGAAAGAAAAGATGCTGGCCATTTTATCCCATGAACATTTGATGCTCACCCATATAAAATCAAATCCTACACAACTATGAAGCAATACGTAGGCAAAACACCAGACTTCTTACTCAATACCACTGCACTGCAGAATGCTGACTCCGTTCAGAAAGACAAAAAAGACAAAAGAAGTATGAAAGCTCAGCCTTTAAGTTAATTACTGCTATCCCCTAAACATATCAATGTAGCTGTTTCCTGAAATATTTGTCCATGAATTTTAAAGCTGCCTTTGCTACTCCTGTCCTGAAGAGCAGTGCTATGTGACCAAGAAGAACTCACACTAGTGTCACTGTGGGACCACATTTATTAGTAGGACTTTTGGTCATGTTTGTACCATAAAGGACATTTTCAGAGCCCACTCTTCTGCACAGATTAAGACTGCAGTTGCTCAGAAAACCATTTGTAAAAAAAAAAAGGTAAGAAAAAAACCCCAACAAACAATAACTCATAAAACTTTCAATCATTTTAAACCAAATTCACAAAAGTATCTCCTTAAGAGGGTCTAATGGGGCTAAACACTAAAACTTTATCAACAGTGGTCCTGTTTTTAAATAAAGACAAGCTGCTGCTTATCAGGGATTTCTAAGATAAAAGCTGAGCAGTAATCATATTTGCCTTAAATTTCGGTTTTATTTTTAATGCTTTATGAAATGGCCCTCATATTTTCTGTTACATTTCTGCTCTTTTTACTCAGCTATTTTCTAATGCACTGGTGGTTGCCATGGTAACTTTGGCTTTTTTCCCCTCAATGTTCATGCAGGTTTTCATCAAACCCAATGACTTTTTTTTTAATCTTATCTGCTCTATAACAATAGTTCTTTGACTAAGGTCCTGGATACTGTACCAGATGAGAATCCTGGTATTTCACAAGAGCAAATGAAAAAATGCTAAGTTTTGCTAAATTCTGAAAACTAGCAATTAAAGTGGGAGTTTTTAGAGGGTTGGTTTGTTTGTTTTTAAATGTCTGAGTACATTTCTTTCTTTCTTTTAATCTGCATATTGTGCAGGTAAAAGAAAAAGCCAATTTTTAAAAATAGGAATGCTTGAGGAACAGAAGACTTTGTGGAAACTTTTTGAAAGAAAAGTAATCACTGCTGTTTCACACAGACTAAGAAGGACACAACTAAACTAAATGAGAACTGTGTCATTTACTGCATTTCCACTATGGATTAACACCAGTCCAAATCTTCCTGTCACAGAAAAAATACTTCTGGCCACTTTAATCCAGTATTTCTTAAGATCAGCACAGAGTCTGTTACCAAGTTAATCTGTAACCTACAGGAAACAAACTGCATATGCCAACAAATAGATGACATATATGCAAAGGTTTGAGCCATTTCCAAACACTCTTCCCTAAGATTCTAGTTTAAATCTATTTTTCCAAGAATATTTAAATTTAGGGATAAATTTTTCAATGTGGATTTGGTCTTAAAGGTTTGCTTTCCCTTGTATTAATGCAAAGGAGATGCATTCTTGGTATTTTCTACAGGACAAGGTTATTTTTTTCTGCTCCAGATAGGAATAACCTTTCAGGAGAATTTACCATTTACTCACCAAAGGTAACACACACAGCCATTCAATCAGACTGAGCTGATTAAACGGCACAAAATTAAATGAACATACAGAACTGAACATTCAAAAAAATAAGTCCACATCAAAGTTTTGGCAACAAAGAGATTAACTACTTCACTCACTAAACAAGGTCCAAAAGTAGCATTACTGGACTAAACTTTTACTCCAAGATAATTACCTGAACCTGGCCCCTGACTTGTAATGTTTACAGGCAGGGCTGTGCTGGAGACAGTTTGATCCAGTTCAGCAGAGTGGGCTATTGAAATAACCCTTGCTGAAATTAATTACCTTTAATGGTGCCATTTTCTTGAGCAGTATCAAAAACACGAGCAAAAAGAAAAAGCTAAGAAAATTACTGCTCCACAGAATTTTGTATTACTTTCTTTGGGGATGGGTTGCGTTCAATATCCATTTACCTTGACAGTTATAATTCACCTTTTGTCTTTTATTATGATTATGCAAATTTACCTTAATTTCAGGTTTTATAATCAGAAGAAAACTATTTTTTAAATTTGAGTATATTAATAACATGCATATTGCTCTTATTTCTGGTTATATTGATTTCCTGATTCCCTCCTTTCCTAGTAACTTTTTTCAATTCTGTATGTAAGAAGCATGCCTAAAAATTACACTTCTATTTTACAAGGACAGGTGAAAATAAATAATCTACAATTTGCTTCACTTCATTTCAGCAATTTTGTTTCTATTCAAATTTCTGGTGAAGTTAACTTTATTACATAATTATTCTTTTTACAATTCTAATTACATTTAACAAAATAATCTGATTACTAGATGAGCACAGTAGGCATAAAAGGCATTAATACATTAATTATTCCCTGTTTCAATTTGCATCACCCTAGTTTTACTGAGACTTGTTTGTTACCATGTGCAGACTGCATATTCATTTGGTACATTAAAGATGGTTGAATTTCCTCAGTAGGTGGGATCTCCTTTCCAATGTATTTGTACCAGCCACAATTTTTACAGCTTTCTCTTATGCTCACAGCAAGATACAGGCAATAGTCACACAGCAATTAGGTCTCTTCCATAGCTGCATTTTATGATATAATTACCAAGATGTAAAATGAGCTTCCCTTCCCCCCACTTTTTCTTTCCAGTATCTCATAATGGACTTCATTTTACATCCAGAGAAAGCAGAAAGAAACAGTTAGAAACCAGTTAGAAACAATTGCCTAGACTATCTAAAAACTCAACTAAATACCTCCTCGGCGATGTACAACCATAAATAAATACCACATCAAACTACTAATCACTATTATTCTAAGACATCTCTTGCATCTATTATTTTCCTCCATAAAACTCACATAAATGTACACAAAATTCAATGCAGTGATAATGATAATATTTTAAGAACTGCACTGTAATTTTAAATGTTTTATATTTACTATTATCTGAACGTAAGAACAGTCATAATACGGCACAGAATTACGAACTGGCTGATGCATACTCTCCCACAGTGTTAAAGAAATAATTATGTTTGCACAAAACCTCAATAGTGCAATATAATAAGAATTTTCTGACTAGAATGGAATCCCTCTGTTTGCAGAATATGTACAGCTACATAGAAAAACTACTTTTTTTTCTCCCACACTCCACCACCACCTGGAAATGAGTCCTCATCCATGACCTTTCCATAGCTTCCAGTGTTGCTGGAAGCATCCCCAAGAATGACAACTGGAGAAGCTGTTTTCATGACAGAGCTGCTCGTTAGTAACTGAACAGACACATCACATCAATACAACCATTATTACTATAAAATATTTAGAGTGACTGATGTAAACCATCTTTGAGTCTATGGCATGAGAAGCCTCCCCGCCACAGCTAGCTAATATTTTCTCTCTGTCCTTCCTAAATTACTTTATAACCCACAGATTAATAAAGAGCCTAATATTTTTCAGTAGTGCCATAAGATTTGCAAACCACATAGAAATATTCTAATTTAAGGACAGTTTTCTATCTAACCACATTTTTTGCGTGCACATAGTTTCCAGTTTTAAAACATTACAGCAGAGTGCAGATTTATCCATTTTAAAGATATGCCATATATTTTTATGGAGACATCCATAAGCATCTAATAAGACAGAAGTCAGCTCAGAATATTTTGTAATAAAGTACCTGTTAGTAAAAACTATATCAGAGGGAAACCACACACAAAGGAAAAAGGAACTAGGGCACTCCATTTGACAGCTGAGGAAGAAACAGAGGTTACGTCCTCTATGGCTGAGATTTAGAGCAGTTTCACTTAGTGGCTGTTCTGCTCCAATTCCCCAGCTAAAATTTAGACCTACAGCAAGAAGTCTTCATTCCTATTTTATTCTAGCAGGAAATCATGGTTCAGACTCTTAAGCAACCAACAGAAAAAAAATACTAGCCAGTGGGGAACTATGAAGCTTAAATATTATGTTACAGTTAAATTGAGATAAACCTAGGAGCAACTACAGGGTTCACTATATTCTCCCAAACTAAAAAGAGTTATATATTGTTAACTATTCACTATTAACTATTGTAACTTTTGTCCTACTATTTCAAACAAAAAAATACTACTGAAATTTTAGAGCATGTCTATGGAAACTTGTCTCACTTGCAGAGAACACAGGACCAAGAATCATCTAGGAACACAAGTAACTCTTTCTGATTTTTAGCTCACTCAAATTATTTAATACAACTATAATATTATATGCATTACCCCACCTGCCAATTTTAAATAACTACTGTGGAACAGGAGGAGAAACATACTCTTATCTATCCTTTCACACAGTTTACACTTAGGTACACTTTCTGATGGCATAGAAGATCTGACCATTCCTATCCTTCAGGGCACTGTGCTGCTTGGGATGAAATTCAGATAGATAATCTGCAAGCCAGATTTGCCCCCAGTTTTGGAAAGCTTCTGCCAGCAGAACAGTGGCCCTGGACAGCAGTTCCAGGAAGGCAGCCATGGGGAGAACATCTTGGCACCCAGCAGCCCCAGCCTCCCGTCCCTCTGAGAGCTCAGGTGGGGTGTGAGCAAACTGCACAGTGAGCGGTGCTGCTCAGCCAGACAGCCCAGCCACAGCCCAGCTCTGCCCCTCTGCCACGGAGTCCTCAGAGAGGAGCACCCAGAGCATCTGCTCTCTCCTTGTAGTGCAGCCCCTTCCCCTCCCAGCAAGGCAGCAGACCTGCCATGACAGCAGAGTGCAAGTGCAAGAGGCGAGCAGAGCGCCCGGGAACCGCCACCATGTCTGGGAGATGCAGTTCAGTGCCTGCTCCGACTGCCACCTCGGCTTTCCCAAGCAGGATAAATGCACCCAGCTTTGGCTTAAGAACATTCAGTGTCCCAGGACAGCAAACCCACTTTCAATAATGGTTAACTTGATGAGGGTACTCAGACTGCTGATGTTAAATATGAATTCAAACGTTTTTCAGAATGAGAGAGAACCCACTTCTACAAAGCACCATCTACATTCTGAATCTGTATGAATCCAAGCATCTGTCATTTATCACTGACTGCTGAAAACCCAACAGTCTGATGAACATTTTTTAAACATTGAGATACAAAACATACAAAGAATGAAAGCATAACATCAATTTAAAGATTATCATCTGTTGAAGATTAATCCGAAAGATTAGCAGAGCTTTTCCTTATCCTTCAATCAGTGTCTAAAATTATACCAATATACCAGTATTATTCAGTCTCTTCCTCTGCATCTGGTCCCTCCAGAATTGATTTTTTGGTATGTTTTTCACATAGCAATTACACAGAGAATTACATAGAAAGTAACACTGTAAAATTAAAATCCAGCAACAGAAGGCAGGAGGAAGGTGCAACATTTTTAATTGTTTCAGTTTCTGATAAACCATTCCCTTAGTAGTGGAGTAAACTGGTATAACAGCTACACTTCAGCAACTTTTTTTAACTAGTAGGAAGAGAAATTTAAATGGCTATTATATAATTCAAGGAATTTATGCTAAAGCGATTTTGAATACCAATGCTCAACAATTATTCTTCCCTTCCCTACAGGAAAGGAGATTCTAGCTTCCATTGTGGTCTTGCCTTCTCTTGGGAACTAGTGGACTGAACTATTTTTGTCTCAACACTTGGCTGGGGTGGGAAGAAGACACATTCTCCCTCTCCAAACTTGCTTCTAAATTCTCATTCCTGCCTGCCACCAAAATGCTACTCAAGTAATGCAGTGCTCTCACTAATTTCATGTCGTATGTACAAAGTGAAAGGGGAATCCCCTAAACAATCTTGTGGTTTCAATCTACATATTTTGGGAGCCCACTGATTTGAACCATTCCTGCATCCATAAGAAACACATATATATTTTGGTTAGATAAAAATATAGTAATTTCAGTTTGCAATAAATACTAGTGCTACATTAGAGAATATGAACACATCTTCACACACACAGAGTAGCAACTCCCAATTCATTTTGTGAAAGAGAAATCCTGCCTGTCTTTATGTTCCAAATTAGCTCTGATCCCTAGACAGATGACTAAGGGGGCTTCAACCTTTTCAGTTCTTTTTCAGTATCATATAAACTTGTGCCCAGTTTAACTGGCAGAGCAGAGGTTGGCTGTCACCATCCAGTAGAAGCTGAGCATCCAGAGTTGCCATGCCAGGAATCTCCAAATAGTAAACTGAGCCAAACGAATTAAGATTACTAGGATTCAAAAGATACAACATATCCAACCCCTGAACAGGTGTTCTCCAGCCCCCTAGGTATCCTGCTTTCATCCTTTCTTTTCTTGTTCCACTTCAGGGGATACAGAAGACTTTATTGTGCTTCATTACTTCTTGTTTGTTTCTCCTGCTATTTACCAACAACAAACTCTTCATGCAATCAGTCTTCTGCCTGCAAAAATGTTGAATAAATCCCATTTTGCAGTAAATTCTTTGTTTACAGTATTACTATTTTATCTTGAAAGATCAATCTCACCTCAAAGTTAATATTTTGCCATCCTACAAATTTTATAAAATAATCTTAACAGTAGCTGGGGCACTTCAGTAGATGTATTCAGCATCTGTTTCTATAGATTTCTGATACTCTTGACCAAACACATAAAACAATCTCATTTTATAAAGTAATACTAAACAGTGCTCAGCAAGCCATCTGTAAATCCAGTGCTTTATGTGATCAGAATTGCCTTTTGTAATCACCTCTAGTTTTCTTTCCATCCTTTGATGCAATTGTGACTTTCTTGCTCCCCTGATATCAGAAATTTGCACTGGTCTATTCAAAGAGTTAGCTGGATGGAAAAGAGATGCCTGGCAATAATACAATGTTGGTTTTTTTTTGGAGTTCAGCTCTTCTTTCACAACTTACATTTCACTCTTTGCTACAGAACTAGGTCTCAGTATGGCCACTGAGCAGCACAACCTCCCAGAGTGTAGCAGGGCCTTCAGAAACAAGCAGGGACACATCTCAATCTTCCAGACCATCGTGCAGCTCACCAAAACCAACAACAGGGCTTCAGGGACTTGCATTTCAGTAATCAGTGTAGGAGCTCCATGATGAGAGCTTTGGTCCAGCCAATGCCTGACTTGAGAGAGGTCCCTCCTACTGAGAGGGCCGGAAGGTGTAAACAAGATCAGTTTATGGTCTTTTAAGCGTTGTTATATAAATATATTGCAAAGGCACTTCCCTCCACAGCCCCTTTCCTTCCACACCTTTGGGCAACACATGAATTTTCAGAGGCAAAAATTTCTGACCATCTAGAAGGTCATCCCTCAGGTGCTCAAAAAAATCAAGGGTAAGCTTTTTGACAATATGAAAACCAGCAAAGACTAAAATCATTTGCATATGGCTTAATACCATATTTTTAAAAAGCAGTAATGCTGCTTGAGCCTTGGAAATTTAATAGTTATGTGCACAGATTAATTTCTAGGGCATAACAAATGTTGATGTGAGCTTGGCCTCTGAATTCAAAGACCTAAGAGTTCCACAGTCACTGCTTCCAGATGCCTGCTTCTCTTCACCCCTGTTTTTTCACTCTGATAGAAGTCACACAAGAAGGGTATCCTAACAAACATCAACAGCAGCTCTGGTACTTCTGACAGGAAGCAAATAATAGTAATACAGTTTTATTGAAATTCCCATGTTATCTCACAGTGCTGAAAACATGCCAAAATTACATGAAAATATTTCCTGGTCAGACTTATGCCAAATATTACAGCTGTTTTCATGGTCTTCTTCAGCAGCAACATAGAGCACACAGCTACACAAATACCACTAGAAACAGACATTAATTTTTATTTAGCACCTGGGCAGCAAAGCAAGAAGATCAAGCCAGGACCTCCATATAAATAGCACTAGAAAGAATAACAAGCACTTCAGGAGACTGCAATTATAAAGCAGCCTGCTCAACTGCAAAAATAATAGCAGGTAAAGATCACACAGGGGGAAGAGATGAAGAATAAATAGTGAAACAAAACAAGAATTTTACACTGGAAAGGTATAAAAAGGAGTGGATAAAGGAAAACAAAATAAAAACCCTACATGAAATATCCTCTGATATTTAGATATTCTCAAGCTGTCTAGATGTTAAAATCTACTAGATATACTTAAGATCTCCCACTAAATCTGCCATGCAACAATTTTAGACTGCCTAACACATGTGCCTAAGTCAACTGGCATATCAAAGTCACTTGTGAAGAATATAAAGGTACTGAAGTTGATTCAAAAGCTGAATCCAATAAAATACTGCCACTGATTTGCATGTGCTTCATGGTACCTCTACAGACCAAGAGGTTTCTTTGCCTATTAAAATTATACCTAGAAATAACTAACCATATATAGGTTCAACAAAGCAGTATTGTACTGAAAATGTGAAATTATAGAAGCACAACAGTTGAATGTTTCTGATAGCAAAAACGGAGGATCACACACAGAACAAAAATTTGGAGGAAGAGGGGAAAAATCACCAAAGTAAGTCTGAGTCAAGAGCTATAGTTTTGAAACAAAACCTTTTTTTTATTACCAAAAAAAAAGCCCAATATCTGTCAAAATGCATGGTCAAAAATCCTTTCAAATGAACAAAAAATAAATTGTTCAAAGCGGCTTTTAAAAATACTTTGCTAAACAGGGACTGTAATTACCAAGCATAGCACTTTAGTGGATTTAAAATCTTCCCAACACAATTTATACTTGCAGTTCCTTTTGATATTGTCAGTCATCCTTATTTATTTTAAACCAACATTATACTAGTGAGATCGTGCCCTCCTATATATTTTTTCCTTCTACAGTCTTCATAATAATTTCATTTGTATTATCTTGAGAAGTTCTTTTACACTAGCAGGTATAGGAGCGTGTGTATATATGTCTATGAATATATTGACTTATCTTTATGCAAGCAAAGAAACCCCAAATATATTTACAAAATACTTTAGGAAATCCAGCAATAATATTTAACAGCAAGTATTGGCTCACCCATCTTCTTTGATTACTTGTAGGCTATTCAAAAGCACATGGATTAAAAAATCCAAACTTACCACTAGAACAGAATAAACCTGTAAGACATTAGAGGAAAATACAGTATGTGTGTAGCTGATTAGTGTTCTTCATGGGAAAAATTGGAAAAATTATGAAACCCATCTGAAGATGTTTGTGGTCTTAGAAATAACAGCTTCTTATTCCCACTGGGAATTCAACTCTGATGTGTAGAGACCTGCTAAATTCTAAGGGTTTTTTACTATTTTTACATTACTCTGAAACTGAAACACGTTACATCTCTATCAGGTTGGGACAGTAGGAAAATAAGATAAAAAGCCTCTCATTATCCCGTTGAATTTTCACCGAACAAGGACTGGTACTCCCCGTTTCCACACCCGCCTGATTCCGAAGGGATCCCGCAGAGCAGGGCGTGGGGCGGGCACGGCGGGGCCCTCCCGGTTACGGTCACTGTCCCGTCCTGGCCCTGGTTACAGTCACTGCCACAGCCATCCAGTCCCGGTCACTGTCACAGCCGCGGTCACTGTCCCAGCCCAGGTCGCGGTGACAGTCACTGTCCCAGTCCCAGCCCCGGTCCTGGTTACGGTCCCGGTCCTGCTCACTGTCCCTGTCCCAGCCTCGCCCGCCGCGCTCCCGCTCCGGCGCGATGGCGCCACCTGCCGGCGCCGGCCGGGAGCGGCCGCGGGTCCGCCCGGCGCTGCCCGCCCCGCGGAGCGCGGGACCCCCGGCAGGAACCGGGACCTGTCCGGCAACGCGAGCGGGCAGAATTAGTCCTAAAAGTGACTTATGAAACGTGAAAGAACTACACATTTGTGTGACGGGGATCTCGGAACAAACCCGACATTCTTATCTTAAGAAAGCCCTCTGAGCTGAGCAGCATATACTTGCCAAATAAACAAATTACCCTATTGGTTCATAAAGAGGATTCCCCAAGGCTTCAGGACCACACAACAACAGCTTTAATTATTAAGCACATCAAATTGAAAATAGGTGGTGGAAAAGAAGAAAGGACAGGAAAGAGACACCAACACACAGAGAAAAAATAGATTGAGAGAACATTAGCTAGTAATATTCTGCAAATGAACCAATTACTCATAATTGGCCTGTTACAAGCATCCCTCCTAACCAAGTGACCAATTTAGTATTTTTAGGAAAACAGTCACTGCCAGTAGTGAAGAATCACAATTCTTCATAACAGAAGCATTAAATACAAAGCTTAATTCTCAAAAGCAATGAAATTAGGATGGTTTTATATGATGCTGTTATTAATTCACTCCTTACTACCCTCAAGGGAAATATTCATCCCAATTTTTGACAACACTTTCTGCTGATACAGGTCTTTTCCTCATGACAAGAACTGAAAAGGAAAAAGCGTTCCAACTGGCTGTAGAGTTACAATCCAAGTTGAAAGACACACTCCTAATTTATTGGATCTTCCAAAACCTGCAAGGCTCCTCCTCCAAAGAAGCAGGATTTCTTCTACTCCTTAATGCTGACTTTTTGCACTTGCATGGGGATTGAGACAAAACATAACCACATCTGAAGCCTCAGAACCCCCTAGACTGTCAGATTTTCTGCTAAAATTGGCAGCTATAGATCCTGTCAGGACTGAGGCAGCTGCAGAACAAGCCCTTTGAAGTGAGCACAGCTTAGACTGAACCAGCTATGAAGAAAGGAAACAGCAGAGGAACCTTCTCTTTATTTTTTAAAGCTTTTACTCGCAAATATTCACCTACCACTACGTGGCTAGAAAGAAAGCCTCTTCTCTGGTTAATTAGTAGTTGTTCTCTGTATGAGTCTCAACCCAAGCCAGAGGAAACTTCAAAGGCCTCACTCATCAAATGTCACGGCACGAGCTCCACGTGAAGCTGCCAGTTCTGATCTGGCTGCACAGCTACGGCTCACGCTGGGCCGGGGAGCGGAGCTGTACAACCAAGTAATTGCTAAGCAATTGTGTAACAAAAGAACAAACTTCCATTGAAAAGATTTGGCAAAGTCACAGCAGTGGGCAAGATGAGAACTTGAACAGTCTGCCAGCAGTACAGTCCTGCTACATGCCTCACATGACAGCATCTTCTTTACCCATAATCTGTGTAATCAGTGGTTTACCTCTTTTGTTCATTTGGCTTTTAATGTCCTTATCTGCACCTGTGACACCTGCAGCTTTAAAACAAACAAATCAGATCTAACACAGACTACTTAAGACTGTGTCAGAGCTGAGGGCCAGATTTCATTTTCTGGTTATGCTCTGTAACACAAATATTCTGTAGCATTCTACTGCCACCAGTATGTAAAAGGAGAAGAAAAAAGGTATCAAGCTAACATTGAGGGGAGAATAAAACACAGGACATTATTCATAAAGGAATGGAGCCTCGAGACTTCATCAAATATTAAACCAATAACATCTTCACACTCAGTAACCAATGTAATATAAATTTTGATGTACTAGTAGTATATATTTCTGATCTATCAGATACCTCTTGGTCAATAAATCTTACAAACTCTTAAGGGCCCAAGTTCAATTCTCTATTACTTTCTTCTGCTTCATCAGGGCTTTTAAAACAGTGTTGGGCATAAACAAGATTAGTGATTAGTCATAACTATTTTGGAAGGATTATTTCACTTTTAATAAGCTTGGTTGAGTTCTCTCCCAATAAAACAAAAAAGAATAAACCAGGCTGTGAGAGCCCCATCCTCCCCCAGCTGTTTTACCTCACAGTGTCAACAGCCACTGCATTCCCAAAAGGCGCAGAACAGTTTAACTGACACTGAAAGGGTTAAGAATAAGCACTCATATTCTTTCATTCAGGAGACATTCTTACATTATTTTGGGACAATTAGTGGTAGCACCTATTCAAAAATCATGTAATTTGTGTTCTGCCTTCTCAACACCCTCAGAAATAGGTGTGTGTAATGTTCAAAACATTCTTTTAAAAAACAGAGTAACTAGTTCTTGTAGATCAAATGTTCCACAACTGCATTTTTAAAAGGCATTAACATTTACATTTAATGAATTCACTTCAAGATGGAATTTGTTGTAATTCTTAAATTTCTTGTAGCTAACCCTAGCTGTCATATCAAGAGGTGCTGACCTCAGAATTCTGCTTAAGGAATTTACTAAGCACTCCAAATCACTGTCTGCTAGAGCTATACAACAATTCTTCAGTACTTTTTTAACCAATTCCATACATTGTCCTTCATTAAAAACATGTTGTTTATAAACTCTTTCCAAATGGTAACAAGACACTGAGAACTTAAGTACTTTTTTAGAAAATTGTATAAAGGAGAACTATTAAACCAGACATTAAACCAGCATGCCCCCAGCCCTTCCAATTTCACAGACCTAAGTGGATTGCCATGATAATATAATACAGCTTTCATTAAATATCAGAAAATTTCACAAGGATAATATTCCTCTCTGTGCACGAATGCCCGTTTCTCAACATGCTTCCATGTGTGCAGTGCATTAGCATCAGGCACCAAAAACCTCTCCATTACTGACACCAAACTAACACACACCAAAAAAAAGCTGAAAATTCCAGCCAGTCATTTCCTGTTTCAGAATGGTAAAGTCCTTCAAAATCTATTTCTCCTTCCAATTGTCCACAAATTAGAAACCCACATAGGTGAGTTTTCATCATGGTTTTTGACTTGCAATGTCAAATATCTTTTACTTGCCAAGATTTTTTTTATTCTTCAGTGAAAAAAACAATTTAATGCCACTAAGTACTGTTCTATACTAAGGAATCACAAAACTAGCTTAAGATTTATATGGTATGTACTAATGCATATGATCCAGATATAAATACAATATGAAAGTAAATATGAAATACACTAAAGCTTGCAGGATATTTATAATGACGAGTACCAGAGTTAGTTACCTTGAAAATAAATAAAACTGCTATCCACTGGCTTGAGCAGCAGTGAACAACAAGGCAGACAAGAATTTACATAAATTTATCTGTTGAAAAGTATTTAGTCCCTGATATAACACAGTATTTCAATCCTTTGTTTCCCCTCCTCCAGTATCATCAAGCACAAGAGACGTGACAGAAATGGAAGTACAATGCTAAATAAACCCTACAGAACAAGCACATCTTCCTTTACATCTTCCCAATAGGTGGCAACAGAATCCCAAAAATACAAAGAAGTTTATATACTTCTTTCTTCATCCACAAAGTAATGGAAGCCCTGTTACGACTTCAGTCAATGAACTTGCACCAGTAATTTTAATCAAATGAATCGCTGCATCTCAGCAAGAGAAATTCTCAGGACAGAATAATGTCAAAGGCCAGAGAATTCAGAGAACTGAAACAAAGCATTTATTAAAAAGCTCATTGTTATCAAACACCTAACCTGATGGCTTATACTCAGAGCTTATCTGGGAGGGGCAAACTACCACAAGCAGGAATTGCAGTAACAAAATAGTTGAGCACTAAAGAAGAAACATTAAGAAAGAAAATTCTCAACTACTTCTGTTGTTGTTGACATCCACACCTTGGTCTTAAGCATCATTCATTTACAAGGGTTGGGAAAGGAGTGGGCACATTTAAACAAAGTTTTCAGCTGACAATTTTGTGACAGTTGGAGGTCCATATTAACTCCCTGATTCCTTGTAAGAAATGACAGGAAGTCAGAGTTTTTTTTCCTTGGCAGCTAAACAACTACTTTGTTTTTGTGACACAAAGCTGTAGAAATCAGGTGTAAATAATGCCCACTTACTTGCTTTCCAGGCCAGGCACATCCCGGTCCAGGGAAAGCGTCTCTGCGGTGATCTCCACCTTCCTGACGCTGCCGAAGAAATCCGTGATCAGAACGTTCTGAGGGTCTCGCTGGAACAGGTCCGTCCGGTGCCCAGGGGTGGAAACACACAAGCTTTTTGGACAGACCTGAAACTGGAAACCAAAAGGGACAATCACATCCTGTCCCTCATCCAACACTCTCTACGTACACCTTCCAGAATGAAACAACTGTTAACAAGATAAATAATACATATAACTTGCAATGATTTCAGTATAAGCTTCATAGATGAAAAAAATGGTTGAAAAAATGTATTAGAATGCATACACATCTTGATTAAGCATTTCTGAAAACCTTTTTCCTTACAATAATGCCACTGGAGTTTAAAAATGCTCCTGTGAAAGCCAACCATCAATTACATCTAACTGATAAATGCACAAATATATTGCTGAATATGGATGCAGCAATGCTGCTATAATCTTCCAGAAGTCACAACTGGGCATAAATTCTTCATATTTACCAAAAGGAGGCATGTAAAATTAAACAAGCTTTGATAAGTAGCTATGTTGAAGGCTTCATAAAAAAGCAAAAATTTACATTTTGATCAGGAAAAAAATATCCAATGGTCTTGTTTCTAATTTATAGCTCACAAATTAATGCATAGCATTTTCAAATACCAAAAGTGCTTTGTTTACATTAAGTTCACAAACATTCTGTGACACCTACAAACCTTATTATTTATTTTATCCATGTATTTTGTCTACATATCAGATCCCCTATATCCCACACACGCTGCAACACCTGAAAGACAAAATCAGCACTAACAAAAGCAGAAGGAACAGTGACAGATTTGTTGCTGCATTTAGAACACCTGGCAAGACAGAATGTCTATTAAGTAACAGGCCTGTTATGTACCCAGCAGACACTGAAGGCAATACAAATGCATGTTGGACACAAAGCCATTTTGCACCAGTCCTACCACACTTGCCGCAACACAGATCACCTGGAAACAGGGCAGGTTATGTGAGCCCTTGACATTCCAGCCACACAGAATGTTCTACACAAAAGATTTAGCATAGAGGACTAAGAATGTCACTCTCCACATGGGTGCTCATCTTTCTTAATCTTACATTTTCCAAGTGATTTTCACAAACAGGTCCATCAACCACAGGAACTAGAGCTCATATATCTAAATTACATCATGGGTCAGCTCTTACAAGGTTGCATCCTTATGACAAAACCACATGTCCTAATCAGTTCAATGCAAATATAACTTGAAATTATCCCAGATTATGACTGACAAAAACCTGTGAGTTTCAGGTCATACTTCCCAGCAGAAATACTGCGCTCAGCCTGACACAAAAGGCACAGGCTTTTGTTGCTCATTCTCTCTGGACAACAGAGTCTTATGTTACAAAAAGTTTCCCAGAGAGGGAGCAATCTATCTGGCTTTTCTTCATAGAGGACAGATTCTACCTCCCCATTCCTCCCTTCTGCTCTACTCCAGTTTCTCTTTTATCCCTTTTTAGCCCAAGCCTGTAAGCCTTTGGCATTAGGCTGCTTGTCCAGGGACACCTCAGCTCACTTTCACCTTTACCTGAAGCAGACAAGCACACATATACACTCAGCTCTTATTGTAAAGATTCCCAACTCTCTTGTTGGCTGCTATCACAGAGCTGCAAAAGAAAAGATGGGGCAAATCATTCCCTTGTTATCCTCCCTGTGGTGAAAATGAACTAGACTCATCAGCATCATGCTTCCCATACAAAAGCCATTTGTTAATGCACAAACTCGCTACAGTTCTCATTTTCACCAAAACCCTATCAATTTTCTCCAGCTTTGCTCCAATTAAGGACACAAACATAAAAACTAAGTCTCTGAACTAAACCATAAAAAGTAAGCACTTGTTTTAATCCCACTATTTGAAGCATAAATTATGCTACAGTTATACAAGTCTCTCACCAAGGTTTTGAGTATGAATGTCCTAAAAAACTGCATCAGCACTGGCAGTGGGAAATTGATACTGCACCCAACTAATTCTAACCTGTCCTGCAACAGTTTACTACCACAACATATTGATATGAATTTGAACAAAAATATGAAGCGGCAGTGAGAAGAAAACTTCAGTGTTAAAAACCATCCACTATCACTCTGAGAAAGGACTGCAAACCAATTATACCACAGCAGACTAACACTAATAACCAAGGTCTTCTGACAAAAAAGGAAAAGGCAAACACTGGCTAAGTTAAGCACACGGTTTCCTATATTAAATTTTCCAAATTTTTAATTTTTTTTTTAACAGAGCTAAAGAACTCCCCCAACTTTGTTATCTTAACTTTTCTAACAACCATTTAGTTATTATATGATAAATGCCACCTCATTTAGAAATTTATTTGAATCTTATTTTAAAAGTTTAAATGTACAACATTTCAATGCACAAATGTACAAATTTCAATGTAGTCTTTATTTTCAGGGAATTGTGATCAAACCTATAGTCAGTCATTTGCACAGCTTTATGCTATCCCTTAGCAACACAGATGGAGCAGGTGGGAAGTAGGTGGAGTGGATTATGAAAAATGATGTATCATTCTTTGCAGGAATGCAATATCCAAATCCTAGGTGCATGTGAAGAGAAGCTGTTTCAAGAGTGGTTAGAGAAAAGAAAAGAGGTAACAGGATAAAAGAGGTGTAACAAATACACAGTACTTCAAAAAGAGAAGACATTAGACATATCAGAAGATCAAACAACTGAAGATCATTTAATTTTAAAGCTAAGTAATAAGCACTGTAAGTTACCCTGATCTTGGAAAGCATTAATTTAAACTTAAAAAATCAGAGCTGGAGAGCTGGATAGAGCACCTCCAGTGCCAGAGTACCTCCTGCAACTGCTGGCAAAAAAAACCAGGTTTGTATCTTTACCATGGACTAACCAGATGTCATTTTGGAACTCTTAGATGAAACCCTGAAAAGCACCAACCCAAAGTCAAGTGGTCACATTTGTTGAAATGTGTGCAGATTACAGCTCAGTACCTGATCACACAATGGTCTGGGTTGGAAGAGACCTTAAAGATCACCAAGTTCCACTTTCCTGCCAGGGGCAGGGACACCTGCCACTAGACCAGGCCTTGAAGTCCCATCCAACCTGGCCTTGAACAGATCATCACAAATCACAATATATTTGTGTCCCTTCTCTTCCACTCTCCGAGCATCCAGCAGCAGATCAATGCATAAGATGACTTACATGATGTAAGGAATTTACCTGCTCTTCCTGAATATTTGGCATATAAGCAAAAACACAGTTAGGTATCTTCTCTGAAGAGCTCAAAAAGTACTTGGCCAGCTAACAAACTTCTACACTTTTCACAATAATCAGATTAACATCCTCCTGGCCAGCCCACCTATACCACTTCCCAGAGTGTCTTACACAGTAAAAAGCACTGTCCCTTTTTATTACCTTTTATTATTAACACACATTAATTTTCTGTTTACAGTGAAATTTGAATGAACAGGCTAGTCAAAGATACTTAATCAATAAAGAACTTGAATGTTTTTCTTTATCAAGATTTATTTTAAACTTACCTGTATCCCATAATTAGAAGGTATTATATTATAGGACAGAATTTCATTCCCATAAAAATAAGTAAAAGAACCTTGAGTCTTAGCCATTGAATCAATTCTGTATCAACATAAAATCTGCCAAGTGTGGGCTGTTTAGAGAGAATTCTAGCACACATGTAGCAGTCAGGCTAACACCATCCTCTGTAGACAGAGGGTGGCATAAAACTTTTGAGCAGCTGCTCCTTTTACAGAAACGAATCTATGACAATGTGTCCTGTAAGTGGTAGCTCTTAGATTCCTGACGTGGCACAGCAGGATTTACTGCTACAAGGTACCAAAGTAAAACACATTTCTACAAAGAAACTAGCATTGGAACATGTATTAAGGGTTAATAGAACAAATAAAATATGGTTACTTTTTATGTCATCTCACCAGCGTATATATCTTACTGCTAGAGAGGCATTTTCATAAATTTTGTCATATGTTACCCGGTTAGATTCTTTTTTTCCTTCTGCTTCATACCTGAAATCTACAGTAATGTTTGCATCAGCTATAATTAAGTTCAAACACTGATGGATTTGTACCTGTCTTGCTCTGGAATCTAAGCAAATATACAGATAAATTAGTCTCTGCAGGCATTTGTGACTGCACTGTTAGAATTTTAACTGTTTAATCACATGATGTTGTTTTGCAAAACAACATCAATGCCTGCTTTTCCACATCTGCAAAGTGTCTGCTATCCTGGTTTTAGAAGCTTCCTGCTAAAATATTTCACATGCAAATGCTTCATTTCATTGATACGAATATCTAATGAATACTTTATTATTTTTTTCAGTGAAAATACAAAATCTGGCTAATTTTGGTTATTTTTTTCTGGAGCCAGCAAAGCACTTTCAAATGAGGACAATCTTTGAAGTGTTACACAACTACATTTAACAATAGCAAAAAAACCCTCCTTCCAAAGCTGCTTCCGAGAGAAACAGCAGGAGCATAAAAAGCATTTGAAGAACCCTACAGACAAAACAGATTAGTTTTGGAACTATTAAAGTCATTAGCATGTTCATGAATGTTGAGTATTCTACTTACTAGGTCATTCATATTTGTCTGACTGGCTGGATGGATTTCTTCCAAGAACTCTAACACATAGAAGGTGTATCTGTCCATGAGATGAACACCAATCCCCAGGTCAGGCTGATGCTTTAAAAACAACACACAGCAGTTATTGGGCATTTGCAGGACAAAACTCAGCATTCAGGAAAAGGAACAGACTGTAACAGCATATTGCAAAAGTTAAGCTTAATTTTGTTTGTTCTTAGGCAAATTATGCAAAGAAAATGGCTAGCTGTGAAAAAACCTACTGCTGATAGGCTGAACAATGCAGTTTATCTATAAATTGTATCCTGGTAAGATCTATGTTTCCCAAAAGGCAGGGAACCCGTTCTTAATGGTCCAGCATGGATCTGTGGACTTTGAAAAGAGGGCTGGGAGAGCCAGTGTACCTTACAGCAGTGCATGGGTTCAGGTAAACCTGACCAGCTGCTTTTGGTCTGGCTGGGATCTCTCCTATGGCTCCTTCTGTAATTCAGCTGGGATATAATTACAGCAGGTCAAGGTTAGCATTTTTTTTTTTTTTTTATATCAAGTTTAGTAAGTCCTAGATTGAATACTCCTCACATTCATCTCTCAGGAGTCTTCCCACAAGATTCTTTGCTATCCCTAGACAATGCATAAACTGGCCAGCAAGCATAGAAATCCTTCATTAGCCTGGTTCTTTGGGACAGCACACTTACAAGTTTTGTCAAACTCCCACAAAATACCTTCTACATTCAGCAATAAGAATAAGGGAAATCTTTAGTTAAAAGTCAGCAGAATTGCGCTTCTAATTAAGGCATTCTGAAAATTGTCTTCAGGATCACATAAATCTACTTACTGATAAAGAATCTTCTCCTACTTGGCTGCTAGCCAAGGCCATTATATTGGGTGAATAAAATCGTTCATACATGGATGCTCCTTGACAAGTATCAATAATAAACAACAATTCATTGTACCTGAAAGAAAGAAAACAGCCTCCTTACTCATTTCCACTTAAACACCATATACATACTTTGCTTTTTAGTTACCAGGGTAGCTGCTCAGAACCTCAGGAACAGGGAGCTCACCCTGATCAGTTTTAAAATGTGAGTTTGCCCAGAGAAATGCCTTTGAGCAGCTCTAACTGCAGGAAGCTGAAAGCAAAAACTAAAACTCTGCTCTCTGAATGCAAACTCTCAGACAATTTTACGGACAACCAACAGTATCACTGCTGCAGGTAAGCAAGGCCTACCAGTAAGACATACTTAAGAGTATGTTCAGGATATTCAATATTCAATGTCTACATAATGCTTATTTCTTACCTCCTTTTCTGCCACATTTGTTCAAAGGCATCAGCAAGCTCTACATTTGTGATTTCTTCAGAATCCTGAAATTTTAGGAAGCCATTTCCACCATGGCCTGATAAAAATCAGAAGTTAGGCAAGGATGTAGGTTAAAGGAAGATATACAGCCTTGTTGATAATTTTTCTAAAACAAGGTAAACACAATTCTCTTTCTACAGAGACAGTCCAACAAAACAAAATATTGGTACAGTAAAAAAAATACACATACACCATTTCAACTGGAAACTATACTGGCTTGGTACTGCTTTACAGGCATTTTTTCTTAATTAGAACGACATGCTAAAACCAGAAAAAAAATCTTTTGGTTGATCCTTTTGTGCATTTGGACTACTGCTGCTTTCAACAAACCCATCCAACTGAGCAAGCATCAATAGATCATACAAAGAAACCTGCAATCACCTGTCATATATATTAAAATATTGCTTCTGTCATCAGAAAGAAGACGTTTTGATCGTGGTGTGCTTGGTGGGATTCTTCCTGTTAAAACACGCAAGAAATTTTCCACAGTAACCTATGAATAGAAGCATAAAGTCATTTTCTAAAGATAAAAATATTGATCAGCCATAGGCTGGGTTACAGAAATTAAACAACGGAACACTAAAATACGCAGCGTATCTAACCAGACATAGTATGGCATGGTATAAACTGCATAAACATTTTCTGTGTAAGATTTTACTTCAGGTTAAGAATCATGTGGTACTTTTTATTATACTCCATTAACACCAGCTTGTTGCTTAATTATGTCCAATAAATCTACCACCATTATTAAATACAATTTTAAAGTACATTTCCATTGATCTAAAAACCTGTCAGCATATAGCTTCATTGTGCCAAAGCTGCTCCTGTACTCACAAAATGCTCCAACATTAGTGTGTGTTACCATGGAAAAACAAAAGTTTAAATTCCCTCTGCAACTCAGGAAAGAAAAAACAAGATCAATTCAGTTACATAAGTCTGAGTGATCAGATGAGATCCATCTGAGTGGTGACACCACTTCCCTTTTTAAATACACGTGCACAGCTCAAATGCCAGCAACAAATGCATACCCAGGAAAAAACATGAGAAAAAGAACGTAGCTCCATTCCAGTTCTGCGTCTTCACTTCTTTGTATAAAGCTTCAGAGAAACAAAATATCTACTATATACTTAAATACAATCCAATAAACCTTTGGCAATAATTCTACAGCACTATTGAACCAAGAAACTGGTGTGTATTTTGTCTCAACTGGTGAAGACACTGCCTTGTGTGAAGGAATATTACATGAAAAGAAAGGTGACAGAATGCAGATTTTTATACAGTAATTGCTTTGCAGTAATGATTAAGTTATGGCTTTTGTTTTATTTTAGGAGCATATGCTTAAGATTAGGAATTGAAGTACATCCTCCTAATAAACAATTCACTTGCACACCAAAATTTTCACAGTAATTTTTGTGTTGCCAAGATAAGACACTGAGCAGTCATTTCCAGAGAAATTTCAGTAATGTGATTCTATTCCATTATTTAAAATAGACACACTAAACATGATTCTAGTATAAAGAACTTCAAATACAAACTCAAATATCAAGGAGGGGAGGGCCATGTATTTTAGACTCGTCAGCTGGTAATAAAAGCCCAGCCCAAAACCAGTAACATGAACAGAAAGACTTTCTCAGACTTCATAGATGCTGCATAAATCTTTAACACTACAAAAATAAAGGCTCAGTGTTTTAATTAAAGCAGTTACCTCATAGCTTCTGTAATCCACTTCCACATCATCTCCATAGACATTTAGCTCCATGTTTTTATGACTAAACACAGTAGCAGGTTTGGGATTTCTGGGATTACATGCCATATCATCTGCCAGCATCAAGACAATGTGACTGTGAAAAGTAAGAAAAAAATATTTCAGGCATTCTGCTTTCACATAACAGTCAAACAGAAATTAGAACAACACTCTTCAACAATTACAACAATAGCTTGAATCATTAAAAAGATTCCTGGAATTGCAAGTGAAACTTTGCATACTTATGAGCATCCTCAGTATCACGAAGATGTCACCCACAGAAATGCAGCTGGCTCTCATTTATCCACAGGACTAAGTCAGGCCAAAGATGAGCAGGAGAGTATTTGACATCAGCAACTCTAGTACAAAGGCTTGCGTGGACCTGGGGGGCCAGAGCTCTTAATGAAATAATTCAGAAATTTTTAAAGGGCACTAAAACCAACCAACTCCAAGAATCATGATAAATGTTTATTTTTTTGATGTAATTTTGAGGTTTGTTGGGAATTTTTGGTTGTTTTTTTTTTTTGTCTTGTCAGTATTTTGAAAGAAGTCTTACAGCAAAGACAGAAAAACACATAAAGGAAGTTTGCCTAAGGAAAAACCATGTTCAAATCCACATAAAAATTGCTGTAAAGGCTAAATAAACAGGCTATCTCTCGCTGTCTCTTTAGGTCTTCTCCAATGTCTTGGAGAGTATTCTTGTCTGTAGTCTAAAGCATTGTTGGCTTTTTGAGATATTAATTCCAGATCTTTAGATATGGATAAGCAATGGATCTTGCTACTGAACACAGAAATCTCAGTCACACCATAGTTCTTGCAGTATTTCTAAAACTCACACTAATTTTGACTTTAATGGCAAAGACGGATGCAAAGAAGATGAAAGTTCTCAGGTAAGGGCAGGATTGATGACAGAATTTCTGAGGCAGTGCCAAGGGCACCTGTGCTTCAAAGGCTGCACAGGAGAGAGGACAGAATATGCATTTTGCAGTGATGAAGCAGGCCACACTTCTTCAGGCAGACATGCTGGAGAAACTACCAGCCCTCTAAACTACCATTAAAAACCAGGACCACAAGGAATTCTATAGGAGCCTATGGTACATATAGGTTATTACACAATGGATGCTGGTGCCTTAAATTCACTTCCACAGTTCTGATAGAAGTGAATTACATTCTGAAAGAGCTGGAAGGAGCTGTGCCAACACCAATAGAACTCTGAGTAGGAACACAAGGATACTTTAGAACCTTCCTATTCCCTTTGTCAAAGAGATACTGATCTAACCCTTGTGTATCACCAGGGAAACACAACTTGTACAGACAAAAAACTGGTTTGTCAAATAAAATCATGCAAAACGGATTTTTTCAAGGCAACTGTCAATATACAGGAGTCTCTCCTATAGTTCAGAGCCTTTAAAGACTCAACGTAGTTACAGATGTGGAAGTCTTACATCTTAGTACAGTCACAGTTACCAACATCTCCACACTAAAAGAAAATTAAAGTACAGCAAGACTCACCTCTCACAGTAGTACTGCCTTTGCTTAGGGCATTTAACAGTTTTCACATTACTTTCACCGATTTGGTAAGTGGTACATTTTAGTGGCTAGATCTAATTAGCCTGTTCCAAATGGAAATTTTATTATGCAATTTGCTGCTTTTCCTTTGGAACAATATTGCTGCATTTTTCATCACATTCATGTGTATGCATTCTTCCTTTTTACTTTTATCCAGTTAAACTGGGAAGAAAAATGTATTTCCATACTGATTCAGATAGCATGAGAACTATAGTAGCCCATTTGCAAGAACTGGATTCACCAAGATTCCCTCACCTATCAGGAATGCCCAGCCTCTTGACACTTCTGTACACTGAAAGAGTATTTGCCACATGACGATAATTAAACCAGAATCGAGATGTACACACCTTG
The DNA here is from genome assembly GCF_901933205.1 of Camarhynchus parvulus. NCBI lineage: Eukaryota > Metazoa > Chordata > Aves > Passeriformes > Thraupidae > Camarhynchus > Camarhynchus parvulus. The sequence goes on from NC_044578.1 coordinate 11,514,933, forward strand.
AAACAGAAAAAAAACCACATTAAATAGTGTAAAGATACAAACTGTCCTGTCCCATTGCATCAGAACAACGTAATTACAGGAATATTTTAAAAATAGTAACAATTCAGAAAGAATATAGTAACACCAAGAAAATCATGATATAAGTTATGCAAATCTTAGTTGTCCCAAAGCAAAAAATTCTGAAAATAAAAGTTAAAAAAAAAAGTTCCTAGCATACTGACTCAAGATAAAATTGTCATAAACCCTTACTAAATATAGAAGGTGGCACTTTGGGGAATAATCCAGCAACAGCAAGTAGATAAAATAGTTTTTTTCATTTGCTTTCTCCTTATCAAATGGAAGAGAGATCAAAGGAAGAGTTCTCATCTCAATAGCAATCCCATTCTGGGAGCATTCTTCCACAGAGGCACAAGTGAATTAATTCATGCAGAAGCCACACACAGGGGAAAATGCACTGAGTACATTTGCATTTATGGAGTCAAAGTGAGAGCAAAGTGAGCTCTAACCAATACAAATACAAATGAATCTGGATACAAATTCTACTTTTTAGAGTTTAATTTCTACTGTTCTAATAGGCAAGCGGTCATTCCCTTTACTTACACACTCCCTAAATCAGGTTCTGATTCAGACATTCCAAAAGCTTCTAGAAGAGGTGACTTTAAAACCACAACAACAGAGATGCAGGAAAAATCATTTAGATAGTTTTTTAATTTTCCAGCTCTAAATGTAGAGCTGTAAGTCAACTACATAGCATCTCTTTCTCTACTCTTTCCACAATAAGAACTGAGTTGTAGCTTAAGTAATAATAACATTCAGCCTGAAAGGATCCCCTTGTGTATCTATTACCCTGTCAGTTAGGAATTCCAAAAACCCCACAGGAATCAGTCCATGGGGACATTTGCCTTTCAGCAAGACTTAATGCTCTGAAAACAAACTGTGTCCAATTTAGCTGAGACATTTCAAGGCACTATCACCTGCATCCTGCCTCCAGTACCTCCCTTAGAACACAGTGGAAAGTGTCTAAGCTTTAAATATAGTTTTCCACACTGCAGCACATTAATTCAAGCTATTGATGAGGTGGGACTGCAGTTTGATCCCAGGTTTGAAGTGCCTGACAGCAGTAACCTCTCCCTGGTTTGCTGCTTAAAATATTAGTAGCAACTGTTACAAAACTCAACGACGGACCACTGAGAAAATAAAACCAGCAGAAAATCTGTTCAGCACAGACAGTATAGGTCCTTGGACCTAATTTTCCACCTTCTTTATGTGTTTTTATAGGTACTAATAAAAGCATCTATTAATAGTATTAAAATAGTATGTTATGTTTTAATAGTTTCAAGTTTGTACATTGTAAAATATAAAAGTTATTTCTTCAATTAGTTACTGTTAACTTTCCTTTTATATTGCTCAGTTTTAGTATCTGGAAAACAAACAGCTGCTACTGAGTAATTACAATAGTGTTCTGAAACAAATTAGTCATTAAGACCTGAATTGTGATTAAGAACCAATTGTGCAGCATGATTCAAAGCTAATAAAAGTTACATGGCAAAGAAAAAAGAAAGGGTACAAACAGTCGGTCTAAACACTGTATTGCCTCAACTGATTTTATTCCCAGTCTGTTATCACAAGTTAACAGATTGAATAAGAACAAAAATGATACAAATTCTACCTTTCTGCTCAAAGACACCAGACTTCCCTGGTATCAGAATTACACCTTTTTTTCAATATGCAGTATGCTAATTTAACTATTTTAATGCTTTCAGAACTTTTGTTTTATGAATTCGGCCGTGTAGCTAGACATGCTGAATGCTTGAAATTCGGTCATATTGAAAAGACAATTTCATTATAGTGTAATGAATTTGCAGGCACAATTTCAAATTTATTTATTTCCAAATGTTTATCTTTCCATTTCTTTCAAATGAGCATGACTCTTGAATGACTGTTGCAATTGCAGCTCCTGATGAAAAACTGTCAACATTATTGGAGGAAAACAACCTGGACCATGCTTACCAAAACTGCCCAGTTATTCGTATGTCCACTTCTAAAAAACTGCTCTGCTTGATCCTGAAAGATGAAAAAAAATAGATTTTTCAGCAATAGGAAAGAAATGACCACTCATCGTTTTGTTATTTCCACAATGGTGTTCAACGCACATGCTTACCACACATTAACACTGAATAGACCTTAGAAAAGCTAGAAGAAAGGTGTTTTTCTTAACATTTGCACATTTCATGTTAACGCTCCAAATCTTTCCCTGAAACTTGCTACAGAACAAAGAGGAACTATTGGTCACTTGCACCTTAGCTAAAAAAGCCCACACACCTCTATGCCAAAGGACACTCCAAGAACAAAATCATGTGATTTTTTGACCTACAGTTTCATCCTTAATGAGAAGAGAGCCTAGGATTCAACTCAATTCAATTTTCAAAAGCAAGTAAGAGAATCTGCAGTTTGAACCCACTTTAAATCCAAGGTGGTTACATTTATCTTCCAAAATCGGGATCTATGACAGCAACCTTCTGTATAATCTGTGTTCTCCACGGTGCCCACTTTCTTTTGCAGATAAGAGACCCCTTTCTCCTTAACAGAGAGCATAAATGAGGACACAACAAGGGGCTAAGACTTCAGAGAGGTAAGGGAACAAGTCTGTCATGGGGCAGGAACCCAAATCTGCTGACTCTTAAATCAGACTCCATTAACTCTGAGGAGTTCTGGGATGATGCTCGTGGTCTTACACAAAACACACGGTAACAGAAATAGTGTTGTACTTCAAGCAGCAAACAACCTGCAGTTTAATTAGTCATCCAGAGATTGTAAGAATATTTCTACTGTTTAGGGTGTGGGGGTTGTTTGGTCCTAGTTGCAATTAATTTCAAGCATAACTACTTGTTAATAACGCAGAATTCAAAACCAAACAACACTCCAGATGCAGCGTGGGCACAGTGCATTAAGCTAATTGCTGAAACATGAAAATACTCCCACCTGACAAACCCACGGGCACCTGCCGTGTGCAAGCGGGCACCGGGGAGCCCGGGCCGCTCCTCCGCCCTGGGAGCGCCCGCGCCCGGCCCGGGACACACCGGACTGGGCCCGCCGGCTCCGGCAAGGGCCATCAGACACCCAATACAAGTTACAGAGCGTGGCAGGGAGAAAGTGAATTTCAGACACCCGCAAGAGGATGAAAAGTCTGAGGGTTTGTAACTTTCAGCAGTTTGAACAAGGCACCGGCGCCGCGGTTCCGCCCACGGGGCAGCGCCGGGAGGCTCCGCCCGCCGGGAGGCAGCGCTGGGGACTGCGGCTCGGTATCGGTGCCCATCGTACCGACAGGGTCCCTCCTGCGTGCCGCCAGCGCCTCCGGACAGCTCCGCGGGCAGCCCACGGGCGCGCTCCGAGCCCGCCGAGGGGCGGCGATGGGGACGCGGCAGCACCGAGCCCCAGGCGCCGCCCGCCCGCCCTGCCGCCCGCTCTCAGGCCCCGCCGCGGCTCCCCAGCCCCGTACCTGGAGGCCGCCGGGCAGCGCCGCGCCGCAGCAGCCCAGCAGCAGCAGCGCGGCGGCGGCGGTGCGGGCTCGGCCGGCACCGGGCACGAGCCGCCATCTCAGCCCGCCTCCTGCGCGGCCCGGCCGCGGCTGCCGGAAGGGGGGCGGCGGCCTGTGCGCAAGTTCCGCGGGCGGGAGCGCCGCCGGCCCCGGGCCGTGCCCTGCCTGCCCCGCCGGCCCGGCGCCTCGGGAGCGGGCCCTGGTCACGCGCTGAGCTGTGCCGACTTTCCCGGCCTCCCGGGCTGGCAGGACAGAGGCGGTAATGGCAGCCGGTCTGGCGTTGCCTTGGGCACCCGAGTTCGCCGTGGCTCCGTCGTGAGCTGGGGCTGGAAAACACCGGCCGCGCATCTCGCCTTCGGCTTGGCCCTTCCTCTCAGCCGCCTTCCAAGAATTCCGTGAAATCCTGGGCTCTAAGAGGGCAGGACGTGGCGAGCTGTGAGCCGACGGTGTCATCAGGTTTTGGTGGCCGCAGGGCTGCCTTGGAGAGTGGAGGGGATGGCTCGGGAGAGGGACCACCTTTGGCAAGGGAGGGAGTGGGATCTAAAGGTAGATTTTTATTTTTCATGAAGCCTTGCTATAGCTTTGCCTGTAGTGTATTCATCCCTCAGACCTGATGCATCATCAATTTTTTTTTCAATGTATTGAACCACTTGGTATGATTCTTTTATTTCCACTATCTCATCTTGTCACTGCTTTGTTCAATTGCCTGACGCCTTCCATTAGTGAAGATGCAGAATCTGCCCTGAACCATGGAAGCTATATCTTGCTCCATGTACTTGTCACCAGTAATGACTTTCTCAGACAGGAGCACATTTCCATGTATTAATGTTGGGATTTCAATAGCATCACGTTTGCTGTTTGAAAGCATCACTGGTTTCCTTGACAAAAATAATCATCTGTTACTAGATGGTACTTACTCCCTTCAGAACACCATAGCCACCAGCTCCTGTTGTGCCTGAACCCTTCTCCTGTGTGAGCCCCTTGTGAACCTACTGAGAAGTGCTGTGGTTGTCAATGTCTCTTGGTGCCTGCTTGTAAGCGGCACTGTTTGTCTTCTTCTTCCAGAAAGCTAAATGAATTTAGGGCCAAACTTAAGCTTTTTTCTTGCCCCTTCAAATGCTTCCACTTAGGTCTCTTGGTCATTCTCAGATGTGGTCATGATGTGTCAGTAACTCTAAAGGATAGACAAGGATAATACTAAAGGATCTCTCCAAGCATGTATTCATGCAGTTTGGTAAACTGATGAGTTGATTTCATGTGCCTCGACTCAGATAGCACCTCATTGCCTTTCTGTTCCCATGTGGAGTTGGCCAGGAAACATGTGACAGAAGGTCTGAGCCTGTGACTGAACTTCTTTCAGTTAAGCTTACTTCCTTGCTCTTTGCACTTATTACAAATATTCATCCTTTGGTAACATCCTTTTCACACAGAAATAGTGTCAGCAGCTGTGTCCTGATGATGCTTCTTTGAACCAGACATAAGTCCTGATGTTCATACCATGTGAAAAGTTATGTCAGATATGGCCAAAAGGTGACTTTTGGCTTACCAAGAAACATTCTTGACGTGAGAAGTAATGAACGTCTTTTCTGTGAATAAAATTTAAAATCATCCTGTTTGCTTACAAACTCCTGAACTTCTTGAATTTTGTATCAGAGGTGAACTAACTTTTTCATTCTCTGGAATGCTAGACTTTATAGTTTTAATAGCATTCTTTAAAGGTCACTGTGTATGATTTGCTACTTAAGAAAATAAACTGAAAAAGTGGAAAAAACCCTCGAGTGGCATTGGAATGATATAAACACGGGTTAAAAACCATAGCAAATTTTCCTTACATGAAAGATCACTTGTATTTCTCGTGGTTACATGTAGTTGGGTTTGCAATCACTAGGAAGGCTCAGCTGGCTCCTGATGCAAAAGCTCTAAACATAGCTGCATACATAGCTGATACATAGCTGCAAACTCCCAGTTCTTGTGTCCCCTGGTGTCATCTGCAGTGCGTGAGCAATGTTTGGATCAGCTGCAGCCACACCGCAGGGGCTGCTCTTTCTTTGTGGGTGTTCAGGTCCTGTTGCTGCCTTTCCATCCCAGGGCAGAGGCAGCACTGAGTTAAGGCAAGCTCAGTTGCACAAGCTCTTTGGAATATGCCAAAAGAATGGCCATTACTCCCTCTGATTAATATTCTGTGTAACACAGTGCATCACCTTCTTAGGTCTGTTTCTGGTTTGCCTTCTGAATTCCCTTAGCCTGTTTGAGTGTCTTTTCTAATGGATCTAATTCTCCTTCTACTTCTGGCTCTTATTTCTTTATAGGCTCAATCTTTCTGGACTTTGGTATTCATCAGACACGTATGAGTGTGCCAGTGCTTCAGGCATTATTCCTGGAGGTGGTATCACTTCTCTTTTTTTTTCTCCAGTGAGACAGTACCAACAGCTTTGTCTGATTTTTTTCATCTTTATTCCCTTAGGCAGCTCTCAGTACATACTTCCATGCCTGTACAGGATTTTTTTTTTTTTTTGTCTAGAAGAAAAGCTCTATGCTGTCTGCTCCTGTTTCTTCGTTCTGCTTTGTTTCTGTGCTAATAACAGTACTTTTCATGCTCTGAGTGTCTTTACTTTGACCTTTGCCACAATGTGTCTTGTACTTCATGGTGAGTAATTAGAAAGGACACCAAATGTGTATTCCAAACTTATTTGTAATTAAAACAATTGTTTTAAAAGCTGCTGTAACTGCAGCTGGTATTCACATTGCTGCACATCTTGGTGCCCTTCCAGATTCTTTCCTCCTCCAGCAGGTTGCTCAGGCCCTAATCCTCTAATCTATACCCTCTAGAAATTGCCCTTTATGAACCATCTGTCAGCTTGTTCCTGTCCAGCATGGAGCAAAAAAGCCTTGCCTTCTACTGAAGAGGAGCAAAATCCCAAGTGTAACCCCATAAACTCCTAAAACAGGGATTTATTATACTAGAGTTCGCCTGACACTTTCTGATCATGAAATTGGTTTTTTTCTGTACCAAAAATACCAATTAAATATCCGTAATTTTGTTGGCATTAACCTTGATTGTATTACTTATTTGTATCACAGTGCAACTCTTCCTTCTTCTATACTCTTCATCACTGTTCTCTATCTGCTTTCCTGTTTGTTTTAGACTTGCATGTACTGTCTGATAATTGTCTCCTGTGTAAGAGAAAAAATCTGTCTTTGGCTGTATTTGTTGTGCTTCCAAATAAAAATTAAAATAAGCTCTTGCAATGACATAAGTCAACAAGAGTGATTCTTAAGGAATCGTCAATAATAGCTGAACTGTACTATCCCACTTAAAAATGCAGATTTAGTGCTTTCTTCCTTTTGACTGTCAATATAATAGATTTTAAAAATGCCAAAACAAGTCTACTGTAGCTGATAAAATGGCAACAGTAATTAAATTATTGATTGATCTCACTCATTTGGGTTTTTTCCTCCTTCTGTTACTGGAAGGCTGTCTTGACTAAAGAATGTTCATACTTTGAAAAGATTTACAATAGCAAATTAATACTGATAAAAAGTAGGCAAAATTAATGTAGTGAGAGTAATAGATACAGAACTTCCAAAGGAAAATTATTTTTAAAAAGCCTTGTTTTTAATTTTACTGAGCTGAAACAGTTATACTGAAGGGTGTTTGTCAATAGATTCTCTTTGTACTCTGGCCAAACACAGTAGACCGTACATTTCTGTTCAACCATAGCATCAAGTGGCTTAACTCCACACTGGAATCAAACTAGACAGTATTTGTTACTGTTATTTACAAAGTGGGATTATAACAATAATGTTTTACAGGCCTTCTGAGGTCAGAATAGAACACAGGCAAAAACCTTGAAGCCTACAATGAAATTCAGTTGACATTTGTTCTTAATGAATTAACCATCTACCTTGTCATCAGTTCTGTTCTGTCATTAGTGATGTAAATATTACCAGGCATTGAATTTCCATACTGTTGAATTGTGAAATAAACCAGTTTTTCATCTTCAGAAGACATGAAGTTACCAAGCATTCCAGCAATTTATTCTGTTGGTAAAAAAAGGTAAAATATGATAAAAGAAAACATAGAAAAACAGTGGCAGCTCATTGAGATAGTTAATTAGGTCACATTTAGTCTTTGTGCACCTGTATTTTTCTCAATAGATAAAGCTGAAAATATTTTCTCAAATCATTATTAAAAGGGCAAAATTGGGAAAAAGATAGCAGTAAACCTCCTCAATGTATTATTTATTTAAAACATTATTTAAAATTACCCTCCCCATTGTATTTTTTTCATTGGTATTTCAAAAGTGTTCATTCTCAAATAGAAAATTCATGGGCTTTTTAATTAGAAACAAGATAAGAATCTTAATTAAATTGCCCTAAATACAGCTAAATTTAGAACCAGTTTTACCTTTGGCTTCAAGCAGTGGATAGAACATTGTGTGGTTTAGAATCGTTAAGAAGCCATCACTTTTATCCCACTGCCATTTCTGACATCTGTATGATAAATCTCTCCTGAGTGCTGAATACACCAATACCTGAGTGTCTCAGCAAAGTCCTCCCTGTAGGGATTGAGCTGAAGTGGCCTCAGCTCTGCTGGTTAAATTAAATAAAGGGCAGTGTTGCTGATAGACTCATTTTAGCTCCCAAACCAATACTTAAAGCTATTGTGTGTACTCAAACTGGTCTTCAGCCTGCAATCTAAATATAATCTTTTGTCTTTCAAGTAATTGTCTAATTTGCAAGCAAGGGGTTTTGTATTCCATTGAGGACTACTCATCAGCTATATGAGAAAACCAACAAAACATCTGCAAGAAAGGCTGAATGCACATCAGCTTTACCTGGAAAAAGTTAGTATTATGAAAATCTTATTAGAAATAAGATCTACAGTGAGCCCTGAGTCAACTTTATAAGAGGTTACTCATACTCCAAGTACAATAACATTGATTAAAGTTAAACATTTGTACAGTGACTGAAACTGAATCCAGTATATTGCCAGGAAAGGTTATGCAGATCAATGTGTGATGGGTACTGAAATGTCATTAAACCTGACTAGTGGAAGAGTGAGTTGAGAAGCAAAATTTAAGACCAATCCAAAATTAGGCCGTTAAGAAGGAATTTAAAGAAATATTCTCAATGAAATGAATAACTTAATATTTTAAAATGTAAATAGACATTGTTGTTCTTCTTAATGTTTATCCAGGAGATTTGAGGAAGAGCAGATTGAAACAGCCCAACAAATTTTTAGACAAAACTTTACTTGTAGTTTTAGGAGCAGCTACTAAAGAGCGGATCAGCAAACCTTAATAATTTCTCACTCTACTCAAAGTGTGTAAAGCAGAGAGATCATTTTCTTCCCTCTTTAGCTTCATTTACCAGGGTTGTGTAAAAGCTGCTGTGGATGAGGTGGAAAGTGCTCATGCTGAACTAAGCATAAGAGTATCCTTCAATAAACTGCAAGTTCTAACTCCATGCTCTTGGAAATTAAAAGTATCTGTTTCTGTGAGCTCATTTACCAGAAACTCTTCCCAAGTACAAATGCCAGAATGACTTCATAAATTGAAATCATAGTGCTTGGCAGCCAGATTTTGCTGTGATTTATAAAAATGAAGTCTTTTTGAATTTCTTTCTGCACAGGTCAGTAAAAAGCCTTTTCATCATGACGATGCTGGCACTCAGTGCAAGGTGGAATTTTACTTTAAAAATTAAATGAACTGTTACTGAGCAGAAAGTCTGGGAAAAAATCAACATATTCAGCAAGAAAGTAAATCAGTGACTTGTCAACCCACCAAATATTTCCTTTCTTAAAAGCCAGATTGTGTGGCCTAAGTTAATGATAGTGTGCAAACTGAGAACTCCCCACACAAGAATGCACTGTTGTAAAATCTATGAAAGTTTTTCTATATTGTTTTGCAACTCATGAATGAAGAATTCAAGCCCCTTGTTTTCACCTGTCTTTTATCTTTGTGCTGTGGAGTGTATCCTGACGAGATTTTTCTAATTGAAAGAGAACATAAAGAAAAAGACCTGGTGATAATTGGAATTACCAATACATGAGTATGTGCCTGTCATTTCTATGTATCTGTCCTGTGACCTGAACTAGTTGGTTTTGCTGCTAAATATCTGTATTACATGAAAATGTAAAAGCTACATTTACTGCAGTTAATGACCTCTTACATTTTAAGGTAGGCATTTGAATTTACTTGTTCATTCAAGGTGATTGATTTTTACATGGAGAAAAGACACCCATCAGTCAATCAGCTTCAATTAATCAGTGCCTTAATGGATGCATTTGCAAAAGTATTATCTCAGCAAAAATCACCTTCTTGCACTTGAACTCTCTTAGTTATCAAGGATTTCCTTAAACAAAATTTCTCTCATTATAATATTATGTAAATGCTTAAAAACACCCTTGGATTTTAGCTGCATGTGTTTATTAAATATATATCTCAATAAACAATTATACATCTCTTTGTCATGTACAGAAATATAAGGATTCCAGATCTAAATTTCACAAACAGAACAAATTAAGACTATTCCTTTCAGAAGAGTTACATCAAAATTATTATATGAGATCAAGGGTACATAACTTTCCTTGCTACTTAGCTTTAGAGTGAAGATGGTAATCATTTGACATTGTTAAATGTAAAAATAATTACTGCTTTTTAGCTGTACAGCACCTCTTACGGAAAGATCTCAAGGCAGTCAGTGTTAATTTCATGTCATCTCAAACCTGGATACTTCAAATACTACTCAAAAATTTGGAGTATTGCTAATTTGTATTCATTTTTGCTTTCGTCTGATTCTGTTTGCCTGCATATTTCCACAGGATTAGGAAAACAGTTTAATTTTTTTAATTGCTATATATTACCATGTTGTAAGAAGCATTTTTAATCCAGATTCTTTTCCATGGATTGATTTTTGTCCCATAGGAGACTGAACATATTTTGCCTTCTTTATATCCTCATCTAGGAACCAGAAGAGTATGAACTATCTTTTCCATTTCCTTCAGTAATTCTATGTCTAGTTATGATGGTCTAAAATTGCCATATTTGTTTTCAAATCCTTTTGTGAAATAAATTATTCTTCATTCATTATGCTATTTATCGCCTGTGAATTCTTGAGACAAAATATATTTTCTCTCTTGTAGGAGATCCTCATATGTTCATAAATCAAAAATTTATTTTGGAAAGGAAGTATGTCTCTGTGTGTATTGGTACTATTAAATGGTAAAACCAGGATATTTTTTCCAGAAATTGCTCATATTTCAATAAAAGAAGTCAGCTAGGAAGGCTGTACATTCTATCTCTGCAGGTCATGTTTCACTTTTCCCTAGCCCAGAGGCTGATAGAGTAAGGTTCCAGTAGAAAGCCAGTAATCAATAATTTTCAATCAATGTATATAGAAAAATGTCAGCTACACTACAGGGTAATTCAAAAAACTATTTCCAAAACTGATTTAGGGGTGATTTAGCTGTATATTGTAAAGAAAGGAGTAATTTAAGGGTTCTTCAAATATTCAGCTCTTGTCCAAACAATACCAACTCAGCTGTAAGCCAATGACCTCTTTGTCAAATACACAAGAGTTAAAATAAGTTTGGTTTGTTTTTTTTTTAATTCCTGAACATTTTTTAATAAATTAGAAAAGCACAGCCACTGAGTTTCTCATTTGTACATTTTATATGTCATTTTATAGCAACCTGCCTCTGCTGCTAAGGAGTTCATATAGGAGCAGAACTTTGTCAGTTCTCCTGAAAGCAGTGATCCTTAATTAACTTCTCCTGAACCCTGCCTTGTGTCATGACAGCCAAGGTGGATTTGCTTTCCACAGCACAATTGCCTAATCCCTAACTAGGTATTTATAAGGCAGAGCCAAGGGTCCTGTGCAGCCCTGCACTTCAACAACTATTTCATTTTATTGGGTAGCATGACAAGAAAAAGAAAGGTCTTGGTGATTCAACAAGTGCTGAGGATTATTAATAATTTCCAGTGTTATAAACTACATGGTGTTAGGTTCTATCAAATACTAAGTTATAATCCTTTCTTCCATTTAGCCAAAAGTTTCACCCCATGCCAAGTTGAACCTGAGTTCAAGTTCAGCCCTCATGTGATAGTTCCATCGACAGTTATCTTTGCTAATAAGCCATCTGGCAGGGTGTCAGCTTCTATGGGAAGCAGGTGTTTGATCCAATTCTCATTTGTTATACTGTCAAGAAAGCATTCACTGAAGTTGGTGACTAAATTCAGGCAATGTTCTTGTATGTCAGCAGAAAGGCAGGATGAATTTCAAATTAATATTAAAACATTTCTATGGTTAAAACATTTGCCAGTTTCTCTCACGTCTCTCAACTCGGCCTATTGTATCTTCAGGTCCAATTTCTTTATCTTGCCTACATTCTATGTTCTGATTTGTATCTAATTATTACATAATGTGCATATTTTAATCTCTAGGTGCTGCATTCTATTCATTGCAATGCAAGAACAAGAAGTTAAGGGGATGAGTTCAAGAACATTAGATCATTAAAAAATGACTTAGGCAAAATTAAAATCCTCCCCCCCACCCCAAATGTGTTCCTTACAGTAGAATTCAGAGTTGTGAGCCAATACCTGACAAAGCTACAGCCTTTCTGTGTCTAGAAAAGAAAGTTTGGAAGGTCATTCCTCACTTTATTATGGAATATAAAATACAAAGAGAGCTTTAGCTCTAGGAAAACTAACAGGGAGAAGTAAACACCAGTGACTTACCAACATTTTGACAGCTACTGCTCTGTGCTGAATACTGGATACACACTGAATATGAAAATAGGAAACTTTTTTTACCAGAATGCTACAGTTATCGCCATGGCCACTTTTGAAAACAGAACATGCCAACATTATTCCATTGTGAATCCTAATTATAAAAAATTGTGATGTTGTGAAACAAGATTTCTTTTTTCCTTAAGATTTATTTTATTCTTTGGAATACATGTACCATCATGTATCTGACCAAAATTAATGGTCCTCATTTTTGAGTAGAGAAAAAAAAATCTGCGCTTATAAATGCCTTTCATACAAGCAAATAGCCCATCCAGGAATCCTTCTTGACCCTAGGTAAGAACAAATTACATCAAATGTAATTATACTTTTTTCCTTTGACTTAACATCACAATGTTTTGAGCCACTGTAAAGATATAAACATCAAAAAATGTTGAAGTTTTCTCAGTGTGAGCAATTCCTGAAATCATTATGTGACTTTTCTAAGCCCTTCATACAGGAAGTTGGTATTACTTGGAATTCATTTAGCTAAAAAAGAAATAGTCAAGATGCTTATCTTTTCAAGAGCTGTACTTTGTGAAAGATGATTTTCAAGTAGGGAAGATTTTCACTGTATGACTGAATAACAAGTTATAGAAATAATGTTGGATGGCACTAGTCCATTTAACCACTGAAATAAAACCCAAATGCCAAGTAACAGGAACTTGTACTTTCTAACAATCTTGAGCTCCTCAGTGTTCCCAAGATGAGGTCTGTAGCTGTGCTTGAATTCTTTTCTATTCCCACAACCACCACCCACAAGTCGTTATTCAGTTCAAGCCTGTTTTATTGACTGAATTTTGCTGTGTTTTTTTGTGTTTTGTTTTGGTGTTTTTTTCCTACAGCTACACAAATTCCCTTAGCTCATAAAGAATAAACTAGATGAACAGAAATTATTAACAGGGGACAGTGCATAGATTAGAAGTGTGGTTGGATCCTTAGGACTTTATTGGACAAAAACCATACCACATTTGTAAGTTTTTGAAAAATCAGTATCCACAGATTTGGAGTATTTATTAATCAGTTACTGAAAAATGGTAATTTTATTTATGAAATAATCCTCCCAAAGAGCAATTTCTGTAACACTGTCGGGAGAGGGGGAGATCCAGTTTAACTGACATAAAATAAAAGCAAAAACATCAAGAGGCTGTAATGGATCAGACAGAAGGTCTGTGTAAGTGCTCAATCTGTGTTCTCTCCAGTAGTAAGCAACTGTCTTAGGGACAAGGAAAACCTCTAGAGGACCTCCTGCTTTTCATCTCTCAGAGATTTAAGGACTTTCTGAGGTAATAACCTTGAATTTATTAAGTTACATAATGCTGTACACTATCCTCATACTATCTAATTATTATAAGCCAAATCAAGGATAAAAAATACAAAAATATGCATTAAAATTGGGAATTATTTAAGAAATGTTAACAACACAGAAAAAAACAGCAATTTGCCTTGAAAATAAAGATATATAAGAATAAGAAAAACTTCTATTGTAAATACTAGAAGCTGCAAGAAAGATACGTGACAGATTTAAGAACAGCTAAACAATAAGAAGGGAAACAAAATTACATCTAAACCAATAGTCAGAGGGGCGCAACAGCATTTAAAATAGCAGCTTTTCTGAAGAAAGAAAGAAAACAATCCTTACAACATTTGTGCCATATCCTTTCATAGATTTATCAAAAGTGATTGAAAGGCTTCACTACATATTTCAGTTCTGTATATAAATGATCAGATGATGTAACTATACCATAGCATGATAATGAAACATTCTCCATTAGAGCTGTAGTCAAGTAAATTTTATAAATAGTAGTCACTAAAAATAACTTTTGGATAAGTTGTATCAGAGTTTTAAAACAGCTGGAAAGGACAGGAAAGGGAAAAACTGGAAAGGGACTCTAAGAACTCTTGAAATACTTACATTCTGGGAATATGCTAGACCACTACTTTATAAGGGTGGTGGTATAGGGAATTATAGCCCTGGCCATCTAACATGGAACTTAGTGAAAAAACATAACTGGTAAGAACATACTGGAATATAGCTTATATGAAATTTAATGAATGCCTGACAATGCTGGCTTCTGAAATAAAGATCATCTCAGATCTGTACACAAATACTTGCTCAAGAAAGTTCCTTTTGGCTGATGAAAAAAAAAAGGTGCTGATCTGATGCCATTTACTTACTGCTGCAGGATATTTTCTTTAAAAAAACCTGAGTGAATCAAAATTAATGTGTATATATATTTAATGATTAATTGACTGGCCTCAAAAGTGAAGTGTGAATGGGAAATACTGACTTTCTGTTTTGGTCCCTTAGGAACTATGGTTTGGCCACGTGCTGTATAATATTTGCAGTGATTACAAAAACCGAAGAAAACCACTGGTACCAGTGGCAGGGAGCAAAGACTGGGGCAGTGGGATCTCCCAGAGGGGACAGCTCAGTGGCACTGAGCAGGATGATTTCTTGGTAAACTGGGTGCAAGCAAATATAGGAAGTCATACATCAAAAATAAAGTGCAGGCGCTGATGCTCCAGCAAAGGAACCTGGGAGAGAAAACAGTGGAAAGGAGAGCTGCTGGGAATCTGCCAGGTACCCAGCTCAGGGTGAGCCCTGTTGCAACACCACAGCAGGGCACAAATTCAGTCTGTCAGCGGGAAAACAACAGAATGAGGGCACTGAGGGTGTCACAGGCAGGCTGGAAGAGCAGAACAATGTGTCCTGTTTGATGCCTCTACATCCCACTCAAGATGCATGTAGATAAATTGGACAGTTCAGGGAAAGGTCACAAGAATGATTATTTAGCTATTTCATTTATCATAACAAATATGGACTTGATCATAGCATTTCTTTAAAATGTTTTTTTCTCAGCAGATTGAAATATGCATCCTCAAACTCTTAAATGGCATTAACTTCTTTCTTCCCTTCCGTGTTCTATTCATCTTGGTGTACTCAAAATTTACATAAAATGTTAATTCTGGGGCTTACCGAAATCTAGATCCAGAAATCAGGTTTTTCTTGGTTGATTTTTCACTACTTTTCAATTGGTGATACACTTCACTTAAGTAACATGTTCAGGTACCAGTAGAAAAGAGAATAAATGTCTATCAGAGTAGAAAAGAAAAAATGGTGTATCAGAGTAGAAAAGAAAGGTGGGGGAAACATGAGGTTAAAAAAAACCAGTTAATACAGTAGCAAAAGGGTTTGGAAAGGGATTTCTCCTAAAAATTAAAATATCATTTGAGCGATCTTGGATTAATTTATACCACACTAACTGCAATATGGGGCTGCAAGTAAGTTCCAAATTTACATTAAAATGCATACCATTTCTGGATCAGAAGCATATAATTCAGCATGTTCTATTAAAAAGGCTGCACATAATTGGTTTACTTACAGAATCTACAAATTCAAGCTGTCCGCATATCAGCCTGTATAAGCACATTAATCCAAGGATGTTGGTTCTGATTTAATAAAGATGTCTAGCAGAGCAGCAACTGGTGTGACAGAACCAGCCACTAGTGCTTGAACAGGCACTAGACAAAAAAATAGTTTATAAAATACTGGGGTATTCTGAAGTGATTTTTGAAAACACAGAACCTAATTATGGTTTGACTGAAGGCTATGGGTGTTGTGTAATTGGTTTAACCAAGAAGAATAGAAGGCCCAGAACACTACGTCCCAGCTGATCCCTGAAAATACTGATTCATCTTAGTGCAGCTTCATGTGGCTTCTGGAGGAAACAAGAAGAATGAGAATGGAATCTGCCAAATGCTATAAGATCCATAGGAAGTTTTCTAGATAAATTTTCAGAAATGTTATCATTTTGATAGCAAAATTTTATTCTTTCTATTGTATCTTCTTGCCCTCCACAAAAGGTAGGAAATAACCAGTGATCCTTGTGCCTTACCCAGTACCCTAAAGAGCTGCCTGCACCTTCGGGAATGGGCAGTGCCCTGGAGCTCAAATGCATTCCCATTCCTTTGAGCATTTTTACATCCTATGTTACTTTCTAAGGCGGTAAGACCACTTCACTCCCACCTGCACTCTTGATCAGACACTTACCCAACAAAGAGCTCACCTTCGAACAGCTCCCTTTATCTTACCTGCACAACAAATAACCCAGCTTTTTGTGCGCCTTTGGCTCATCTCTGCTTAATCCTTCACTGCCAATGTTCTTCAGAGCCTTTGAGAAGCTTCCACCTGCGACCCTGCTTCAATAAGGGGATTCTTCTTGACAGCAAACGCATAAAACATTGCTTCTACAAGGAGGAACTGTATTATTAGATCCAAAAATATCCTTTCCAGATACATTTCACACCTTCAGTCTGATAGATTTCCTAATGGCTGTATTTGTTCTGAGGTGGTAATTTCTGCAACACAGAATTTGATTTTGTGCAACAAAACAACATTTTGAACAATAATGAAGATGTGCATAATAATAATGCATAATTTTATAGCAGGAGAGTTATTTCTGTTATTTTATTTTCTGTTAGCATTATCTAACTGAGCAAAATGCCTGGAAGCCTACAGTAAAAAAAAAAGCCAAGTAGGGCAACACTTTACACAAACATATTTCACATTCCTGAGGAAGATGCTATGGAAAACATATGAAAGGAAATATTTTTCTCTTGCCAAACCAGGACATTGGATGAGATACTAATTTACCCATAAATGCTGAGTATATAAAAATATATATTCTGAAAGCCTATAAATGGAATTTATCCAAGACAATGATAAATACAGATAAATTTTTTGTTGTATCAAGAAACAAACAAAAAAAAGTTACACCCACAAAATGCCAAAAACACAGCTCTGTGTTCCCAAATAGAATGCCATCTTCTATTACCCCTCCTTAGCAAAGACCTCATTTTAAGAAAATATCTATTTAATTTAATTCCATCTTCCTTTTGTCAACCTTCATTTAAGGTAATTTAAAAGCAATTATGTCTCATATCTTTTTATTAGGACATTGGAGCCTACTCATTTTACTCAATAAAAATTACGGCAATGTGCTTTTCAATGAATTTACATTTGGATGGATTAAAATTTTAGCAGAAGAAAGTAGGGTTAAAACCACATCCAGATTTTATGGGAGGATGAGAAAAACTGCAGAATGCTGATTAAACCCTTCAGTGAAGACCAAAGTCTTACTTGAACATATGAGAAGTGTCAATTCAGTGACTCCATCTTCTCTAAGTAGACACCAATGGATTGATAGAAACTGGAGCTGGAAAGGCTCTGAAGCCAAACTGCAGAGACACTTCAGCTATGGTCTTCCAGCAGCTTTGCACTGAAACACGTTTGCCCAGAGAGTTTTGTGAGCCCCAAGCCTGTAAGTGTCCAAGGCCAGGTTGGATGGAGCCCTGAGCAGCCTCATCTTTCGAGCGGCATCCCTGCCCATGGCAGGGGGTCAGAACAAGATGATCTCTAAAGCCCCTTCCAACCCAAACCATTCTATGATTCTGTGGGCCATCCATCAGTCAGTTGCTGTGAAGGGATGTCAGTTGCTGCCCTTTACGTGGTAGTTGCTGGGAATATTTGGATGACCTGGAAAACCAAACAGTCCAATTTGTCATTAGAAGATCATGGGACTGCCTTCTGGGCAGAATTTAGCAGTTCATGGAATGAACAAGGACTGGATGCTTCTCTGGGAGAAAAAAAAGAAAAAGCTGCATAAAAAGCTGGAGGCTGGGGTGAGGAAAACAAGGGGAGTTCAACTACAGAAACAGCAAAACAAGGAACATGGTTGCAGCTGAGAGGGAGAAGCTTGTCAAACTGATATTGATCCACAAATCATATACAACGGGGAGAAGCTTCTTAAAAGACACTGGAGAAGACCTATCCATTTTCCTATCTGTCTGAAAAATAGGGATGTACATACAGAAAGCAGTTGTTCAGTGTTGTTTATAAGCTTGCAGTTATGTAACCTGTTTGTGTTAGGGTGTGCCTCAGCACAAATACAAGGATATTCTATTAAAGTTAAAAACTATTTGGAAAATCAGACTTGATATAGGACACTTTAGCAACCGAAATACTCTACTCTGACTTCCAGTGTGCCACAGAGTTACCACAGAAGCTACCCCCTACTTAACACCTCCCAGAGTACATCTAGAATGATGCACCTGGTTTTGGGCTCCCCAGTAGAAGAGAGATGTTAACAAACTGGAATGAATTTGATCCCTGTACAGACCATTCACTTACAAGTTGAACTCAATATATTCTGTGATTCTGAGTTGAGTGGACAGCCAAGATGGTTAAGGGATGGAGAGCACTTGTTCTTGAAGATGAGCAGAGGGAGCTGGGCTTGTTCAGCCTTGTGGCAGGCTTAGAGGTACATAATAGCAGCTCTCCAAGGCTGGACAGGAGATCGCCATGAAAGTGGAGCCGGGCTCTTCACAATGGTGGGCAAGGAACAAAATGAGACATGGGAGGTGATAACTGAATAGGAGAAAACCCTTCTTCATGTCGAGGCCAGACCAGCATGGGTTGTCCAGAAAGGCTCTGCAGTTGCCACCCTTGGAAGGTTTTGCAAGATGAGACGGAATAAAGCCCTGGGGCAACCTGGTCTGACCTCTAGAGCTGTCCTTGCCTTGAACAGAAGGCGAGACCAGAGATCATTTCAGATCTCTTCCTGTGACTCGCCGATCACAGATGCTCATGACTGATCGTAGTTCGTGGCTTTTTGCCAGCCCAAAGTGTATGAAACGTCTCGCTCCTCGAGACGCCCGAACAGCGTGCCAAGGGCAGGGACCGCGTTACAGCGGGAGGCTCCCAGCACCCCTGCGCTCCCCGGTGCCCAGCCCTTGCCGCCGCCGCTCCCCGCGCAGCCGGCGGAGCGGGTCCGCTCGCTGCCGGGGCAGCCTGCCCGCGGCTCGGCGCCAGGCACAGCCCCCGACCGCCTCCGCTCGGCGCCTCACCGCAGGCACCCCCCGAAACTTTCCCCGGCAGCCTGCGCACGCTCTCGCTCCCCGCCGGGGGAAAACGTGCTCTCTCTCGCTCCCTCCGAGCAGCGGGCACGGGAGGCGGGCGGCTGCCTCCCTCCTGCCTCCCTCCGCCCGCGGAAGCCTCGCCGAGGCTCCCGCATTGCACCGCCGCGCCGAGCCCAGCGCGGGGCTCGGGCTGCCCACCCGCCCCGCCGGCGCCCCCGGCCCCGGTGGCGGAATGAGCGCCGGCGAGGCGAAGGAGTATCTGGCCCGCAGGGAGATCCCGCAGCTTTTCGAGGTAGGCGAGGCGCAGGGGGGAGGCGTTTTCCTCCCCGTCGGGGGATGCTCCGCGCTGGGACCCCGCGGCGGGCAGGGCTGAAGGTGGCTGGAAGGACGGAGCAGCCGGAGGCTCGCGTAGCCTGCGCGGGGAGCGCAGCCCGGGCCGGTGGGCGCTGGCGCCGCGGGGCCGGGGCCGGGGGCCGGGGCCGGGGCAGCGCTGCCCGCCGCCCCCCGCGGAGCCCCCGCGGCCGCGCCCCTCCGCCCGCCGCGGCCGCCGCCCGCCCTCCGCCGCCGGCGGGCAGCGAACTTGGGTATCCGCCGGGCAAAGGAGCGCCGAGGAATGCGGGCGAGGGGCATCTTTCAGCGGTAGGGGGGAACAAAAGAGCCGCAAATGTTTAGTGAGGTGTTGTTTAGCTCCCCACAAGTTACCTGCTGCTAATGGCCGATAATTACTTCTCTGTGCAATGTGGATTTTTTCCCTCCCGGATCAGACATCCTGTCATCTGTATATAACATGCACACATAGGTATTTTCCCTTGCCTGTGCTGAATCTAGACGTCTTTCTATATATTTTGAAAATTGCAGGACACGGCGAATGCGAATGTTTTAATTACACAGAATGTGAATGGTTTAACAACAGATGCAGACAAAACTGGTTTTCTGTTGAAGCTCAAAGCTTGAGCTACTGATTTTAAATAATTGGTGCATATCTTCTGCAAAAATACACTGTTAGTTGCTGTGATCTGTTAAGTACTCTAGTAAGGGCATGGATACATAGAAATTGTATCGTATTTTATAAGCTCAAATGTGTGTAAATATCAATTATTGTATAAACTGTAGATAGCAACTGATCAAATCCTGAATTGGCATTATTTATGTTTAGTATTAATACCAACTATGACCCTCAAGTTTATTCACACAAAAATTAGGAAAAGCAAAAAGAACAGAAATCATCCAGAAAGACATGCATTGTTAAGGGAAGGTTGGATGCAGCAGTCTCGTGGAGAGGTGAGATGATGACTTATGTATCACTTTGTCAAGGAAATGTGTCAGAAGAGGGCCTGGCAGTCTTTCTTTCACACCCCCCACAATGCTCATGAGCATGATGAGTGAAGAATTAATACTGTAGAAAGGGGATTGCTAATGGCTTGAAATCTGTGATCAATTAAATCAGAAAACACCTATGAATTTTGGGGTTGTGGGGTATTTTTCCAGATCTGAACAAGGTGATATTTGAGTATTTCTATGGTTTTTCAAAATCCTCTTTTCATTGCTTGTGTAAGTGTTGACAAGAATATGGATGAGATACTTGTGGGTGCAGTGGTCTTTAGGAAAAAATACATTTTAGTGATGTCAAAGACTACAAAGGATATGTAAATTTTGGGGCTCTCTAGCTTGCACATTGCTCTGTGTATACTTGCCAGCGACAGTTCTAAGAAAAATGTAGAGGAATTTTTTGGTATTTTCGGGTTTTATTTTAGTGCAAACAAACACTATAAAGACATAGCCATGAGCTTCCTTTGCTAGTAATTTTTATGACACTGGCAAACCAAAATAATTTGATTTTTTGCACACCTCACTTTTACACATTGAATTGCAACAGAGAGTCTGAATATGAAGGAATGTGGCATTTCTGTGCACAAAGTAAAAGACAAAGTAAAGGTGCTTGGTCTTCCCTGGCATCTATCATTACAGTCTGTGTTTCTGATCTTACATTTCAGAGTCTGTTGAATGGATTAATGTGTTACAAACCTGATGACCCAATTGAATATTTGGAAAGCTGTTTGCAGAAAGTAAAAGAGCTTGGAGGTCCAGAAAAAGTGAAATGGGACACTTTTGTCAGCCCAGAAAAGAAGACCCTGCCTCCACTCAATGGAGGACAGTCCCGGAGGTCTTTTTTCAGGAATGGTAATGTATTAAATTTTAAAATTATTCTGTTTCTTCAACTATGTATGGGTTTACATCCACAACTGAATTATTTTATACTTCTATAGCAGATTATGCCTCATTCTGATTATCTGTAGGCAAAGGAGTCAAGATTTCTGTTTTCTTGCTTTTTGGCACTTGTTTTTCTCCTGCCGTAATGGATGCTAGGCAGGAGAGGAAATTGTGATCACTTTCCAGCCAAATGATAGATGTTTGCTGAGTAAATGTTTAACACATCAGTGGAGGGATTTTTTGTATCCTACCGAAAACATTTGCAAAGATGGGGCAGATATGACACAGTGAACTTGGCTTGTGTTTTCAGTCAGTCCTTATGGATGACATACACACCAACTTCAGTGCAGTTACATTACGTGCTTTTCTATTTTACATTGGAGCTGTATGCTAATTTACTAAATAAAATATAAATTATAAACTCTTAGAAAAAAGTGCATCTCATAAAATCTAAGCAGATGTCATACCAATACCTGTAATTATTTTATTTGTAATGTTAAAAAAGAGTAATTAGCTTGTCTTTCAGTTGCCATAGTTATTTTTCCTTGCCATCCAACATTTCATGAAGATAATCAGCAAGAATACTGTCTCTATCTCTGTGTACAACATGTATCACTAAAAGCGTCCTGCTTAATAGTAGAGGCTATCTGCACAATATAAAGCTTTTCTTCTCAGAGGCCCCTGCTGAACTCTGGGTGCTACAGGCAGATGTTCATAGAAAACCTGATGTGCTTGAAAACATACACCAGAGAAAACTGACTCTGGGTGGTTGTGATTTAATAAATTGGTTATTTAGAGGCCAAAAATATAGCAACAGCAAACACAATGTAAAATTATGATATATTTATTCTTTATGTATGATACTTATTTAAATCTGTGTACAGAACAGATTTTGAGTTTTCTGCCTATTTCCACAATTCCCAGTTTATCTTACTATTTTACAGTGATGCCTGATAACTCTAACTTCCCCTACCGACGCTACGACCGGCTGCCTCCAATCCAACAGTTCTCCATAGAAAGTGACACTGACCTTTCTGAAACGGCTGAGCTAATTGAGGAGTACGATGTGTTTGACCCTGCAAGACCTCGACCAAAAATTATTCTTGTCATAGGTATGAAGGCAGTCATTTTGACAAGATTTTGTCACTTCTGCTTTGCCTTTTGATTTGTACTGCAAATACATTGAATGCTTATATGAATTTAAATACATTTTTTCCATCTGCCATAGCAAGTGGTGCAGGTCAATTAAGAGTGTGAAATTGTTAGTGCTGGACATGGCATTCCCACTGTAAGAATTTTAGGGGTCACAGCAAGCACCTGCACTCGTGCTCTGTAAACTGGATGCCTCTTAGCAGCTGGAGAGCTCATGATTTTCTTATGAGCACATCTGCCAGTTTGATCTCATCTTATCTAAACCTGGTTCATGCATTTCAAGGCAGCAGCACCATGTGAAAAAAGTGTTCTTCCAAATCATGCTCGAGATTGAGCTAAAACACTCAGACATACTCAAAGCTGATCACAAAAATGGGATATTCTAAAATATTGTGTAAACCAGCTCAAAAAGGTAATAGAGAACTATTGTCCTCTATACTTAGACCCTTGTCAAATGATTGGTATGCTCAGTTGGAGTGACACTGTCACTAGTTCATTGCATTGGTAAATTAATCCTCAGGCCCATTTGGCGAATGAATCCTGTTCCAGCTTCACAGAGAGTGAGCACTCAGTTCACATTAGTTAATTGTGCTCTCTCCCAGAGGTCTCTCTTGTGAGCTGTTTAGTGTTCTTTCTAAGCAGCTCATACTTTCCAGCCTCAGACAAGCATAGGTTATTAAAAAATAGCTGCAGGTTAAGTGTAAATCAATATTTTTTTCTCTTCATGAATTTAAGTTCTTTGCATCAGTTTCCTTATCAGCTAGGTAGTTGTCTTTAGAAATGTTACCACCAGGCCTAATTATCTGATTCTCTGGATGGCTTAAAGAGTTACAGCACAGGTGCCCAGTGATGGAGAATTACATTTTTAGTGTATAAAGCTTTATTCATAATAAAGAGAGATACTGCTTCCATAACAGAGAATATATGTAGTATAATAAAAGGGAACAGAAATGTCTTCTCTGTACTACAGAATGGAAACTCTAGGAGCAGCATGTCCTCTAGGCTCTGCATCCAGCAGCTCTCAGAAACAAGACATTGGAATAGATTGGAAACAGAAGACCAGGCATTTTTTAAGTATCTGTGGTACACCAAGGCAATTGCTCAAGGCATTTGAATTTTCTTAATCTTTTGTTTCAGGGTTACAGATTTCAATATGCAAATCTGTCTATGTATTGCTGAAATGTGAAGATTGCAATTAGGTGGAGAAATAACACATACCTTTCTTTCATCTTAATTAATTAGCTACCCTTCCTTTTCATAAAGGAGAATAACTGGCTCCTTTTCAGTGATCACAGAAGGCTCTTAATGCATTGAAATCTATGTAGCTCAATTGCAGGAGAGTGATGAATGAAGGTTTGATTTAAGTGAGATAAAGAGAGATTGGCTTTCACCTCTGGAACTGAGTGCGGGTGTATTTGAAGTGAAATCCTTGAACACCAGCATGCAGTGAACAGACCATGGATTTTACAGAGCTTTTCTTTTCTCCCATTTATATAGGGAACGTTGTAAACATTCCACAAAGGCTATTTCAGGTTTATATTCCCACTGAGTTTCTCTGAATCTATTACAGTGTGATCTGATAGAAACACAATACTCTATGTAGCTTAGAAGCTATTGTCCATTTTTGTACAGTATCAAGGCAATTTCTCCCAAATTCAACTTTCTATTGAGAAAGCGCATAAAAACACATGTTGGAAAAAGTAACTGAATAAAAGAGAAAAAAAAGTATACCGTTCATTTCAAGAGATATTGGACACAAAAAATGTGTTGCATATTTTCAGTTTGCATCTAATGCCAACAAAAAAAAAATCAGTGAAGTAATGTATTTCTGTCTAATTAGAGATAACTAATCATCCTGCCTTGCTCAGGTGGTGCTGGTCCCAGTCACCATTAGGGACAGAAATGAAGTTAAGGACCTGTCTGTCTTCTGCTTCACATATTCGATGAACTTTTCTTTATTAATGCATTAGCTCAAGATCTTTTTAATGCTTCCATAAAGGTTTTTACAACTTCTTTGCTTTATGAAATCTGTCATCCTTATAATGAACCAGGTAGCTCCAGGGCTGAAGAGAATCACTTACAAAGGTGGGCACTTTGTTCTTTTTCTGGGTTTGCAGAAGAAACCTCTGGTGAAAGAAAAAGCTTTAAAGCTACATAGTGAGCATATGACTGGATTTCAGAAAAATCAGATGGAACCAGCCAGGAGGGCACTCATCTGAATCAATGGAAAAATTAAGTTTCTAAGGCATTATAACACTAGTGAATGAGATTGTGTTTAAAAATGTGCTTCCTAATATACTTTTAAGAAACAAATTTGTACTGTTAGTATAGCTTGAATTTAGAGATCTTAAAATATTAATTATCTGGTGTCATTAGCACCTTAGTTGAGTATGTTTTTAAGCTGCACTTTCTTCAATATATTACTTAATATTAAAAGAATACACCTTCCTTTGAGATCAAGGTGTAAGGGCTAGATCAAATAAAGTGCTGTCAGCAGGCAGCTGCCTATTGATTTGTTAAATCTAGTCCACAGTCAGATTTTAAAGGAAGAAGTATTTTCAGAAATTTTACTCTTAGTTGAATTAATTCTGAATTTACAATAATAGATGCAAAGTTGAAGTAATGAACAAAATTAGATTAAAACAATTGCTTTAATAACACTTTTGGGCACACAAATCTTTACTTGAAACCTGTTAGGAAACATAATTTTAGATGCAACAAGTGTTCCCTAGTCTAGACATCTTCTAGAAATATGTAAAATAATCATATTTTGCTTGAGTAACCTACCTCAGAATAAGTAAAAAGAATAAAAAATGAAAGGGATTTGATTTTTCTTTCTTGTGAACAGCTTGTCAGTGATTTATCAAAGAGTCAGGAATAGATACATAGTATGATAAATTATAATCTGCTGTGGGGAGTAATTTTGTCCTATCACTTCTCCCTTATTTTGTTACCTGAATGTTTCCCCTCAGATTGTAAACAGATAATACCATCCTGATATTATGTGTTTGGATTGATTTGGATTATGTGTTTGGGATGTGTTTGGATTGATAGAAGCAAAATGTGTTAGAAGTTTATGAATATTAAACCAAACACTTTATTAGCTATTTTCTGATTGCAATTCAGATTGAAAGTACAGAAGTGCTGAGCTACACTTTGTTTTGTTTTGTTTTGTTTTTTGGTTTCTCTTTACTGGCAAAGCAAAGCTCTCCCTAACAGAAGTGTGACGTCTATCTACTTGTTTCAAACATGGTTTTTTTTAGCTATTTTATACTATTACAGACTGATGTTTTATCAGGTATCAGTTCTGGTTTTCTGCCACCTTTTGTATCTGTGTTGGAGCACGAGCACTATTTTCCTTGTTTCCAATTTTTAAATTTTCTGCACATTGCCTATGTTTTGCATTTTTATTGTTGCTGGGTGCAACATGTCTTTCCAAACTTGTAAGGTTCAGTGAAATGCATTTTTCATGGGGAAGGCTGAGCATGAAAGGGAGCAGGGGGAACTAGAGCAGAAGTGCTTTATAGCCACTTCAGTGGAGAAGATGAGAGAAGATGATTCCTACTGTATCAGATGCTTGTGTACCTACAGAAGGAGAACATTCTTTATTCTAAGAGGATAGATAGCTAAGCTGTCTATGAGAGAGTCCAAGCTGAAAAAACTAAGCCCATATAGATCACCTGGAATTACTGAAATGGAAGAATAGCTGTAGAACCTAAGTAGCTGTAATCTGCTGAAAGAAGAGAGAAACTTATGTCTTTTTACAACAGAAACACCAAGTGAACTGAATGAAAGAAAAGATTTTTCAGTTGTGATCTTACTATATAAGATACAGTTTTTCTTTCATTTTGTACATGTATGTTTTATGAACCTCTGTAGCTGTGTTGTCTAGTTGGATGTTACAGATAAATGCTTGTAGAAACACCGTTTAAACCAATTGGATAATGAAAAAACTGGTTTTTTTCCCCAGGGCATAACTAAACTGTGGGCAGGGTATGGGAACATGATAACAACAGGCGCAATTCTCTGTGCACTCTTGAAATGCCTCCTGGTCTTTGTTCCAAAGGGCAGATGCAGCATCAGCATCACAGCATTGGGGCACAGAGAGCTCCAGGCCACTGCTGGTGACACTAAAAGCTGTGTGACAGTGATATTGGGGTGCAGCTTGGAGCCTGGTTACAGAGACTGCCCTAAGCATACGTGTACAAATGCTGTAAAGCTTCTCCTGCAGCCAGAACTGTATTTGTTATAAAAATGCTTAAAAGCTATCTATGGCAATAATACAGATAATAAAAAAAGAGTTACATGATTACTAACAAGAAGCTCAGTGTATTCAGATTTACTTTCATTGCATTGCTGTATTTTTTAAATTAATAAAAAAGTATATTTTTAATAAATCTTGATTCTTTTTCTGTTGAAATAAAATTCAGTGTTCTCACAAAGAATCCCCAAAACTATAGCTACTTAGGATTGGTATTATTATCAAAACATATGGTTTTGGTTTGCTTTGTTATACTCTTTAGTATGATACATTTTTCTACACATAAATATTTATTTTTATAAAAACAATTTCCTAGTTTTAAATATTGAATTCCAGATTTTCTGCTTGTCACATCATAACATGTCCTTTTAGTTCAGACATGTTCTGATTGTTTTACATGCATTCTTGCTGCTGCTGTCCAGCTCACCTTTCCTGCAGCTTCCCCTGCTATGTAACATAGCTGTTTTCAGTGATTTTGATACCCTTTCTGCCTGGGCTGTATATATTGAAGGGTCTCTTTATTCTTCAAGTTGTCTAGCAAGCTGAACCTAATTTCTTCTCTGTCAGATGCTTCAAGCATCAATACCAAAAGCTGGTATTGCATGGTTCAATAAAAGTCCTTACACCAAATCACTATGGAAACATCTCAGATGATTTTTTTTTTAAAATAAGGAAACCTCAGAAGCTCTTGCAAACATATTTAGGAGCAGATTTTATTAGTTCCATTTCATGACTAGTTCATTGATTTAATTGGCTTATTTAACCAAGTATGATTCTTTCTGACATGAATGCACTTCAGACTATCTGGCTCTGTCTCTGGATTCATAGAGCTTAAGAAGGAAATAGTTAATTTGTCTGCTCCTCTACTGTGGATCAAGAAAAACTCCATTCCAGGAATGGAGGTCAACCTCCAACAGGACTTATTTTTATTTTGGAAGTGGATTTGTATTCTTTTAGAAAATTTCACTTTACAAACTGTTATGTTTATGATCCAATAGATAAGACACATAGTTGGTCACAGGTCATGCCACTGTGAGGTTTACTCTAATAATGCTTGGTAAATTGGTGCCAATAGAAAAGATTTCGCCTGTGATGGGGTACTTCTGATGAAAGGTTAATTTAATGTTTTGCTTATGATTCACACTAGGTGGCCCAGGAAGTGGTAAAGGGACACAGAGTCTGAAAATAGCAGAACGTTATGGATTTAACTACATATCAGTTGGTGAATTGTTAAGGAAGAAAATCCACAGCACAAGCAGCAATAGAAAATGGAGCCTAATTGCCAAAATAATTACTACTGGAGAACTGGCTCCTCAGGTACAGTGTTTCCTATGTTCATATTTACTTTCAAGGGTTAATACATCTTGTAGTAATGTGCACCATCAAGAAACGTTCCTTTATGATATTAAATAACTAATTTATTTTCTCTGTGAAAGGAAACAACCATCACTGAGATAAAGCAGAGATTAATGCAGATCCCTGATGAAGAGGGGATAGTGATTGATGGATTTCCCAGAGATGTTGCCCAGGCAATCTCCTTTGAGGACCAAGTAAGAGATTGTTTTTATTCTTAAAATAACTTACACATCTCTACAACAGTTAAATTTGTTGAAATAATTGGTCAGATTCCAAGAAAAAGCATTGCTCTTGAAATCTTTGCATAATTACAGGTTGACAAAAGATTTATGTTATGTTATGTCCTGTTGTCTGAAGACAAACTATTTTGTAAAAAGACAATGTGCTAATATAACCAAGAATCCAAGACTTTTGTCTTATAATGAAAGTCCTCTCAAGATGAAGAAGAAAAACACATGAAATCTAATAGTGAGTATTTTCTGTATCTTAATGATTTTGAAAGTGGAAAAATATTATATTTCCATATCTATTTGTTCAACATAATCTCCATTTAGAGAAACATACTTAAAGCAATGCATGTCTTCACAGTGTTTTTAGTGTCAAGTCTATTACAGGGCATTGAAAAGATGAATTTAAAAAAGGCTAAAACTACCCATGCTTTGCAAGCTTTTGTAAACCAGAAAGTGTGCTTTTTTTAAGAAAATAAGATCATTGTGGTTATTCTAAACTACAATTCCAAGGTTTAGTCAGCTAAAACTGTATTCCTGAGTACTATTGACATGTTGTTTTCACGTGTGTATTTTAAACTAATCTAAAACTACTTTAATTCGGTGGAAAAACAAACAGTTGATGTCATTTTCTGATCAAGTGCTG
Source organism: Camarhynchus parvulus (assembly GCF_901933205.1). Classification (NCBI taxonomy): domain Eukaryota; kingdom Metazoa; phylum Chordata; class Aves; order Passeriformes; family Thraupidae; genus Camarhynchus; species Camarhynchus parvulus. The sequence goes on from NC_044578.1 coordinate 11,544,034, forward strand.
CTAACATAACAGTTATGGTCACAAGAAGAGGTTGCAGTTTCAGAGCTAAATTCTTAGAGTGCCTACAAGCAGAATGTTTCAAAGTCTTTCGCAATTGCTGGTCTACTGCTGTTTCTGTACTTAGAATTCTTAGTGGCATTACCAAGGCAGAAGTAACAAAACAAAGCAGCTAATGAGGCATTTCATTAATGCGCTTTATAAGGTATTATTCTGGGCAAAATTTAGAAAACTGAATTGAGGAAATTAAAGGAAACAGACAAAATAGTTATTACAGGAAATAGCAGTTACTGCCAGCTCTATCGCCTTATAATTAACAAAAGGGAAGATTGACTGTTTTAGAAGTTAAACAGCAGAAATGTAGACTTAATGATCATTTCCTTGTGTCATTTTTTTTTTGTCCAGTGTGATAGTATTAAGAGCATTTCTTGGTGGCATAATTTTATGCTGATGTTGTTTTTGATGAAAGAATGGGGGATATGAAACTGGAGGAAGTGAGAGGAATTAAGTATCCTAGACTCAAATTAAGGAAAGGAAAACCAGTTAAATAACACTTGATTATAGTCACAAAGAGTTCCTTCATTTTCAGTCAGTTGGGATTTGTAAATCAGACTCCTCAAAGCCTGATTCTACCTGAAAAATAAACCACTAAGTCTTTCAAAAAGTCCAGGAGCACTTCATATAGGAACACCTTTCAATCTTACCTGTTCTAAAAAAGTACAGGAAAGAAGGAATTCCAGGCCTTTTACAGGAGCATAGGCTGTCTGTTCAGACTCCCCTATTTCCATCTTTCTTTGCAGTTGACCTGTAATATGAACACATGTGAGGCCATGGAAATAAATGTACAAAAGCTATATGTATTTCAACATTCAATCCTATATCAACATCTCCAGTGAGATATATTCAGTGCTTTATCTTGGATTTATATTTTAAAGAAATAAAATATACTTGTTGCTTTAAAATTCTCAGTTTAGTAAGCCCTGATGCTACACACCTTGGTCAGAAGGTTTTGTGTTAAGGAAAAGGGGCTATCAGCAGTTATGGTACTGATCATCCTTCACAGGCTCACAGTCACCCATGGCATGTCAGGTAATTTATGTGAAGCATGCAAACATTTTCCAGGCACTCAGAGGTTCCTCAATAGGAAGTGCAATTGAGTTGTGGAGAATTCAGTAATTAACTGTTGTGATAATTTGTCTAGGTCTGCAATTAGAGATAGTAGGGAGTTTTCCACAGCCGAGAAATGTTACAGCTTTCTTTCTAGCACTGTGTAGAAGGATTGTTCTCATTAGCCAAAAGTGACAAAGTGAGAAATAATGTGTTGAAATTTCAGCAAAGAAAATTTTGATTAACTAGTAAGACAATTTTAATTAGATCTACTAAGCAATGGAACATCCTTTGAAGAAAATGGTGAAATCCCACAAAATGCAAATTGCACCTGTGCCACATTCTTACAAAGACATTCCCTGTAGAACACTGAGATCTGTTGATAAGAAGTTTTGAAAAAGAATTAATTCTAATTTCTATCACTAGCTTTGTCATCAGCAAATACTTATTCCTGCAGATGGTCCTTTTGAGACCATTATGTCTCAAATGCTTATGTACCTGAAAACAGCAGAAAAATTTATGTGACACATATGAATTCTTTACCATTGTTTACACAAACGCAAACTCCAAGAATATAGGTAGTAATACCAAAAATGAATTGTGGGGGGTAGCAGAAGAAGAAAAGGACAGCTGAGGTGCCTGGTTTCTCTTGAAAGCACATGTAGAATGTAACTCTGCTATGTTTGCAGTCTTCTTTAAAGAAACAAATAATTTATGCAAAATTACTTCCTTCAGTCTTATGGCTCACAGAGCTGTTACTAAAACTTGACATTGGGCTTTCATAATCTCTTCATCTTGTGGAAAAATCAAATGAATACATGTATGTCTGAGCTGTAGTTACAGAACCTGTCCTGTATAACATTCTGTTATAGAAATGCATCATGATAACAAACTGCTTGTTAAACTTCGCTTGCAATTGCTCTTGGTACTACCAGGACATTTTTATCCCTTTGACTAATCCAGAAGCTGAACTTTTCTCTGGGAAAAAATGTTATTTTTAGTAAACTAGTCAAAGCAAACCAACTTATGCTAACATTCCCATACATAGGTATAGCTAAAAGATGATGATTTCTTCCTTATTATGTTGCCAGACTCTCATGTGGACAGTAAGTTCTCAACATGTTGCTAGGCAGAATTGTATTAAAACACGTTGCATCTCAGTGACTAAAGTGCCTAAAATAAAGCAATGTATCATTTGCAGCACACACAGTATTTCTCTTTCTGTTCAGATCTAGAAACCAGAAGTAACAAACACTGCTTCCATGCAGTAATGTCAGTCTGGAATAAGTGCATTAGAAAGCACTTTACACATCAGAGGAATTTTATATTTGAATTTAAGCTTTTCTCTCCTTCTTTTCAACTGAATTTTGTTAATAATACTGTTCCTGTCATCCACGTTTTTTGAGCAGCAAAGAAGTTTTTAAGACAGCATCAATGATGTTTTCAGAGTTTCAGCAGTGCTCACCAGCCAGCAGCACATTGGCCATTGTGGTCACTTACACCAGCTCCATTTCTGAATGCTCAGCTGCTCATTGCAGCCTTCCTGCAGCCTGGAAGAACTCAGCCGTGAGCACTGCAGTATTCTTTAAGTTTATCTCAGTTTTCTTTGAACTTTTTAACCAAGTTGAAGTCCTGTATTTTTCTCTTTGAGTTTAATAAGTAAATTCCTCTTATTGGAAGTCTGGGATTGTTGCCAAGTCCTGACCCTCTCATTTCTTATTTCCAAAGAGCAGAGTTGATACTGCCAATACTTTTGATAGGGGTACTTTTAATAAAGCTGTGAAGTTCCAAGCAGTCACAGTTGTAGGGAAAAAAATAACACATGAATTTTAATGTCTTAAAAACAAGCAGGACTTCCATTTTATATATTCCTTTTAAATATATGATAATTTCTATATTTTTCTCAGTTTGAACTCCTTCTGCATAGCAGTGCAGATTTAATACTGATGTATTTAGACTTTGAGCCTAGGCATAAAGCTATCCTAACCCACAAATTTCATAGGTATCCATGATCTCTGCTGAGTGCAAATAGCGGAAAGGTGTTTAGGTTTCAAGGACACACTTGAAAATGCCAAGAAGAAAATGGTTTATTTACCATTAACCTGTCATCTTGAAATTCAGCGAGTCACCTGTGGTTCCAGCATGCTGAAGCATGTTAAATATCTTCTGTCCTGCAATGCTGCAATAAAATGCCTCTGACTGGTGTATTGAACTCCAATGGCTTGTCAAGAAATTGCAGTTTGACTTTCTGTGTAATCTCTCGCATGGTTTTTATCCTTCCCGGGAGAAACAATTAACTGTATTTTACAGTTAATTTCAATTATTGCTTTGGTTTGTTTTTTTCCACTACTTCCAGTCATTCATATGTAGCTTCCTTCTTTGTTAGTATCAATAGAGTAAGTACAGATGTAGTTTGCTTAATATATACTCACTGTAATTTTTGTTAATAGCGAAATAAATGTAGAACAGGTATTAGAACCAATGGATGTTCATTAATGAATGTAATTCAATTGCTTGATAAAAGAGGAAATCTATTTTTGTAGAAATTATTTTAAAAAAATGTTTTGTCTTATATGGCCACGGTGACAAGACTATATTTGAGTAAAATCTTAATTTAAATAATAAACAGAGGCAATAAATTTTATTAGATTCTTTGTTTAAAATGCTCTTAGGAATATTCATAAATGCATATACCTCCAGTGAATACCTGCTCATCTTGGCTGTGATCTGAGTTAATTTATAAGTCTCAGGTATATTCTTTAGGAAAATTATTACAAGAATAAGTCTGGTAAAGTGGAAGTAAGTGTGTAGGTGACACAATATAGGATGGTGAGAAATGCCTGGGGACTCTCAGAGGCTGAGGAGAGCAGTCCTGTTCCTCCCAGGCTGACACTTAGACCTCCAGGCAGAAGCGATGCCCGCAGTGCCCTCCAGGTTTGACGCAGGTGTGTGTGGCAGCTGCCTGAGGCTCTGACTGCCAAGCTCCAGCTCTGCAAAGAGCTTCTCACAAAAAACCTGCTGTTCCTGGCCAAGAGTGTGGCCTCCAGAGCAACCAGGGAGGTGGATGCAACCTTGCTGAAAAGCTTCTTAAGGGGAAAGGACCTGGTTTTTTGCAATAGGTTTTTGTTCTGGTAAAGATATTTTTTCTGTATCATGGTAAATGTGTCATCTTTATTCCTTCTCCCCCTAAACTTCTATCTCCATTTTCCCTGATCTCTGCTTCACTGATCCAGGTACAATCCCCTACTGAATACGTACCCAGAGGTCTGCTTCACAGTCCTTTCTTAGTATCACTAGCATTTGTGTTAACAGATAGGGATTTTTATTAGTTAGCTGCCTGACACAGGTGGAAAGCTGAATCACTTGTTCCCAAAGACACCAGTCGGCCTAATTACATACTCTAGGCAATTTGCTGGAAACTTATTTTCTGAGCAGTATGAATATGGTTCAAAAGAAGCTACCAGAAACAGATTCTATCAGCAGGATTCATTATTTGACAACATGATTCATGATTTTGCATTTCTAAACCAGGAAAAAACTATGCAAATGGTCTAACAACCCAGCAAAGATGGAACTATAAAAAGCAAATAAGTAATTACAAGGGAGAGCACACATACAAAGGACATAAACCAGCTTGCTAGTAACCTTTACCAACAAGAATAAAATGCACTGTTAAATTAATGGCAATTGTTCATGAGCTGTCAGTTTTCTCAGGAGTATCCAGTAGAACATACCAGGAATTAAGAAACAGAGTATTTTCATCTTTTGCCTAACAAGGAATAATGAGAGAGAGTGTAATCATCTAATTTCTAGCAAACAACCACACTATTCTCACTAACAAGAGGAGATGTAGAAAATATCCCCAGAGAAAAGAGAGCATCTTTCCACTTATACTGCTTAATGTCAATAACGCCATCAACTTGCATAGAATTACTCTCAATTTACTCCTGGTTCCAGTTTAGGAAGGAGATTCAGACTCAAAGAGAGTAGGATTTACTTACTAGTAAATATGATTCTAAAAAATGAGAGGATGTACCCACCAGTTTTATTCTGAGTTGATGCCATATGCTCTTCATCTCATTTAAAATGAATAACTAGAAACCTGTCTGTTCCCATAGGCAAAGATTCTCCCTTCAGCAGAGTTCCAGTTAGTAAGTAGTCAAATTCCCTTCCCTGAGCCCCACAGTGCTACCTCACATGCATTGCTGGACATGAATAAAACCCTCTGCCTTGAGCACAGGATGTGTGTACTGGGGGAAATCAGCATGAAGGAACCCAACTCTTCTGTCTGTGTTGGTTCTGTACAACTTTTCTACAAGCTGAGTCTCAGAACAAAACTTATTCCCCAGCCATAACACTCAACAACAGTTGTGAGTTTGAAAAATGGGTTTATTTTCAAGTGAGTCATAAAACCCCTTCTCTTTTCTTAGAAAAAAAGCAATTTATACTCATATTTACATAGAAGAATAGATATGTTTCTAGAGAAGTAATCCCAGATGTCCATATATTCACTCTACTCTGTTACATTGCAGCTAGAAGTATTTATAAGCATGTCTTGCAGGCAGATACAGTTGAGGTAAGTGGAAGCAAAGTGGTTCATGAGAACAGGAGTGAAATATCAATAGCATTTCAAGGGTGTATCCTGAAATGCATGTAATGTAAATGTACATGTAATGTAATGTAAATGTACGTAAATGCATGTAGGAGAAATAATAACATTAAGTGCCATTAGGTCTGTATGCCTACGTATACAGGACAGATGTTACCCTTTTGCGCACCTTGTGTTTCTTACATGGTTTTCAACTGCTTCCTGATGATAAAGATGCATATTCTGCAGGTAAAAGTTGAATTCATAGAGACATCTTGTAATCAGATTCTGTTTTGACATCCTACCTCAAATATGCTTGAATTACTTTTTTTTACACTTCAAAAAAATCTTTTTGATAATACTTCATTTGAAACTAGGTTTCTTGAACTGCGAATTTTAAAGCATTGTTTTCATTGACATTTTATTTCTGTGAATGAAGTGTATTTCAGATTAAAAAATGCACAGTGTCAGAAAAAAGGTAATCTTAGTACCTGTGATAGTGTCTTTTGTATTATTGCTGTTGTAAAAAAATAGAGAACAACAACAGTACTCAAATTCTGTAGATAACATTCCATTTTCAAAAGCAAAAGGAGATAATTAAGCCTAATTAATGAATTGTCCAAGTCATACCTTGTTACTATCTTCAATGTACAATTAGAAAAAAAAAAGAAAGAAATTAAGCCCAGTGTGCCCAGGGTGTGTTTTCCTGTTTTCTTAAACAGTAAGTGACTTCTGCAGCCAGTGCAGTTTGTGGGAACTAAAAGCAGACTGGAGAGAACTTGCACACCTGATGGAGCCATGGTGGCACTCAGATCCTTCCCTTCCTGTGGGACGTTTCTTTAGAGAACTGAGATTGATTGTGATAAGCTGCAGTCTCATGTTTGTGCGAGACAGAAGGAGACCCTCTTCCTTCAGGCCGATAATTTCATGAGTGGTCTCTTTATCTTAGGTACTCCCTGTAAGATTTGATGCTGTATGTGAAGTCTTGCGGTGCACAAAAGCTCCAGCCCTGCACTTGGGGAGGTCTGGTATCACTTCACAGCCGGGGTGGGTGCTGTCCTGAAGCGCTGAGCATTGAAAGTGAGGCCAGCTATGGCTTCAAACATCGGAAGATTTCTTGCCATCTTCCTGCCACTATTATTAGGATACACAGAAATTGAAATTCTGAATAAAATTACTCACTTGTATGAAATCCTTTTGTCCTCCACTTTACTAGATCCTTGATTGCCAGTTGTAATTTCTGAATCCCTGTGTAATGTGTGTTAGGAAGCTTCAATCAGCTGGATATCCACACAGGGAGTTGAGATGTCTCTGTGCTCAGTCTGCTGCAAGGTACATCAGCCATTCCCTTTCATCAGACAGGGTTCCATAACTAACAGGCTTTGAAATCTGTAGCATTTTCTTTCAGAACCTGTCTGTGTCATAATTTGGTTTTTTTAGTACTGTATGCTTTTTGAATTTCTAAATTCCTCCTTATTTTTCTATTACTAGTGAAGCAACCTTAATTTAACCAAGCTACTTTTAATAATGTCCATATTGCATGAAAGTCTAACACAGAAACTTATTTCACAGAGTTTCATGTGAATAATTATGTGCCTCAAAGCTATTCTATAGCAGTAAAATTAACTTTCATAATTAATTCATTCCATGAACAGAATAACTCTGTTTACGATAATCTGAAAAGGGAAGGGAAAGTTACCCTTGTTTTGTTGACGTTGAGGTGTATGTGATAGAAGTAGGAGAGAGCTTCTTTCCCACTGGGAATTATTTTAAAAAAACAGGTTATAAGGTTAATTGTTTCAAAATCTAATAGATACTCATAAATAATTACCAGAACTATTGCCTTTGTAGTTTGTGTGCTCATGTCTCCAATCATCTACAATGTGCGTAAAAAATAATTTGATTTTCATTTAAATCCTATTTAATTTTCTGTAATGATAAAGAGGCCACCATCTTTCTTGATAGTGCTGCTTTTCAGACTGTCCTTTACTGTTTGAATATGGCTCTGCTTTTTCACCACTTTCAGCTTCCTCACATCCATATGCTACTCTGTCAGCAGCCTCATTTGTAAAGGCTAATGACCACCACCTAAGGCTGGAGAAGTTGTATTGGTTTCTTTTGACTTCCTAAGAACCTTTTTGTACTCAGCTTCACAGTAAAAAAGGCCAGACCATACTTCATGTTGTATTCTCTCAAATGACAGAAACCTAGCTTAGGTGGGATTGTTTTTTAAACTTAATTACTAGTTTTCCAGATTGTCCACATAGGAAGTTTTGACTATTCAGGCTAGAAATATGATTGTCTTGATGCAATTTAACATCCCTGGGTAGAGAGACCAAGGCAGAGAGAGCATTCAGAATATTAATTGGTTTGTTCTGGCCCTCAATAACAATATATTATAACAACTATATAATTAACATAAAGATATAAATCAGTTATTATTTACACTGTAGCAATTAGAATACATGTAGATATTTTTGTGATACTGGTGTATAGCTCAAATTTGACTTTCAAATTTACATTGCATCAAGATGAACAAAGACAACATTATTCTGTAGATAGAAAACTTAATGAGAAAAATATCTGTTTAACAGTCTTGAGCATCCACCATTGTTTGCATTGTAACAAAATTATGTCATTTCAAGAATAGGAAGCCACTGGTTTTTTAGTTTAAAATTAGAGTATGAACTTTTTTCTTCGGGTAAGTAAAAACAGCAGAAATGACTTTGTGCTTGTATGTGAGAAAAAATAAATCCTTTCTAATCTGTAATCAGATAAAAACTTGAACTGTTTGTTTTCATCTTAAATGCTTCTTACAGAGAATTCTAATATGTTTTAAAAGACAGCACTAAGCTAGTGAAAACTTCAAGGAGATGTAGATGTCTTTGGAAATGACAGATGGAGGAAAGAACAAAATCAGATGTTATGAATAAAGTCTATATACATTTATAGCCATATTGTAAAAATCCTGCAAGTTCGGGTGTCTTAGATGGAATATTAGGAAAAATTGCTTTATGGAAAGAATTGTCAAGCATTGGAACAGGTAAATGATTGAGTCACCATCCTTGGAAGTATTTAACAGATGTGTGGAGATTTCTGAGGATAGTGGAGGTTTCTGTTTTTTCACCATAGGTACTAAGTAGCAGTGACCTCCAAAGATTGCCTGTGAACATTTAGCCGTATTCCTAAGAAAGCGCGTCCATCACTGCTTTCCCCACATCAAGTACCAGAGATAGCTCTTCTTTAAATGTTTGATAGCAGCTTATAAAGAAGATTTAACTAGGAAAGAGCTAGAGTTCAAAAATTTTTCTTTATTTCATTGCTGCAAGGCTTTACTTCCTGAACCACAGTGCAGGGATGGGTGTGACACATACCAGTGCTCACCACACAGACCGAAAAGGACAGGGGAAATTAAAACCCTTCTGGCTGTCCCACCCAACCTCTTGAAAAGTGCACTGAAGCTTTAGAGAGATTTAGAGAAATAGATAAAGTGTTATAAGAAACTGTGGCTCTTGGAACAGGTCTGTTTTTACCTGGTTCTTACCATCAGTTAGCTTCACAGTGGCTGCTGGATTTTAAATACTACCTTACTTAAAGAGTTTCCAGATGGAAACCATGCATCCATTTTCCTGCAGAGTATGAGACATCTATATTTTGCTCTTTCAAAAAAATTTTAGGTAGGGGAGACTTCTGGTGATGCAGATGATAAACATAGCGTAGAGAAGGTTTTTTGCTGTGAAGTAAAATTTTTTCATTAAACTTTTTCCTTACATATCAGGTGAAACAAGTTGACTAACCTCCACATCAGATCAACAAGCCCCTCCTTAAACTTACAAACTTTCCGTAATAAAACCAACAGAAAATTAATGACTACATCAAGTTCTAACTTACTCAAATGTAACATATCTGAGCCTCAGATAATAATGGAATTGCTGAGTCCTGTAGTGCTGAATAATCAACTTAATCAGACTTCTTGAATTACTCTTTCCACAGATCTGCACCCCAGATTTGGTGGTGTTTCTGGCATGTTCCAGTCAAAGGCTGAAAGAAAGGTTACTGAAGCGTGCAGAGCAGCAAGGGAGACCTGATGATAACCTGAAAGCCACTCAAAGAAGACTAATGAATTTCAAGCAGAATGCAATCCCACTGGTTAAATATTTCCAGGAAAAAGGGCTGATTATCACAGTAAGTCCTTTAGTGTATATCTCCAAAACCTTAATTGTTGTGGCTGTACTTGGATTCTTGTAGCTTTTGCTTTAAGACAGGCTAGACGAG